>NW_011494680.1:8502763-8528909 GCF_000754665.1 Bison bison bison
CAGAGGCGCTGCACTGCCGGGACAGCGCAGAACCGGGCGCCCCGGCCGAGCTACTCGGGGAGGTGGAGCGCACGGAGTTCGAACAGTACCTGCACTTCGTGTGCAAGCCGGAGATGGGGCTCCCCTACCCGGGACACGACGCCGGCGTGACCCTGCCCGACGGCCACGGGGCCCTGTCCTCGGTGGTGTCCGACGCCAGCTCCGCGGTGTATTACTGCAACTATCCCGACGTGTGAGCCGTCCCAGCCCGCCGGGCCTGCGGCCAGAAGCGCGCACAGTGTTACACACCTCCCCAAGGATCGAGGGACACAGCCTCGCGTCGCATTGTGTTGTTTTTAAGTTGCCTTGGCGTATAATTTATGGTAATTTATTTTGTCTGCCACTTGAACACTTGGGGGTGGGGTGGGGAGTAAAACGGGGGGAGGTGATGTCTGAAGATTGGTTCAGACCCTTGTTTCCCACAGTGGCCCTTGTCAAAACCCCATTTCCAAGTTCAAGTTCACCAGTGGGTCAGGGAACAACTCGCTCCGTTTCGCAAAGCTTTATTGATCAACGAAATTTTTATCCCGGGTGTGTTTTTTTTTCAATCTTTAAAAATAAAATAAAATCTGGAATTCCACTTTTCTCACTCTGCTAGCTCCTCTGTCACAAAAGCAAGTTTTTGAGATCCCTGTTAAGTATTTAATAGAATTAGAAATGCTGTAACTATAACACTAAACATACAGTCACAGTGAATTTCTCATTCTCTTGTAATAGTAAACCTGAATGACTTGAAGGGGAAGCCCTCAAATAAACATTTGGGCATCCCTAGTTGGTTTTGCCTAGGGGAAAGGAAACTCACAGAATGAGCCTAACTTATGCATTTCAGGTGACCCTAGTCTCTACATAGTACAGGTTAATCATAATTCTCTAAATATTTTTCAGTTTTGGTATATCACTTTCAAACTCAGGAGAATATCCAGGTAACTTTGGTTGAATCTTGAGACCTGCATAAAGAGGCTTTTGGATATATTTTTTCTTTTCTAAATTTCACCATGAGTCGTTAAAACTCCCTCTCAATACTGAAATCGCCAGTCATCACAGGTCTACACCTTGGAAAGCAGTGTTCCTGGGTTAAAAATAATTGGAAAAAGTCATAGGAACTAATCAAAATAAAATGTGCATTGTGACCTCAACTGTTAGTGAAACTTAGCACCTATCATCTCAGTGGGATATTTTGCTATAAGTTGCATATGGGGCCTGCTGCAGTTCCTGATAACCTGCAGTTCTTAGCTTGGGAGGGATCCAAGGAGGATATGTACGCAACATGCTTTGCAAATGCAACCACAGCTGCAGTCCTGGGGCATCACTGTCCTGCCCTGTCAGGGAAGAAACTGAGTCACAGGTTGTGAAGCTGATCAGCCTTTCTCTGTTTGTGTTTGTGGCCCTTCCCATCACACTTAGCAGATGGGACATAAATGGATGGATACAGGTGATTTACAATGGGCATTTCCTGTACCAGGTGTTTCGTCAATGCTGTCTTGCACTGATTTTGAGCCTGATGAAGCCTGGGAGTTTAGGTGCAATTCTCCCCGTTTTGCAAGTGACATGTGGAGGCACAGATCCCTTACTTGCTGTGTACATGGTGAAAGCCTGGTGTTGCAAGTTCTGACAACGTTATTTGTTCACTTTTGTTTTTCCTTTGTGCACAGTATATCCTTGGGCACTGGGAGAACTTGCATTCTGGTTGTGAGAAGCTACCATTCTGTATACTGATAAATGCTATAGAGAAAAGGAAGGAGTAGGAAGGCGGCTTAAAGCATTTATCTTGAGGGTTGTCTGAACTGAGGTGGTTGGCTGGATTCTCTGGAGAAATAGGGCATGTCTTTTTTAATATAAAGAGTTCCTATTTTTTTTTAATATAAAAGAGTTCCTGGGTGTTAGGAGTGTTCAAGATAGGAATTTCAGTGAGGAAAATAAGTCTATTTTGTTAGGCATAACAGTTTACCTTAAACATTTGATGTGCAAACCTTCACTTCAGTGTTCTAGCTATCGTCCAATCCACTTATTTGCCTCTAGTACCCTACACTATCGGAGAAGGCAACGGCACCCCACTCCAGTACTCTTGCCTGGAAAATCCCACAGACGGAGGAGCCTGGTAGGCTGCAGTCCATGGGGTCGCTGAGAGTCGGACATGACTGAGCGACTTGACTTTCACTTTTCACTTTCATGCATTGGAGAAGGAAATGGCAACCCACTCTAGTGTTCTTGCCTGGAGAATCCCAGGGACGGGGGAGCCTGGTGGGCTGCCGTCTATGGGGTCGCAGGGAGTCGGACATGACTGAAGTGACTTAGCAGTAGCAGCAGCAGTACCCTACACTATTCTTTCTTCCTCTGACCCCAGACAGGTTCTGTTTCCTGCATTCCTGGTGGATGAAGTGAGCAGAGGTACCTCACCTGCTGAGGGTCAAGGCTGGGTCACCAGTTCAGATCCCACCAAGCATTTTTAGGGCACAAGGAGAGTCAGTTGTACCCTTTGCTGCTGCCTCAAAAAAAATTAAGAAGATATGGCCTTCTCTGGTGGTCCAGTGGTTAAGATTCTGCTTCCACTGCAGGGGGCACAGGTACCATCCCTGGTAGGAGAGTTCTGCATGCTGTTGCCATATGGCCAAAAAAATAAGTAAATAAATAAATAGGGAAAGGAGAAACGAAAATGTTTCAAAGAACCAAAAGTCCATGAAGTCACATTCTTAACTACTCACCAGGGAAAGGTCAAATAATGAGAGGGAAAATAAGAACCAAAACGGTTCAGCATTTCTAATGCCTTTAACTCCAAATGGAAGGAAATTAGTTCTCACAATAACTCTTAGGGGCAGAAGCTCTTGCCTATTCCTTGTCTGTCCTCAAGTGGACTCAGAGGGAGTGACCTCAAGTGCCAGCTAGTGACTGCTTTTTGTTTTACTTTGAAAAATACCTAAATGATCTAAGTATTCCCCACCCCACCCCCATCTGTACTTCTGAGATACTTTAGAAGTTGGTCAGGAGTTAGAAATCAGAATTGGTGTCCTGAGCTCCAGGCACCCTGGGTCATGCTTATTTGCATTCGTCTAAGATTATAGTCTACGAAAGCGAGGAATGGCCTCCCCGGATGCAGGCACACACGCACATGTGGAATATTTTAGACATAGTTTTAGGCACGACTTCTCATAACTCCTCCAGAGGTTGTAGGAATGTGAAAACCTCAGATTTAGAAGCCCTGATGATCAAGGTTCGTTGGGAAGCATAGGGCCCAAGCATTGAACCAAAAAGGTAGTTTCCCTTTATTTGAGAAGACAGGGACATCTCAGTAACTCTCTCCTATAACTGAGTTTTGAATCAAGAAGCAGGAGAGCAGTACATCTCTCAAAGCAAAAAGCGATGCCCTACCCCGGTGAAGATGTGGGTCTTTTCCTTTGTGCGGTGTTGTGGGCGATAGCTTTGCTCCCTACCTTGGGTGCTTACATCCTTGTATCAACCCCTCCCACCTGTAATCTGGGTTGGACTTGCTACTCTAACCCAATAGAATGCAGCGCAGGCAAGGCTGTGCCAGCCCTCGGCCAAGGCTTGGCAGTCATTCTTGTGCTCCTGAGTGACTGTGTAGGAAAGCTGGTTATCAAGGTGGTGAGACCACGTGCAGAGGCTGTGTGGAGAGGAGAGGCTGCGTGGCTGACTCCCATCTCTGGCCACCATCCTTCCAACTGGAATGCAAGAGAGGTAGAAGAACAACGTCAGAATGAGCTCGATCAATTCACAGGTAGGAGAGATTTAAAAGAAAGAAAAAAGATGGTGGTTGTAAACTATGAAGTATTGGGGAGCTTGGTTACTTAGCAACAGATTATCCAGCAGTCTTTTTTCCTTAAATGACCCTTTTCTTATTTTGAAGTGTAAGAATGTGGGTCCTCATGGAAAAATCAGGAAAAGAGTTTTGGGTCCTGTCAAAGACACCAATGCAATTTTAAAGTGAAGGGCAGAATGTAGAACTTGACTCGGGTTAGAGGTCTTTGGTGTCACCACATGTTCAGAGTCCTCTTTCCTTAAACAGACTCAGATGAAGTGACTATAAGGACCAGCTCATGACTGTTTTGTTTTTTTATTTTTTAATTGGAGCATAATTGCTTTGTAATGTTGTGCTAATTTCTGCTGTACAATGAAGTGAATCAACTGTATGTGTGCATATATCACCTCCCTCTTAAGTCTCCCTGCCACTCCCCCCATCCCACCCCTCTAGGTCATCACAGAGCACGGAGCTGAACTCCCTGTGCTTTACATCGGCTTCCCACTAGTTATGTTTTACACATGGTAATGTATATATATATATGTCATGACTTTTTTCAAATATTAAATTTGTCTCAATTTTAATGGTTTTATTTGGGAACAAATACATAAAGGACACACTGCTTCACCTGCTCCTTCTTGCCTCGTCTTTACCTTGGAAGTGTTTTAGAATTATGTCAGGAGGTAGGAATCCAACCATTTCATGGGCTGAGGTACCCAGACTGGAAGCCAGCAGAGTCTACACACCTTTGAAGGACTCAGAAAAGAAGAGAATATTTTTTTTTTTCCACTGAGACACTGTCTTCATCTGTATTAAAGCTGCAAGGGCAGGCCTGATAAATTACAAAGAAATGTGTAAGCTCCTTATACAAGCAACTATGAGACAATATCCCAATGAAGCTATTTCTTTCACTTACTGTTCTTATGTCAGAAGATGATTGTACCTTTAATCTGAATTATACTGCAGAAGAGTTCAGATTTTTATATAAATTTCTGCTGATGTCAAGAAAAGCACATATAAACAAAAGAATTTAAGAGAAAATGGAATAGGTGCTACGAGCCAAAATATATCATTGTGGTCTAACTTTCTTAAGTGTCCCATTTCATTTTGTTTTTATTTTTTTATTAATTTTGTTTTGTTTTGTTTTCTTACTTGTTACTTTCCCCGCCCGCCCCCCCCCTGCTTTGGGCACACATCATGCGGGATCTTTCATTGCAGGGAGGCTTCGCTCCATTCCATGTGGGATCATATTTCCCCACTCAGGGATCTAACTTGCCTCCCCTGCATTATAAGGCAGATTCTTAACCATTGGATCATGAGGGAAGTACCCATTTTGTTTTTAATACTCAGAACTGCCTGGTCACAAAATAGATGTTCAACACTGCCTTCCTCCTCCTATTCTCCTTTGATTATTTTTGACAGCACTGGCTTGGGGAGAGAGATATCACATTTATTATTTCAGCATTGATTTATTCTTCCTGCTTACAAGGTGCTTCCTTCTGAATCCTGAGTATTCATCTGAGAAAAAGTGGTTTTAGTGTCCCTGTTCATCCTTGTCTGGAATAGGATGAGGCATGTCTTGCTCCTTCTTCAACATGATCAACCTGAGACTCACAGAACATTCCTTGAGGTTCCCTGATCTGGGATCAGCTGCATCCCCTTAATTTTTCACTGTAACACCTTCCTCAACCTTCCCTCCAGCGAGGAAGCTCTGTGCTTTCTCTTGAATCGTTAGGCAGCTTCCTGTAAGTCAGTTTGCACCATGCGCCTCACATGAACACCAAACCCTCACCACTGGCAATTCTCCCAGCTTTATTCAAAATTCTGGATATTAAAAATTCTCAGTGTGGTACAAAATAGTATTTATATCATAAAACAGTACTTAGCAAAATATAAAATTTCTTAGCACTGACAGCAAGCGTTAAATAAGTTGTTGCTACAATAGTAATAATGTTCTTTAAACATTCTCTGCAGCTTAGGCCCAAACAGTTTGATTAAATAAAAGAAAAAACTTTTCATCGTATTCTTACAGAAGACAATTAGCTTCGAGGGTCTTCTTTCCACTTGAGCCGAAGTCTCAAACACTTTGTCAGAGTCAAATCCATAAATCCCCAAACTGATGTTGCTCAGAAGGATGGTTTGTGAAATTCCACTCTGTGTGGTGATTCGGATGAGGATCAACATGCTGCAGCAGCCATGCGGTGGACCCAGATTCCTCCAGGGTCATGGTCAGCGCCCTCTCACATACTTGATCTCTTGTAAGGCAAGGAAAAGAATGGTTAGCAGTATTCTGGTTTGTCTGATTCCTGGGGGGTTTCAAGGAGCACTGGGGCACAACGACCATGCGTTCACTTTGTGTCTCCTAACCGGGCACCTTCTAAGTGCTCAGAAATGGACTGAGTGACTGGCTTGTACTTGGTACCTCCCTCAGTTTTCCATTGGACATTCCTGAAGGAATGGGGAGTTCCTGTTTGGCCTCTCTTCTATTTGAGACAGTCACCAGTGGCTAGAACTCCTTTCTGCTGAATACGTGTCAGGACTGCAAACCTAGCAACACAAAGCCTAAGCTTTTGGAGCAGAGCAGAGAATGGCTGAATAAGCGGAAGTGTTTGGAAAGGAGAAAACTCTTAGGCTTTGAGTCAGAAGTCCTCTCTGGCTTAGCATCGTAGCTTTGTAAGTTTGGTAAAGGCACTAACCTTTCCTGGTCTCTGCTCATCTGTAAAAAAGTAGGGAGGACAATACAAGCCATATCTGTCTCCCTTACTGGCTTGTTGTAGGGACGAATTAGATGGTGTTTAAAGGATTGTTTCTGCACCACAGGAATCTCTTCCTCTTCTCTCTCCCCTTCTCAACCTTTTGATTCCACGTGTCTCCATCTTTCCCAGTAGACTCGAGGGATTTGATTTCGTTATTCCAATGGGAAAGAGAAACAGCAGTAACTCCCCTCCCCTGGTGCTTTGTCTGGTGGATTGAGAATTTCCCAGCCTCGAAAGCTTGCCGGTGTGAGCTGGGAATCCAGATTGTGTGTTTCAGTCTGTGCTTTGGGCAGCTCAGCCTCTCTGGTTTTAAAATGGAAATGATTGTCATTTGAAGAAGAACTTCACATAGAATGCCTCAATTCATATCAACTCATTTTGTATGAAAATCTCAAGGTCTTTATAAAAGGGACAGTTCACCTAGACACACTGCTCAGTGTCAAGACTGCTAGTATTCACCTTTTAGTCAGCACTTTCCCCCACCAGTCGTAGTTTCTCAAGTCCTGAACTACATGGCCAAGCCATTAATTTTTTTAAGGGCATAAAAGAGTTGAAATTCTTGAGGATGAGTAAATAGAGTGAAATGAAGAAAGAAAGTGCATGAAGAAAAAAGTCTGGCTTCCAGGAATTCCAAGCAACTCCAGCAGGTTTAAGTTATGTTGGAACTACATAGAAGGGATTCTGAACCACCAAAGTCCTTGGAAGTTATTTCTTCAAGGGTAGTAGTTGGTGTGGTGAAGACAAGAAAACTCTGACCCAACCATGAAACAAAGGGACAATTTTAGAGTTGTTCCCTACATATTGGGTTCTGCTAAGTTTTGTATGTGCACGTTTTCTACTAAATATATTCTTTAAAATTTTTAATTTTTAATTGGAGGATAATTACAATATTGTGTTGGTTTCTACCATACATCAGCATGAATCAGCCACAGGAATACATATGTCTGACTCTTGCAATTCCAGGGACTGTAGCCCTCCAGGCCTCTCTCTCCGTGGGATTTTCCAGGCAAGAATACTGGAGCAGGTTGCCATTTCCTTCTGCAGTACATAGGTCTGGATTCTGCTTATTTTAACAAATCTGTTTGGGTGTCTGAAAAAAAGACTTCAGATTGTAGATGCACACAGACACACATACCAAAAATATTAAACTGAAATGGGAGATTACAGAAGGGAGAAATAAAATAGAAATTCAAGTTTGCAATTTCAGTAAAGAGGTTGTGGGTACGGAAAG
Source organism: Bison bison bison (assembly GCF_000754665.1). Taxonomy (NCBI): domain Eukaryota; kingdom Metazoa; phylum Chordata; class Mammalia; order Artiodactyla; family Bovidae; genus Bison; species Bison bison. Next base: position 8,510,544 of record NW_011494680.1, read on the forward strand.
TGTATAGCTTTTTAAATTCATTAAATATGATTTAAAATTTTTTCCTATTTAATTCATCTTTTTTACTTTATGTATTGATTATAAGAAATGATTCTTGCCTGACAACCATTATTTCATGTCAGCTTTCAGAAAAATTAAGGCATCCAAAATCTAGTCAGTTCCCCTGTCTCCCCTTTTGGTCCTATGGGTCTTTACCTACATTAGTAACTGTTCCTCTGGCGATTAATTTATTAATGTGCCCGAGAGGCTAGTTCCAGTCCATCAGTTTAGACACTGACTTCCAAGCTGGTCGTCCCGGGCTTCCATTCACCGAACAGCCGTATTTCCATTTGTTCTATTGATTATCTTTGCTTCTGGGTAAACCCCTCCCTCCAAGTTGTTGTTGTTATTGTTGTTGTTTGTTTCATTCCAAAGGCAGGAAGTCCTCTCTCCCCTCTGCGAAGTAAGATTATCAGTGCCCCCTATTTTCCCCTGCGGCTCTCCTCTGTCCGGCGAAAGGGGATGTTTTGGGATAAATTTTCTGTGTCTGAGGTGAGGGGAGGAAGCAGACGGGATAGTGATGGTGATGCATGTGTTATAAGCAAAGGCATCTGTGTTCACAGCGTTTCAATCAATCCCAGACCGTCGGGACTGCTTCCCACCGAGGTTGTGATTTTAGATCCAGTCCCTTCTTCCTCCCAGTAGGAAGGAGTAGTGTCGCTGAAGTTTTGCACAAAGAAAATGAAAATCATGTTCAGGGGCGAAGCCTGCGCACGACAGTCAGTTTCCACGCCCACCCCCACCCTCCGCCACGCGCGGGCCCAGGTCCCGGGAGGCGGCGGAGAGTCCCTCCCGCGCGGTAGTCTGCGGGCGCAGAAGGCATTGGAAGCCCAGGGCGCCGCGCTCCGCTTGCGCGGAACCGCGCTCTGGCTGCTCCTAATTCAGAGGGCATTTCAACCAGACCCCGAAGTGACTCAACCTAGAAGGTAAAAGCTCTTAGGTTTGGTGAAGGTCGAGGAAGAGTACAGCCCCCTGGTGACCCGGACGGAACGACCGCAACGTCGTACTCTCGCTTCAAGGCGTTTCGCTCGCTCCGGTGGCTCTGCGCCCTCGGGAGGGCTGGTCGGAGCCGGTGTGCGCGGTCCGGAGCGAATCGGCCTTGAAGGGTTTCCCTTACGAATCTTTCAGGAGGGGGTCTGCCACGCGGGGACCTCAGAGGTCCCAACGGGACATCCGGGTCTGACTCTCCCCCGAGGAGGGGAGGGGATTGGGGTCTCGGCCTGTGACTTTTTGCCGAACAAGAAGATAAACCCAGACTGTACGCCGCGCCGTAGGGAGCGGGTGGCCGTGTTCGCGGTGCTCGGGCCCGGGTTCTCGGCCGCTCGGGTGCGGCCAGCGCCGGGAGCAGGGCTCTCGAAGGGTCAGGAGGTCTGTGCAGGAACGACCCCAGGGCCGGGAGGCGCCCGCAGCGTCCCTGAGCCGGCGGGGTCGCGGGCATCTCCCCCTCTTGTTCCCCACCCCTTTCCTCCGGACGGGCGAGGCGGCAGGTCCCGCGAGGGGTTGCGGGGCGCGGGGCCGAGCTGGATGGCCGAGAGCAGCCCGAAGGCGGGGTACGCCAGTGACCTCCGAGCCAGCCCCGGAGCGCGCGGCGTGCCGGCACCGCCGGGCTGGGCCCCCTGGGGATGCGAAACTGAAGACAAGGCGGCAGCGAGCGGCGGGGCACCGGCCGGGACCGCTGGCCGACTGAGGGCGAGTCTCCACCTTGCGCCTTCGAGGAGCAGCGCCGGCGTCCCGCAGGACGCCCGGGCCGGCACGACGCGGTGCTGCGCCGGACTCCCTCCCGGAGAACGCAGGAGGGAGAAAGGGGTGGGGGCGTCTGCAGGGCTGGATGCGGTGGGGTGGAGGGGACGCTGGCTTGGGGAAGTGTGCATGCGTTTACCCCTGAGAACTCGCTCCTACCTGGAGCTTTACCAGCAGGAAAGCGGTGATCAGGCAGGTGCAGAATCGTCTTGGGAGCAGGAGATGAAATCAGGTTCACCCTCTCTAGGGGTAAATGGTAAAGAATATATTTTTGCGGTCTTCGGAATGGTTCTAAAGGTGACCTCTAATCAGGCAAGTTTCTGTAAAAAAGAAAACTCGAGTGCTTTTTTTTTTTAAGTTTTTTTTTAAAAAGACCTGATTCCTTCTTTATTTATCAGGTAGAAATTGAGAGATTTACGGCAGACAAAACTGCTGGTCGTTAATAAAGCTGGAAATGAATTAAGGGCACCTTTCGGAAAACGGGCGGAGCTTTAGAATTTCGAGTAATATAAGCTGCTCATCTTGAGCTCTGTTTTTTTGATGCTGAAGTTGGTGTTAGAAAGGCGGGCGCCATGGCCTCTGGTTGTGAGGAGTTCAAGCTCCTTTTACTTTCGGTCTTTCCGACTTGGGGGAGAGTTAGCGCTTTTTTTTTTTTTAAAGGAAAAAAAATGACCAGGCTTTATTTTCATCTTACCAATGCAAAATCATTTGTGTTCTGCATAAATAACTTCATTAACACGTATAACTTTTCCTATTTTTTCGATAGTCATATAAGCAGAACATCAAGGGAAAAACTAGCGGTCTCTACCTGTCCTGTAGGATTCTCCCCTCTTCCTGCCCTCACAAATGGGATGTATTCTCCCTATTATTCTGCAGCTTGCCTTTTCAGTTAAATATATATATTTTATAGATACATATATAATATGAGCATATATATATATAAATCCATATGTAATATATACTTTGTTGCTGTTCAGTCATCCAGTCGTGTCTGACTCTTTGAAACCTCATGGACTGCAGAACACCAGGCCTCTATGTCTCTTACCATCTCCTGAAGTTTGCCCAAGTTCATGTCCATTACATCGGTGATGCCATCCAGCCATCTCTTCTTCTGATGCTCTCTTCTCCTGGCTTCAATCTTTTCCAGCAGGAAACTTATCCAGTGAGTCAGCTGTTCGCATCAGATGACCAAAATACTGGAGTTTCAGCCTCAGCATCAGTCCTTCCAACGAGTATTCAGGGTTCATCTCCCTTAAGACTGAGTGGTTTGAACATGTATGGTACATAAATACATATATAATATAGAAATACTTATATACATAAAATATATAAACATATATAAATGCACATATAATATATGAAATATATAAATATATATGCAATATATAAACACACACACACGTGTGTGTGTGTGTGAGATTTGGCGCTCCTGTATTCCTATAGGCTGAATCTCTGTTTGCCTGGTTGGTGGTCTTCCCCACTCTCCTCTGGGGTCAGACTCACTTTTCCCATCTCCAGTCCCACCTAAGTTTGTATACTAATCCTTTCATGCACAATTACAGTCCTAAGACTGTCTCCCACTCATGCAAAGACAGCCTGTGCACAAGAATGGAGAGGCCCTGCATTTAAGCAGTATGGGACCCCTGGGGGAGCGCCTTTGGCCCTAGAGGAAGAGGCTGGGACTGTGCGTGTCCTCTTTGGTCTCGGTCTGGGTCTCGAGGATGCTGGCAGCCCGGCGGTGGGCCCGGGTCCTGGTCACCGTTCCCCATCGGTCTGCCTCACTGGGGCCGGGGTCGGGCTGCGGGGGAGTGGGGCTTCGTGGGCACTTCTAGGACCCTAGTAACTCAGGACTGAGCGGCCACCCGAGTGACTCTTTCGGTCGCGGTGGGTGAAATCGGCCGGAGTACCCCTAGGGGGACCGAGTTCTGGTCTGACAGATGGCTCACATTAATCTCCGCGCCCTCTTCACTCTCATGGGGAAGATGTGGGGCACCCCTCTGCGGGCCACCCCTCTGCGGGCCTCCCTCCAGTGGGACTCAGGCCGGCGCTGCGAGATCCGATCTGGGAGCGACTCGGTCTCCAGGGAGGCGGGGTGGGCGGTGCGGTGGGCTTCCTGGAGGAGGTGGCGCTGCGCTGGGGCTTTGCTGAACCCACGGGACAACCGGACCGACTCCCCCCCGCTCCTGCCAGGGCCTGGGCGCGCCCCCCGCTCTACGGATCCCCTCTGCCCACGGCGAAAGAGACCCCCTCCCCCGGGACCGCGTGGAGCCAGACCCGACCTTCTTCACCGTGCCGATGCCCAGACACTGTGGGCCGTCGGGTCCCGGCATCCCCGGCTGGGCCTGGAGCCCCCAGCGCACGGAACTCACCCCTCACTCCTTCGCGGAGGCGCCGTCCGGGGACCGCGACGTCCCCCACCTGCCTGCTCGCCGTCACGATGCTGGCTTAGACCCGGCGCTCTGTCCTCGGAGGTCGGCTGAATTACAACCGCCGGCCTATGAAACTTTGCTGTTTGTCCTCGAATGAAGGTTATAATGAGAACAACGTTTAACACTGTTACCATCTCAGAGGAGGCGATGCAAAGCGTCCGTGGCTTCAGTGAAAAATTGATGAACCGCGGTAGAAAGCGCTTTTTTCCCCCTGGAAAGCTCTCTTACCCCAGTTGGTTTTAAACTTTTAACATTGACTGTGTATCTTTTGCATTTCAAGCCACTGTTTCTAGACTTCTTGATTATGGACACCTGTAAATTTGTAAATAAAGATTTCAAAAAGTATCTGCATGTGGAGATTTTATATTCTTTGGCAAAATTATTTAGTAAGTTGTGTCTGTGTCAGTCAGGGTCTTAATTAAAATGGTGAAGGAAGGAAGAGTAAGGGGCAAAGAGAGTGTTTATATAGGGGGCTCTTCGGAGGGACCACTGGCTTCCTGAGCCTGGCAGTGGCTCAGAGCGTCACCCATCACTGGTGTGTGGAAGAGGGAGAGGCCTTACCGGAGCCCAAGGTAGTGGTAGGCATACGGATCCCGCTAGCCAGGCAGGACCTCTGGCTAGGGGAGGAGGAGTGAAGCTGTGTCATTCAGAGCCCACCAGGATGGGGCCAGAAAATAGACCCTGGAAGAAACTCCTGTCACTCTCCTGACTTTCTGAGACTGCTCCTCCTTGGCCAGACCTACCTACAGACCTAGAGGACAGGGGGGCATGGATGCTGCCCCAGGGAGGGGGTGGGGACCCCGTCTCCTGTGGTAGAAAAAGTCCAGGCTTTCCTGGAATGGGCTGGATGGGAGGGAGCTCAGCACAGAACTCCAGACCAAAGTAGCTGCTGGGCTCTGTGTCTGACCTGTAAGGGATACCAGGAAGGACCCTCAGCTAGTTGCTGCTCTTCTCAGCCTCGGGATCCTTGGGTGGAGCAGGAGTGAAGCCATTTCTGCAGAGGTAGACTGGGCCACCACAGAACCTGCATTCCAGGTGACAATACTGAGCTGGCAAATCCAGGCTCCTGGGAGGAAGGAGGGCCAGACTTCTGAACTCTTCAGGTGTGCGTGTACAGTTTAAAAGCCTCAGTGTTGGTGTTCTTGTTTAAAAGACAGGGATTCCTAACAGATGCCCAGGGAGCAAGCAGGCTGTAGATTTAATGACAAATTCCTCCAGTTGTCAGGTGTGGGGGTCCCGGGGCAGCAGCGTTTACCCCGCCTGAGAGATGGTTAGCAGTGCCGAGTTCCAGGCCAGGGCAGCATTTCTGTGTCCAATCCTGAGTTAAAACAGTGCTTCTCAGACTCAGATTGTGTCTTGTTCAGTCGCGGAGTCCTGTCCAACTCTTCGCGACCCCATGGACTGCAGCACGCTAAGCTTCCCTGTCCTTCACTATCAGAGTGTCTGCCTCTTGCTTAATACAACGCAAATTCTGACTGAATAGGGCCCAGATGCTACATTTCCAACAAATTCCCAGACGAGGCTGACAGCCCACTCTTGCAGTGTCAGACCCTAGATCCCTTAGCCACACTGACTTCTTAGGGACCATTCATGACCTAACACATGCCGTGTTCAGGAACAAACACAAAGTCATTTCAGAAGAGCCACTGGACAGTTCTGGGTCATTTTTGCCCACTGGCCATGTGTGCCCTGCCCTTCCCTGCTCCCCCACCCTCCCAGCCCTCCCTTCCACCTTGCTATGGTGATCTCGCTTTCATCCAAAGTCCTGAGAATGACCAGCTCAAGTTGGTCAGGTCCCCTCTTCATGGCCCTGGCGCAGCTCTGCTGCTGGTGTCACGCCCACACCCAGTGGGCATTTCCATTGGTCTCATCCCAAATTAGCTATTGTTTAACACTTCACGAATCTTTTTGTATTTGCTTGTTTTTTCCTAGGTTACATCCAGGCATTTCCGGTAGTATGACATCGGAGAATTCAGAGCCTTCTAAATCTTTTGAGTCCCTCAACCTTCCATGAGCCAGTAATTATCAAAGCAAGCTGCATAGTACATTCAGTCTTTGAGAAAGAAGATCTCCCTCTAAGAGATTCTCACCAAATGGTTTGGCCTAAAAATTCCCACTGAATAAAGTATAACTTTCAACTTTGAGGTTGTGACTATTTTTTAAATTGACAGCTTGTTTCGTACTATATTACAGCCAGGTATTTCTGGTAGCACAACATCTGAGAACTTAGTACCTTCTAAATCTTCTGAGTGATTATCAAAGCAAGCTGCACAGTGTGATCTATCCTTTAGAAAGAAGACTGAGGCTCAATCTCCTTCTAAGAGATTTTGACCAAATGGCTTTGGCCTACCCATGGACAGAGGAGTCCTGCCGGCTACAGTCCATAGGATCACACGGAGTCAGACATGACTTAAGTAACTCAGCTTGTGCACATACATACCATCAGGGTGTTTCAAATTTTAAAAATCTCTTGAGGTGATTGTGATTGTGGCTGTTAAATAGATGAAAATATCGATATCAGAACTACTCAAGAAGTCAGCTGTTTGAATATTTATTTCATCAAATGTTTATTGAGCATCTATTAAATGCGAGGCACTATATTGTTTCCAAAGATAAACAAAGGCACATTCTGTGTTCTCAAGGAACTTAAGGTTTTTTTACATGCAGGAAAGGCATGTAGACAAACAATGGTTAATGGTGGTCAGGGCAGTAAAGAGTTGTTCTGACAGAAAGCAGAGTGATGGATTCTGTGTGAAGGGGCCTGGATTAAAAACAATAATAGCTGACCTGGACTTCCCTGGTGGCTCAGACAGATAAAGAATCTGCCTGCAATGCAGGAGACCCTGGTTCAATCCCTGGGTCAGGAAGATCCCCTGGAGAAGGGAATGGCAACCCACTCTAGTATTCTTTCCTGGAGAATTCCATGGACAGAGGAGCCTGGTGGGCTTGCAGAGAGTTACGACTGAGCAAGAGTCAGACATGACTGAGGGCTATTTCTTTCTTTCTGTTCTGAGCACTTCCTCTGGATGGGGACGCCCCAGGGAAGCACTGTTGCTCACCTGAGGCCTTGAAGGAGGACAGAGCCAAGTGGGGAAGGAATTTCTGAGCTGAGGCTGGGAGGACGGTGAAAGGGTGAGGAAACTAGGGGAGGTTACTCCTATTCGTAAAATCAGGGTGAAGCCTCTCAGCTCCAGGTGTACTCCGTGTACTACGAAGGCCCAGAGGAGACAGTTTCGCAGACTGCCTTCCCTCTTCAGGGCAATGTGCTCAGAGCTCCAGATTAGCATCTGAGAAGTGGGACTGGAGGAGGCTTTTGAAGTTGGGGTTTTAGAATCACCTCGAGATTTTAAAATTTGAAACATTCTGACTGCAGGCCAAAGTGATTTGATCAGAATCTCTTAGGTAGAGGTCTTCTTTCTAAAAGATAGATCGCACTGTGCAGCTTGCTTTGATAATCACTGGCTTATGGATAGTCCCTCAGAAGATTTAGAAGGTACAAGAGGGTCAAGGGAGTGTTGGTCAGATTTCAGCTCAAGGGTTTAATGAAGTTGGGTATGGAGGGAAGTTGGGTATGGAGAGAGCTGTTAGGCTGGAGGCAGAAAAAAAGGAAAGAAAAATTTTTTAAAGGGGGGAAAAAAAAACCCCGAGGGAGAAGCCAGAATGCTAAGAGAATGCATCAGAGGGGACTTCCGTGATGACCTGGGTCAGGATGCTGATAGTGAGCCAGGTGGGGCTGGGGTGGGGCTGCTGGGGGTGGGGGAGGTGAAGGGTGCAGCCAGGGGACTTGGACCCCGTGTGGTCCCTGGAGCCCCGCAGGGGCAGTAGAGGAAGGGGGGGGGCAGACTGTAATTCTCTCCGTGCAGATTTCGAGAACCTCTTGCCAGGGGGAGCGGATTTAATCAAGTCATCCAGGATATGAGGAGGGAAGTTAGAACAGAAGGCCAGGAGCTGGCCATTGAAATGCAAAATGGAGCGATGGTGAAACAGGAAAATCCACTCATACTGGATCACAGGGAGGAAGAAGTAGCAGAAACTCTTAGTGATAAAGGAAGTTTTCCACATGTCTCTGGAAACCAGGAGATGGATGTTTTTAACTCAGGGGCATGAGATCTAGAGTTGGGACTGTTGCTGATAGACGTGCTGCTGACAGCAGCAGCAGCTCAAGGCTAAGCAAGCCCACGGCTCTTATCACCTTTGTAATCAGTGGTGGGGTTTACAGATAAGTGTGATTAGCAATGCCCTTCTAAGAATTTCCTGTTTGAAATAATTGTTCTTGATCACTAAGGTGCTAAACTTGAAAAATCATTATTAACAAAACCATTTTTTTTCCCCTTCCAACCAGCTCAATATTGATTCCTGAGCCAAAGCCTCAGGCTTTGCTAACCAAAGTTCTGCTCAGCCCGGATGGCCTGACTTCCCACACTTGGCCTCCAGGGAGACCCTCTCATTCCTAATATTGAGCAGCCCTGACCAGGCTCCCTGACTGTCCGACAGGCACAGGGACGATGCCCTGTGTTAAGATGGGCCCTGCTGCCCTGAGGCCTGACTGCAGGTACAGAAGCTGGTGGCTTCTGCAGAGTTGCCCAGGAGGGAGGAGAGCACACAGGGACATGGAACCCTGGGTTCTCCCCAGTGTCTCCAAAAAGGCCACTCTGGAGACCCTAAGAGGCGCACCCCTAGGGAGAGAGACAGCTGCCCAAGGACCTTCAAATTCAAAACCAGAGACAAGCTCCACTCATATCCTAACAGAAGCATCACCCGACCCCTGACCCCTGGCGGCCAGTACCAGGCCTCACCAGGGCTGCTCATGCCTTTCGGGAGAAAGGTTCAGGAGGTGAGTTCTCGGGTGTCCCCAGGCGTTTTCTGGGCTCGACCCCTGTGGAGTGGCCAGCCTCTCCACCCCAAAACCCAGTGAGGTGTGAGGGAGCTTCAGGCCGCCAGCCTCTGGCGTTACTCATCCCGCTTGGCCCGGCTTGAAAGCATGAACAATCCCTTCCAGGCAGTCTCCGTTCTCACTTCCCTCTTCCCAGAGGGCCCCTCCTCGGTCTGGTCTGACCCTTGGGGGTCAACATCCTCTCCAGCGGACCACCCCTCCTCCCCCCGCCCACTTCCTCCCTGGAGCTGTGCTCCAGCCTGTTTTTCTTTTTTGGTTCAGGAGCGCCCAGAGAAGGGATTCCTCTGCTTGACTGGTGATCCTGTCTAACATTCTGGGTTCAGGGTCTTGGGTTACTGGGGATTTAAAAGCAGAAAGATTGGGGAGCCGTGGAAAGAGACATTCTTGGAGGACAGACAAGTCCACCTGGGAGGCAGGCAGAGGGTCCCCCAGGGGAGGAAACAGCCAGAGGAGCTGCGGGGGCAGGGGGGGTGCCTTGTGAGGGGCTCTGAGGACAGTCACTGGCAGGTCAGGGCACAGGCACAGAGAGAGGGCCACATTGCAGCCGGGTTGCTGTCGCCTGACCACTCAGAACTCTGTTTCTTCTTCTACACAGTGTGGGTCATAGCAACTACCTGCGGAGTCACTGAAAGGGCTAGAGACGTGTATGGTGTGCTGAACAGAGGGACGCGGCCAGTAGGACCTCTGCATTCTCATGACCAGGTGTATCCTTGCAGGTTGGGCGGGGGGAGTGGGTGGCATCTGCACCTCACCCTGCCTGAGCCTGTAGTGACCAGGTAACTGACCAATCTCAATTCACCGGGATGTAAACACAGGATGGTTTTGTTTCTTTCCGAGTATGGCTTCTGTGCTGCTCTCCTAATTCTCCCTGACTTGCTTTTTAGTGAATTCTTGGGAAGAATTTATTACTTTCTAGTTACTTTTAGTTGTTAAAATCTAACCCATTTTATTTATTTGGAAAACGAAGAATGTGAAAGGTCAGTTCACTGTCAAGCCTCAGTCTTAGTTGAAATCTTATCCTTTCCATTCTCCTCCGGAGGGCGTAAGCAGGGACCTATCTTTCGGTCCTGGAGGAGGGTCTTGCATGTCTCACAGATACGACCTCCCCAAGGCCAGCACCTGCTGTGTGCGCTGGTGGTGGAGTGTGGGGCAAGGAGGGGAGGAGGACAAATGCCTTTTTACTTACCTGGCCACTGCCGTAGTTCTCTTTCTAATGCGCCTGTGGAAATCATTCACCAGTTTTAAAGCCCCACCGTGACAGGGCTTACAGGGCTTGGCTCTCTCGTGGCCACAGTGAGAGCCCTGAGGGGCCTCCACCCTGCCCCCTTCTCTGATGGGAGATGGATTGTGGCTGGACGCATCCACATCCACTCTCCTCTCAACCCCTGCCCTGGGCAGTGAGCCCACAGCTTCCTGGGAACGTTGCTTCTTTGTGGTGCACCAACAAGAGGGCTGACGCCTGGCCACTTTGCATGGTGCCCTCCGTCATGACTCAGATGGTAAAGAATCTGCCTGCAATGCAGGAGGTTCCATCCCTGGGTCAGGAAGATTCCCTGGAGAAAGAAATGGCAACTCACTCCAGTATTCTTGCCTGAACCCATGGACAGAGGACACTGGCAGGCTAAACAGTCCGTGGGGTCACAGAGTCAGACACAAGTGAATGACTAACACACAGACACACCTGGCCCCAGGGAGATGCGTGTGTCTATGGAGGTCATGAGATTACCTGGGGTCACCCCTGCTGTCCCCTGTCCCTGCCATTTCCTGCCACTTCACCTCTGTTCAGGCAAGATCTCAAGTCTGATTCTAAGCTCACAATAAAATAGAGCAATTATAACAATATACTGTAATAAAAGTTATGTGAATGTAGTCTCTCTCAAAATATCTTACTGTCTTACAGTCACTGTTCTTGTGATGATAAAATGTCTATATGATGGGATAAGGGAAGGGAATGAGGTAGGTTTTGTGACAGCATGTTGGCCACCACTGACCTTCTGACAAAGTGTGAAGAGGAGGAGCCTTGCTCCAGCTGATGTTGGATCTTCGATTGCAAAGATGTTGATGATTGGATGTCAAGAGCAGATGATGCTCATGGTTGGGCATCTGGGACAGGATGGAGCTGGATGACTTGCGATTTCATCATGCTGCTCAGAATGGCACACAATTTAAAACTTGGGAATTGCTTATTTCTAGAATTTTCCATTTAATATTTGCAGACCTCAGTTGACCATGGGCAGCACAAACTGTAGAAAGCAAAACTACGAATCAGATCAGATCAGATCAGTCGCTCAGTCGTGTCCGACTCTTTGTGACCGCATGAATCACAGCACGCCAGGCCTCCCTGTCCATCACCAACTCCCGGAGTTCACTCAGACTCACGTCCATCGAGTCAGTGATGCCATCCAGCCATCTCATCCTCTGTCGTCCCCTTCTCCTCCTGACCCCAATCCCTCCCAGCATCAGAGTCTTTTCCGATGAGTCAACTCTTGGAATGAGGTGGCCAAAGTACTGGAGTTTCAGCTTTAGCATCATTCCTTCCAAAGAAATCCCAGGGCTGATCTCCTTCAGAATGGACTGGTTGGATCTCCTTGCAGTCCAAGGGACTCTCAAGAGTCTTCTCCTAGCTAATTTGCATCTTCTGTCTTTCTTTGTCAGTCTTGCTGGAAGTGTGTTAATCTTACCCATCTTTTCAAAGGACCAGCTCTTTGCTTCATTGATGTTCTTTATTGTTTTTCTGATTTCAGTTTTATTGATTTCTTATCCCCCCTCCCCTCCTCCCCTAGTAAGGTATTCTTTTTCTCTGGCTTTAATGCTGCTTTCAAGAATTTTACTTTGTCTTCAATTAATTATGATGTGTCTTTGACCAAATTTCTTTGAGTTTATCCTGTTTGGATTTGCTCAGGTGGCTTTAATCTGTAGATTTATGTTTTTGACAAATTTGAAAGGTTTTGGTTACTATTTCTTCAAGTAATTTTTCAGCTCTGTTGTCTCTCTTTCTGGGACTCTTGATAGCTCTTATGTTAAGAGCCCCAAAGGTCCCTGAAAATCTATCCATTGTATTTTTAAAATCTGTTTTCTCTGTTGTTCAGACTGAGTAATTTCTATTTTTCTCTCTTCCATCACTGATTCTTTCCTGTATCCCTTTTATTCTGTTGTTGATCCTTTTTTGTTTTGTTATTTATCCTTGGTAGTGGATGCCCAGGGGATCTCTTTTGGGACTCTGTAAAGCTAGGATGACCCAGATATGGATGAGAGAGACTCCTAAGAGTTGAATTGGACTTCCTGTTACTCACACACACATGGGGCGTCAAATTAGTTTTAATTTAATTGAAGGAAGTGAAATAAATAAACAGTAGTTGAACTCCAAGTGTTTAGCGTTTGTTTATGTTGATTACCATGAATTGATAAGAGACATCACTTTGCCGACAAAGGTCCATACAGTTAAAACTATAGTTTTTCCAGCAGTCATGTATGGATGTGAGAACGTGAACGTGAATGTGAAGTAGCTCAGTTGTGTCCGACTCTTTGCCACCCCATGGACTGTAGCCTACCAGGCTCCTCTGTCCATGGGATTTTCCAGGCAATAGTACTGGAGTGGATTGCCATTTCCTTCTCCAAGGGATCTTGCCAACCCAGGGATGGAACCCGGGTCTCCCGCATTGTAGACAGATGGTTTACCATCTGAGCCACCAGGGAAGTCAATGGATATGAGAGCTGGACTATAAAGAAGGCTGAGCGCCGAAGAATTGATGCTTTTGAACTGTAGTATTGGAGAAAACTCTTGAGAGTCCCTTGGACTGCAAGGAGATCCAACCAGTCCATCCTAAAGGAAATCAACTCTGAATATTCATTGGAAGGACTGATGCAGAAAATGAAGCTTCAATACTTTGGCCACTTGATGCAAAGAGCCAACTCATTGGAAAAGACCCAGATGCTGGGAAAGATTGAAGGCAGGAGGAGAAGGGGGCGACAGAAGATGAGATAGTTGGATGGCATCACTGACTTAATGGACATGAGCAAACTCCGGGAGATAGTGAGGGACAGGGGGGCCTGGCATGCTGCAGTCCATGGGTTTGCAAAGAGTTGGACACAGCTTAGTGACTGAGCAACAACCACCACCATGAGTTGAGGTCAGACTATAGAAGCTTTTGAAAATCATGCAGATGTGTTTGAATTTTAATTCTATAGGCAAGCAGAATCATTAGATGTTTGTGAAAGGACATGTGAAATATCCCACGGGCAACTATATGCTAGGGGCATAGTATGCTCACAGGGTACAAAACTTGTAATGTGTGCAGAAGCCTGTGGGGTCAAGTAGACAAGCCAACCAGCCTGTCTGGAGTGGAGGAGAAGTTATAAACCATCAGGCAAGAAAAAACCCTGAGTGACGCTTCTTAAAAAGGGGTTTCCCACAAGGAGTTAAAAACAATTCCAAGATCTGAACTTATTTCCACTCTCTTTCTTATCAGAGTAAAATGCATTTCAGTGGATATTTCTTGGAGTTATCAAGGGAATAGGTTTATTGTTCATGCAGAGGGTGGCAGCACCATTTACCAGGGAGAACGTATTTAAGAGTCTTGGGCTCTTTCCAAGGCATTGTAAAAGTACTTTACAGTGTCGGATTTACTTTAAAGCTCCTTGTTATTGCAGTTGAGAAACAAAATGTATCCTGCACACATCCTATTCAAAACAGAAATTTTCTCCTCTGTTGAACATAGATAAAGAATGCAAGAATATGCATTTCATAGTGTGAGTTCACCTTGATATTAGATGAAAATGGGACCTGGTGCTTTTCATGACCAGGTTCATGGTAGAAGGGGGCACAAATCAAACATACATTTGGAAATGTGATTTGGTTATGTCTTCAGTAGTCTAATGAGAGTGGCAGTCAGTTCTTAAGAAAATAAAATGAAGGAAAATCCATGTCTCTTCCTCCACCACTCCTCTCCCTCCTCCATCCCCTTCTTCTTTAGAAATGCTGCCTGTGAAAGTATTTATGTGTAGCATCATGACACTTCTTAGACACGTAGAAACTGTTTTCCCTTAGAAGAAACCTGTTCACTCCCCAGGCTACACTTCCCTGTCTGATAGAGAGACTAGTGCCTGCCTTTGGGAGCAGCTCGGTGCCATGGGGACCCCTGTGGGCAGCACATTTTTTTTTTTTTCTCAGTTTGCAGCAGACTGACCTCAGTAGTTGCAGTGCTTGGGCTTGGTTGCTGCTAGTCATGTGAGATCTTCCCAACCCAGGGATTGAACCTGAGTCTCTTATGTCTCATGCATTGGCAGGTGGGTTCTTTACCACTAGCGCCACCTGGCAAGCTCATAGAAGAGTACTTGAATGAAAAACATACTAAAAGCTGCTGCTGCTTGCCAAGTTTTATAAACAGTGAGAACCTAGGAGAAAATTTCCAACAAGTTTCTTGTTCAGCTTTTCTGGTTCTGAAGCTTCAGTTCACTCATGAGAAGTGGCCCCTCCTGAGCCCTGCCTGGGGAGGGCAGCTGGGGTAAGAGTGTCAATCAGCAGACCTTTGAGCTTCACTCAACCCTCAGACATTTTGCATCTGGGTCCTTAGAACCACACTGGGCTTTGCATCTGATGTGTCTAACTAGACTCAGTCACTGAAAGGCAGTGAGATAAAAAGAGAGAAATCTGATAATCTTATTTTGAGAGCAAGAGATTAGGAGATTCTTAGCTGTTTCTAGACTTGGCTGCTTATTCACAATACCTGATGAGCTTGCTAAAGAAAATACAACTTTTTTTGTGTTTTTTAATTTTACTGGAGTGTAACTGATGGACAATGATGAAAATATACAGATGCTGGAGAGGTACCCTCCTCCTGTTCTTTCCACCTCAAATCCCAAGCTCCTAAATTGGGTACATGTATGTGTAGGGGTATGTGTACATGTACGTGTGTGCACATGTGTGCGTGCATTTGTACTACTGGTGTACAACAATCCTTCATTAATATTACTGTTACTGTCATTACTAGTATCTTTTTACAGTTCTGGGAGCAGACTGAGCCCAGCTTGGCAGGTCCTGCTCTGGGTCTCCTGTGCAGGGCCGTAGGAAGTGGCTGATGCTGGAGCCGTCCTGGGGGCTTCCTTTCTCACACCTCTGGACTGTGGCTCACTGGACACCCACACTCAGCTTCTCCAGGTGGCCAGCAAGGAACCTAAAATTTTTACCAGTGCCCCTCTCCACCGCCTTTCCCCCCAGGGTGACTCTTGATGAGCTAGGCGGTGGTTTATGAGTACTTTTAGGAGCTACTGGACTCCTCCTGCACTCTCTGTAAAGTCTCTCTGTCCTTTACTCCTGCCAATGCAGGAGACTTGGATTTGATCCCTAGGTCAGGAAGATCCCCTAGAGAAAGAAATGGCGACCCATTCCAGTATTCTTGCCTGGGAAATCTCAGGGACAGAGGAGCCTGGTAGACTGCAGTCTATGGGATCGCAAAGAGTTGGACATGCTAAACTACTGGACAAGCATGAATTTTTTAGTCCCTGGTTGCTCAGTCGACCAGTGGTGTCTGACTCCTTACAACTCCACAGACTGCAGCACGCCAGGCCTCCTGTCCCTCACCATCTCCCTGAGTTTGCCCAAGTTCACGTTCATTGCATCGGTGATGCCATCCAGCCATCTCATCCTCTGACGCCCTCTTCTCCTTCTGTTCTCAATCTTTTCCTGCATCAGGGAATTTTCCAATGAGTCGTCTGTTCACATCAGATGACCAAAATACTGGAGCTTCAGCTTTAGGATCAGCCTTTCCAGTGAATATTCAGGGTTGATCTCCCTTAAGATTGACTGGTTTGATCTCCTTGTTTTCCAGGGGACTTCCAGGAATCTTCTCCAGGACCGCAGTTTGAAGATATCATCAATTTTTTGGCATTCTACCTTCTTTACAGTCCAACCCTCACAACCGTACATGACCACTGGGAAGACCACAGCCTTGACTATACGGACCTTTGTTGTCTCTGCTTTTCAACACACTGTCTAGGTTTGTCAGTGCTTTCCTGCCAAGAAGCAATTGTCTTCTGATTTTATGGCTACAGTCACCATCCACAGTGATTTTGGAGCCCAAGAAGAGGAAATCTGTCACTACTTCCACCTTTTCCCCTTCTATTTGCCATGATCTTAATTTTTAAAATATTTAGTCTTAAACTGGCTCTTTTACTCTCCTCCTTCACCCTCATCAAGAGGCTCTTTAGTTCCTCTTTGCTTTTAGTCCCTTAAAATTGTAAAATTCTAGAATTAAGCCATCACTTTCCTTTTGGCCTAAAGATCATCTTCTAAGAGAAGACAGGTGTTTCTCAAAGCAAACTGTCTTGTTAAGACAAAATTTCCAAATATAGGATTTTCAGAAATCCTAATAAAAAGCTGAGAATGCTGCCCACTGGAATCCTGTTTACTCAGTTGGACTCGCCTTTATTGAGTCATCCCCATGACAGACACTCTCCTAGGAAAGGGTGTAGTCTTGTATTCATTTTATGGCTGCTAACAAAGGTTACATGTTATCCAGAGAAGTAGCTGAACAGATGGCTGAAGCTGAAGCTCCAACACTTTGGCCACCTGATTCAAAGAGCTGAATCATTGGAAAAGACCCTGATCCTGGGAAAGACTGAGGGCAAGAGGAGAAGCGGGTGATGGAGGATGAGTTGGTTGGATGGCATCAACAACTCAATGAACATGAATAAGAGCAAACTCTGGGAGATGGTGAAGGACACTGAAGCCTGGTGTGCTGCAGTCTGTGGGGTCACAAAGAGTCAGACACAACCGAGCAGCTGAACAACAACAACAAAGGGTACATGTTATCCAGAGAGGCAGGACATTGCAGCCAGGTCTGTGTTTCCTGGGGACTCACACTCCTCCTGCTGCCTGTGGGATTGTAAATGTGGGCAGGAGAGGAAATGAGAGCCTTTACGGAGAGTAGAATTTCCTGTGAGGCTACCTGCTGGGTCTGGCTCTGGATTGCCTCATATGTTGGGCCAGGACTGGAGGCAGCCATGGGAGCATCAAGTCCCAGGGATGTTTTACTTTCCAGCGTTGTAGAGTGGGGTCCGTATGACCAGTGCATTGGCAAGCTTGGGTCACCCACCTCACAGACATCTCCTCACTGTAACATGATGCTACCTGATTTTAGCATTTGGGCCCAGTTGATATCTTCACTAGACTTCCCAGGTGGCTTATTGGTAAGCCACCACCTCCTCTTGCCCCCCGGTAATGCAGAAGATGCAGGAGATGAGGGTTTGATCCCTGGGTGGGGAAGATCCCTTGGAGGAGGAAATGGCAACCCACTCCATTATTCTTGCCTGGGAAACCCTATGGACAGAGAAACCTGGTGGGCTACAGTCCATGGGGTTGGAAAGAGTTGGACATGACTGAGCGACTGAGCATGTATGTATGGTATCTTCACTGGGTAGACATTTTGGGACCTTTCTAGAAATCATTGCTAACTAGTCCCTTAGTAACATATACGGCAAAATCTGGTTTTTCTTTGAACCAGATTTTGGTCATTTCTAGCATTAAAAGGAAAATGTAGCTAACACATAGCAGTCAGTTGTTACTTCTCATTCATCTACAAACGTAAGTTGATGGTAGATGTCATCACATTTTTAAAAAAGATGGACAGCCCCCACATTGATTCTTACTGAAATGAGTTTTTAAAAAGAGAAACTAGAAGCTTCCTCATATTAAATGAAAATGGACCAATTTAATAGTTTAAGCAAGACTGAATGATGAATAACAATATTGTAATATTTTGTGTAAATGAGCCACCACTCTGTTTTCTAATGATTCTTATTTTCTAATTTAGAATTGCCACCATATCTACGAATTCTCACTCTCTGGTGTAGAATGAGAACATTTTATGGGTTTCTGTAAGTCTGTTTAAAACAGAAGGAAATGTATAATAGACTTTTTCCTTGAACACTCTCCTTCTGGGCAGGAAGTGGATAATGTTAACCAAGAAAGGGATCCTTGGAGGGAGGAAAACCTGCCAGTGTGACAAACATCTCCCTCCCGCCTTGCTGTGCTTTCTTCTTTAATATTTCTTACTTAAAACTCAACTGAAGATCAGCAGCCCTTTGATATCAGGGAGAAAGGGGTCAGACCACGGCTTAAAGTGATTAGGGGGGACAAGGCAGCCTAAGCCCATCTTACTGTGATAAGAACTTCTGGAGTGTTTTCTTTTCAAAACAAAAGCAAGTCCCGTCTACAGGAGTGAAGGTTAGATAACTAACAGCCAAGCTCTGGGGCTCACTCGTTGG
>NW_011494680.1:8529009-8575566 GCF_000754665.1 Bison bison bison
GGTGTCTGTAGGTCAATTTCATCTGAATTTCTCCATCTTTATAATAACAACATTGAAATCTCTATTGTGCTAACTTGAGATAATTTATTGAAAATTTTCTTAAATTCTCAAAAAGTACTATCCACATCTAAGACAGTGGTACTCAAACCATCTTGATAAAAGTGCATTTCTGTTTTATCTGGTAACAATATGCATATTTGCAAAGCATTCTATATAAATTCGGGTCACTGAAAGCAGTGCCATATGGGAGGAGACGTTTGAGTATTTAGTTTGCATTTCTGTGCATTCTTAATTTTCATAAGTTTCTGTTCTTTTGTTGTTAAAAATATAACTCTTCTGGGACTTCCCTGGCTATCCAGTGGTTAAGACTTTGCCACCCAATGCAGGCAATAGGAGTTCGATACCTGGTCAGGGAACTAAGATCCCACATGCCTTGGGGCAAAAAAAAAAACAACCCCAAAACATAAAACAGACTAAGTATTGTAACAAATTCAATAAAGACTTTAAAAATGGTCCACATAAAAAATATTTTAAAAACCCCAACTATTCATTAAATAAATAATTATTGATTACTTATCATGTGGAGGGCTCTGTTATACAATTCATTGTGGGGCACATAAAAGTGATAAAACACTGTTTTTGTCTTCCCAGAACTGTGTACATTATCTGGAACCTTCCAATGTGAATCATTAAACTTATCTGTAGATGGCACAGGTGTCTTTCTTGAAATCATTCCTTGTGTGGTGAACAGAATTGATCATCACTAGGATGTGGACAGATTTGCAATGTAACAGCTTTCATCAGATAATGTGTTTCTTAGAAAGGAAGTTCAAAAGAACCAATTCTGTTAGATTGCTGACCTTGACCTCCTGTGGCCAAAAATCCTGTTTCCCTGTGTTTTGAAAGGAAACACGTTTTGAGCAAAGCTCCCAATCCCAGATTCAGTGGTTTTCCTTAAAGAGAGACAACAATGGAATTCTGGGAGAGACCTGACCGAAGCGGATCCATCTGATCCCTCTCCGGAGAGAGCAGTGTTTGTTTACTCTGCTCAGAGAGCTATATTTCTATGCATGTTCTATTATTAGAGTCCTTTGAAGTAGAAAAGTCATATGTCATGGACCTCCTTGGGATTAAATACGCTAAGGCTGTTTATCTGATGTGTACGTAGAGTACATAGGAAAGGAGAAACACCTGTTTGTTGAAAATGGACTCTGAGGAATTAGGGAGCAAATGTTTGTAAGTTTTGATTCTCTGTATAGTGTCACACTTGTTTATCTTACATCACAGGCTGCTTTGCAGACAGATGGTTTTAAAGGGGAATAAAAACCAAGAAATGTAGATAGAAAGTTATGTGGTATCTAGAAATCGTGTTGGACTGGAAGGTAACCCAGGGGTAATTCCTGCCCTGATTATGTATGTTGTGAACTTCCAATGAGAGAAACCATAAGAAGTTGCTTTTGGAACATAGCTATTAACAAACTAAAACATTTCTTATTTCTTTGTTTTGATCATCACTTATTTATTTTCAAAGCTCTTGTAAAAATTAAAAACAGGAAAGCTTGAAATATTTTCTAATTGTTTTAGTCTTATCACAATATATCTTAAACTTTAAAACAATATTTACTTATTTATTTGGCTGTGCTGGGTCCTTGCGGCTTGCAGGGTTTTCAGTTGTGGCTTGTGTGATCTAGTTCCCTGACCAGGGATTGAACCTGGACCCCCTGCATTGGGAGTGCAGAGTCTTAGCCACTGGACCACCAATGAAGTCCCTGTCTTAAACTTTTTTACACATAAATTTGTATCTCATTTTTAAAGGGCCTATGTACTATTTCCCTGTGTGAAAGTAAAAATCCATGTCCTTTATTGATAGATATTTAAATTATTTGGTTAAACTACAAAAAAGTCAAAGCCACAGTGAGCACTTGTGTTACATATACTTTTATTCATTCTCAAACATCTTACTGAAAGTAAAGTGCATGAAAAGAGAGGAAAGATGATATTTGTTCAAGATGATATTCTATTGAAGATTTGGGCTAATATTGTTTATAGTTATGGAATAAAACTTTGTATCAGGTAATGAGAGCCGACTGTACGGGTAAGTGCATTTTGGAATTGGTGAAGACAATCCATCTTGACTTCTGTCTACAGGAAGATGGCGTTGACAGTCTCTTCCCTGTTCCTCTTGCTAACTAAAAGCACCGAACATTTTATATAACATTAATGTTAGAAGACTCTGAAAGATGAAAAACAGAAACTAGACTGGCTAGGGACCTTGGGACCTGGGCTTTATTTTTTTCTCATGTATCCTAGATCAGGCATTAAGGATACTGGCAACCTGGAAATACAAATGGACCCTGACTAAAAAACCCTCAAGAAAAGTCTGCCATTTCTACACAAAGGACCAAGAAAAAGGAACCCTAACAGGAAAACTTTTAGCGAATATCTGCTCTACTGCAGCCAACACCCCAGAAAAAACTGTGGTCTTATCTCTCCCCCTGCAGCCCCCCCATCACCTCCATTGCCTTAACAGCAAAAGCCTGGACTTCCATCCTTGCCCTGCTATAACAAGGTGCCCTCACCCACCAGTGGGGCTTTAATGAGGGCTGAGTGGGGAGTTGGAATGTCTACATGTAATTAGACATCCCCCGTAATGTCAGTGGAGACAGCATGGAGTGACTGGACTCACACCTCTTCTACTGTTGGACTGGTGTCAGAGGAAGTTACAGAGTCAGGGCTCTCACTGCTGCTAAGTTTAAAGAGGCTGCTCTCCACATGCGAATGCAGACCATGGTGGGAGCAGTCATGAAGAGCCTTCCCCCAGCATCAAAAGAAGACAAATAGAAAACCCTGTATTAATGAGTAGCACTTTCCTTCCTCCACCAGGATGGTTTCAGAAGAGATCTTCCAAAGCATAAGATTTAAATAAGATCCATTCTATAACATAATACCCCATATGTCCAAAGTTCAACTGACTATTGCTCATTATAGCAAGGATCAGGAAAATCTCAACTAGAATTAAAAAAAGACTGCCAAGGAAAGCCAAAGATGAGATGTTACACATATTAGATTTATCTAACAAAATTTCTAAAGCAGCCATAATATAATACATTTCAGTAAGCAATTACAAAGATACTTGAAATAAGTGGGGAAAAAAGGAGAAAGTCTCAGCAAAGAAATATGAAGTCTCAGAAAAGAAAGAGAAGATATAAAAGAGAACCAAATGTGAATTTTGAAACTGAGAAACATAATAACCAAACAACGAGAAAAACGACCAACCAACCAAATAAACCAAAATCCAACTGAATGGATGGGCTCAACAGCAGAATGGGGAATACAGGTGAAGGAATATATAAATCTGAAGAGGGACTGATAGAAATTATTTCATCTTAATAACAAAATGCTGAAAAATGAGTAGTGCTTCAGTGGCATGTGGATCTGTTATAAAAACCTAATATTCATGTCATCAAAGTCCCAAAGGGAGAGGAGAAACCAGGTGGGGTTGAAACAGTGAAATAATGGCTGAAAAGCCCCCAAATTTGGCAAGGGACATAAACCTACAATTAGAGGGGCTGAGAAATCCGCAAATAGGATAAAGTGAAACATTTCTGTGCCAAGACGGATCGTAGTCAAACTTCTGAAAATTAAAGAAAGAAAACTTGAAAGCAGGCAGAGAGAAAACTGTACTACCTATAGGGGAAAAAGCAAGCCAAATGGGTTCCTCATGAGAAATAATGAAGGCCAAAAAGAAGTATCAGCATTCTCAAGAGCTGAGAGAAAAGAACTCCTAACCCAGAATACTACCTCCAGGGAAAATATTCTTCAGGAATGAAGAGAAGAATACAGAAAAAACCACTGTGCCCCAGACTGGAGAGACAGACATATGAATACAGCGTGTTCTGGCTTCTTGGAACAGAGACTTCAGAGATGGGGAGAGAAGTGCTGATTTGTAATTGACAAATTGCAAGAGGCTCTAGCTGATCATTCTGAGGGTCAAAAACTTCAAAGAGACCCACAATTCTGTGAGATTTACCTTTAGGAGCTTGATTCCTACGGTACCAGAGAAAAATCCTCTCATGCTTCCAGCAAGGAAAGGGGAAGAGGAACTATTCTGAAACAGAGCAAAGCATTCTGATTTCTTTCTTTCTTTCTGTAGATGGTATGGCAATATTATTAAGGATCCGATAAATTCAACAGAAATTGTTAAACTATTGAGAGAATAAGTTGGCTATATGTAAGATAAAATACAGAATAAATATTATTTTCCTTTTTATTTGTGTTGAACAATTAGAAACTGAAATGAGAAAAATCATATTCAAGATACTATCAAAATTAGTCTGTAAAACACCTGAGAAGTATTTAATAAAAGAATTATATATTTTTATTAAAGAAATAAAATAGGACTAAAATAAGTAGACATATCATAATTTCTAAGAGTATGCAGATGCTGTTTCTCCTCAAATCAATGTAAAATTATAACACAAATCGTAATAATCTGAGGAATTATTCTGGGAAATAAATTGATTCTAAAATTTATGTGGAAGAGTAAGTTTGAAAAAGAAGAATTGTGAGGAGGAACTTGCTAAGATATTAAAATACACTTGTAATTATTTAAATGAAAAGAGTTAGGCAATCATACAAAAGTGGATAAATATATCACATTCCAGCTAAAGCAGGAACAGACACGTTTGTACAGGTGGGTTTAACACTATGATAATGAAAGCATTTTGAAGAAAATAAAGTCGCTCCCACACTGCACACTTATAAATGTTTTAGGGACTTCCCTGGTGGTCCAGTGGTTATGACTCTGCACGCTCAGTGGAGGGGGTCCAGTTCGATCCCAGGTCAGGGAACTAGCTGCTGCACACTGCAGCTAAAGACCCCACATGCCACAATTAAGACCTGGTGTAGTGCCTGCCCCCCACCAAAAAAAAGGGTGTAGTATGAATTGAGCCTCTAAATGTAGAAGAAAAATTTATACTGTACTGTTACGTTAAGGTAACTGTATTTCGTAGCAAAAATATCTTAGGGTTACAGTAGCCTAATGCTCTACTGTTAATACAGGAGAGCATCTTGATTGTGCAGAGTCTGAGTTTGGGATTCTTCAGGGCACCCCTTCCAGGTGACAATTCAGCTACTGAGGTTGAGGCTGCTCCATCTTCTAAGCAATTTGAAATATGTGGTTTTCAGCTCTGCTACTGGAGGAGAAGAGAGAGCTGGAGGGTCGAACAGAGGTGCCCATGGTCAGGGATCACAATGACAAAGAAATGAGTCGCTTCTGCCCACTTCCTATTGGCTAGAACTAGTCATATACCAAGAACCTAATTCTAAAATGTGCTGAAGCCCATGGAAATGTAGTCAATATTAAATATGTCCATCCATAAATACAGATACATATATTAATACCTCAGGGCTGGGAGAACATTTCTTTTGACTGTCTGGAAAAGAAAAAGCAATAAAAGAAAAAATCAATTTGACTCCAAACAAGTTTTAAGGCATTAAACAGTGAAAGATGCCAAAAACAAGCTCAAAAGGCAAGCAACAGATTGAGAGAAGATATTTGCCACACATATAAATGACAACATGTTAAAATTCCTGCTGTGCAGTTTCTATGAAGAAAAAATGACAAACCCATTAGAGAAGATAGCAAAGGATATTAAAAATTAAAAAATGCACATGGTCGGACACATATGTACAAAGAAGTACACTGTGGTATTGTTGGAAATGGCATAAAAATGAAAATAATTTAATTTTCAGTTGGAATCTGACTGAACTACATATGGCATGTCTATATATTAGAATACCATATGGTCATTAAAAAAGAACAGAGTTGATCTCTATGTTGATATGAACAGCCCTTGATAAATAAGGAGAAAAAAAGAGATCTAGATCACTATGGGAAATATGATTATAATTTGAGGAAAGTTAAATTTAATTGAAATGTTAATAATATAGATGATTGATAAATAATATAGGTAAATAGATAATAATGCAATGTGTGTTAGTCACTCAGTCATGTCTAACCTTTGCGATCCCATGACTCTAGGCCACCAGGCTCCTCTGTTCATGGAATTCTCCAGGCAAGAATACTGGAGTGGGTTGCCATCCCCTTCTCCAGGGGATCTTCCTGACTGGATCTCCTCCACTGAAGGCAGATTCTTTACTGTTTGAAGCTCCAGGGAAGCCCAATAATATAATATAACAAAAGAATATGATAAAAATAAGCGCCAAACTGTTAACTTTTTTTTCTGAAAAGCCAAGGAGAGGACATTCCCTCTAATTCATATAGTTTTCTAAGTGGTAGCTGATTTTTTGAGTCTTTCTGCATTGTTTAAATAAAAATCCATCAGTAATATTAATTCATTCATTTATTCCTCCACTCATGTACCTGTTCATCCATCTATCCCTATACCCATCACTTCATTCATTTGTTTTATGGTAGCCAAGCAACAGGTAATAAGGACCAATTCTTAGACGTTGTGTTTGCCATGAGTATTGCAATTAACACTGGGTTGAGCTCAGCTCGGAATGAGGAGGATGCCCAAATGTTGTTTCCTCTTTCTTGATGGTTGATTTAAAAACAATCCAAGAAAACAAGAAGAGTCTGGCCCTGGTCTTCTTGAGCACACCATCTGGAATGGCTTCCCTCCTCTCTAACCTTTGTCTGCCCTGTGGATGACACATTGGTGGGGAACATCCTTTATAGTAGGAAATGGAGGTCAATAAAATTTGCACCAGGCTTTCCAATTTAGTATCATCCCAGTCAGGACATCCCAAAATAAAGTGTGTTTCAAAAATAGATCTAGGAGGAGAAAAAGCCAGGATTGAAAACAAACAATTAATCCTCTTCTGTCACTGATTCTGTGAGAAAACCAGATTTCAAAAAAAAAAAAAAAATCAGTTTCTTGTTCAGGTGCAATGATTTTGCTTGTTAGAAAAAAAGCGTAAGAACAAAAATAGTGCAGTGAGTTTAGCGTTGTAAACCATCCTATAGAAGAAAACAGGAAGTTGTTTAACGGAAGAGAGTAACTGACCTCAGAACCTGAGACGTAAACGGCCCCTTTGTATCTGCAAAGTGTACTGATGCTTTATTGATCAAAGTTGAATTGTACACCATATGTTCTTTTGTGGTGACCCGTCAGTTTATCAACAAAGTGAAGAGGTGGAGCATCCACAGCGTGGAATGATAAGGCATTCCAGCTGTTACACAGGAGAGGGAAACTCACCTGTCTCTATTCCAATATGTGTACTTCCACATACACATATTTTTGTGAGTGTATGCATGTGTGCATGAGATTTTGTACTCTATGGATCTTTTTTATAAATTGAAGTATAGTTGATTTACAATGCTGTGTTAGTCTCAGGTGTACAACAAAGTGATTCAGTTATTTATATATAATATATTATTTATATATAAGTACATATATTTTATATATTTTTATTATATATAAAAATTATATAGATATGCACATGCTTCCCTGGTAGCTGAGCTGGTAAAGAACCCACTTGCAGTGCAGGATTGATTCCTGGGTCGGGAAGATCCCCTGGAGAAGAGATAGGCTAGCCATTCCAGTATTTATGGGCTTCCCTGGTGGATCAGACAGTAAAGAGTCTGCCTGCAATGAGAGAGATCTGGGTTCGATTTCCTGGGTTGGGAAGATCCCCTGGAGGAGGGTATGGCAACCCATTCCAGTATGCTTGCCTGGAGAATCCCCATGGACAGAGGAGCCTGGAGGGCTACTGTCCATGGGGTTGCAAAGAGTTGGACATGACTGAATGACTAAACACAACACAGCACACACACATATATATAACATACACATATATGTGTGTTCAGTTGCTCAGTTGTGTCTGACTCTGTGACCCCATGGACTGTAACCCACAAGTTTCCTCTGTCCCTGGAAGTTTTTAGGCAAGAATACTGGAGTGGGTTGCCATTTCCTACTCTAGGGGATCTTCCTGACCCAGGGATTGAACCTGTGTCACTTATGTCTCCTGCACTGGCAGGCAGGTTCTTTACCACCAGCACTACCCGGGAAGCCTGTATACATACATATATATGTAATACACAGATACACTTTTACAGATTCTTTTCCCTTATAGGTTATTACAAAAGAGTGAGTATAGTTTCCTGTGTTGTTAGTGCGAGGACTGTTAGTCCTCGATTTGACATACAGTAGGAGAAGGCAGTGGCAACCCACTCTAGGACTCTTGCCTGGAAAATGCCATGGATGAAGGAGCCTGGTGGGCTGCGGTCCACGGAGTTGCGAAGAGTTGGACACGACTGAACGACTTCACTTTCATTTTTCACTTTCATGCATTGGAGAAGGAAATGGCAACCCACTCCAGTGTTCTTATCTGGAGAATCCCAGGGACGGGGAACCTGGTGGGCTGCCTGCCGTCTATGGGGTCACACAGAGTAGGACTCGAATGAAGTGACTTAGCAGCAGCAGCAGCGGCAGTAGCAGCAGCAGTGTGTATATATGTTAATCCTAAACTCTTAATTTATCCCTCCTTTCCCTTTCCCTTTTGGTAACCATAAGTTGTTTCCTAGTTTGTGGGTCTATTTTTGTATTGTAAATAAGTTCAATAGTATCTTAAAAAAAAAAAAAGATTCCACATATAAGTGGTATCATATGGCTTTTGTCTTTTTCTCTTTGACTTACTTCACTTGGTATAAACATCTCTAGCCCATCCATATTGTTGCAAATAGCATTATTTCATTCTTTTTTATGGCTGAGTAATATTCTATTGTGTGTATGTGTATATGTATACATATATATACACAAACACACACACACACATGTAGATACCACACCTTCTTTATCCATTCCCCTGTCAGTGGACATTTAGTTTGCTTTCATGTCTTGACTATTGTAAATAGTCCGACTCTTTGCAACCCCATGGACTGCAGCCTATTGTAAATAGTGTGGCAGTGAACATTGGGGTGTATTGTCCTGTAGGGATCTTTAATAGATTTTATGTGAAATTGGACAGACATCCCAAACCAACTTGAATTTTTTCCCTTGTTATAATCTTTAAAAGAATAGCTTCATTTTAGAAATAAATGTTTTTTTTTTTCTATTTTTCAGTCTATTGGGGAATAGTCTGAAAAATAGCCTTGAAAGGGAGAGAAATATTCCTTCCTAATATTCCATACAGTTGGTTCTTCTTATAGTGCTAATGTGGGAAAATATCCACCTAGAGCAGTTTCCTGTCCAAAAGCTTGTCTCGATGCCAAGAAAAACTGTCACTCTTAAACATTCTCCCCGTGTAACAAAGAGAATTGGATTATCTTAAGTCCATACCCTGAAAATGCAGGCAAAATTTCTCCTTACATGAAGCAAAGGTGAGTCTCCGGGAAGTAGGTAGGAGAGGTTTTATTTTTATTCATTTTCCAGGAGAAGAAAGGAATACTCCCTGAGATTTTGAAACTCATTCAAGATAGCGCTGGTCAGTAGCAAAGCTGATCTCAAACCAGATAACACCAGTCCTCAAACTCTGGCCAAATGCGCTCTTGATGTATGATCCAAAAAGTTTATTTATAAGATCTGCTGACCTCTGTCCTTTGTGATCTTGGCTGTCTGGAGTAACAGACTCAGCCTGAGCTCACATAGACTGCAGGACAGTGATTCCAGGATTGAGGAGGCAGGATCCTTAGAAGAGAAGAGGCTGTTTTTGTTAGTTGTTGTTTTCCTGGGGTCGACCCCTGTCATCACTTTCAAATACACAGAGGCTATTTCCTCTAAGCTGGCCCCTGAGAAGGACCTTTTTTTCTTTCCACCCTGTTTCTCGGGGGCTGTAGGCAAAGCCTCAGCCGGAGGGGAAAGGGAGCGAACATCCCAGAGGACCTGCCCTGTCCAAGGAGAGAAAGCCGAGCAGATGGCAGCTGACACGTAGAGGGCACGTTGGAGGAACCCTGGCCCTGAGCAGGCTTCCTGAGCCGCGATCTGGGGTCCCTCCCTTGCAGAGCAGCCCAGAGGAGTCTGATGAGTTGGCCGAGAACCAGTGGGCTGGTCGCCAAAGGGCAGTAAATCAAAGTGAAAAAGAGGTGATACTTTAAAAGCAAATAACACTTTTGTTTGTTTGTTTTAAAGAGCAGAGAAATAAGTTTTTCTAATGGTCAAAGGGTAGGAGATATAAAACAACACTGCCGTGGAATAATTCAAAGTGATTTCTTTGTAAAAGTCCTTTTCTGTAATGAGCATGCGCTAGGATTATGAAACAAGATTCTCATTTCTCTAGACGAGGATGTGATTTTTACCTGGAAACTGGTGATCCAGTGTTCATGAGGTTTTCCCCACATTAAAATAAACAGAATACTATAGTTCATAATGTCCACACAGGTGTTAAAATCTCTGTGTAAAATTACTAGAGCCAAAAATCTTTCTTTTTTAATCTTCATTCAAGTTCTGTTTCTTCTGTCCTTGATAAGTTTTTTTCACTTGGACACTCAAATTTGGAAAAATGCTTCTAAATTCTCACCTCCTGCCATCAGCTGAGGATGGATTTGCAATCAGAAGACTCTAGGGGAAATTAAAACTGGGTCTCAAGAAATAAGATCTCAGGACTGTGGATCTGGGGGTGTGATTCCACAGAACCTAAGTGACACCTAGGTATTGACTTGTTTATTGTGATCGTTCCTTTAATAGATTTTATTTATAAGTAGAAAATGTTTCCAGAATATAAAAAATATGTATAAAGAATAATATCATGAATTCTCAGACACTGGTCACCTTGACTAAGAAATAAGTCAACTCTAATTATAAGGGAATGATTTGCTGTGTTTTTCAGTCGCTAAGTCATGTCTGACTATCTGAGACCTCCTTGTCTCTCACTTTTCCTCCAAGGAGCAAAGGTTTTTTAATTTCATAGCTGCAGTCACCATCTGCAGTGATTCTGGAGCCCAAAACAATAAAGTCTACCACTGTTTCCATTATTTCCCCATCTATTTGCCATGAAGTGATTGGACCAGATGCATGATCTTCGTTTTCTGAATGTTGAGCTTTAAGCCAACTTTTTCACTCTCCTCTTTCACTTTCATCAAGAGGCTCTTTAGTTCCTCTTCACTTTCTGCCATAAGAGTGGTATCATCTGCATATCTGAGGTTATTAATATCTCTCCTGGCAATCTTGATTCCAGCTTGTGCTTCATGCAGCCTGGCATTTCGCCTGATTTACTCTGCACATAAGTTAAATAAGCAGGGTGACAATATACAGCCTTGACGTACTCCTTTTTCTATTAGGAACAAGTCTGTTGTTCCATGTCCAGTTTTAACTGTTGCTTCTTGACCTGCATACAGATTTCTCAGGAGTGAGGTAAGGTGGTCTGGTATTCCCATCTCTTGAAGAATTTTCTACAGTTTGTTGTGTCAAAGGCAGAAGTAGATTTTTTTTCTGGAATTCTCTTGCTTTTTCAGTGATCCCTCAGATGTTGGCAATTTGATATCTGATTCCTCTGCTTTTTCTAAATCCAGCTTGAACATGTGGAAGTTCACGGTTAATGTACTGTTGAAGACTGGCTTGGAGAATTTTGAGCATTACTTTGCTAGGGTGTGAGATAAGTACAATTGTGCGATAGTTTGAGCATTCTTTGGCATTGCCTTTCTTTGGGATTGGAATGAAAACTGACCTTTTCCAGTCCTTTGATCATTGCTGAGTTTTCCAAATTTGCTGGCATATTGAGTGCAGCACTTTCACAGCATCATCTTCTAGGATCTGAAATAGCTCAGGTGGAATTTCATCACCTCCACTAGCTTTGTTCATAGTGATGCTTCCTAAGGCCCACTTGACTTCACATTCCAGGATGTCTGGCTGTAGGTGAGTGATCACACCATCGTGGTTATCTGGGTCATGAAGATCTTTTTTGTATAGTTCTTCTGTGTATTCTTGCCACCTCTTCTTAATATCTTTTGCTTCTGTTAGGTCCATATCATTTCTGTCCTTTATTGTGCCCATCTTTGTATGAAATGTTCCCTTGGTATCTCTAATGTTTCTGAAGAGATCTCTAGTCCTTCACATTCTATTCTCATTCTGTTCTTCCAAGAATCCTTGGAAGAAAAATTATGACCAACCTAAACAGCATATTAAAAAGCAGAGACATTACTTTGCCAACAAAGGTCCATCTAGTCAATGCTATGGCTTTTTCCAGTGGTCATGTATGGATGTGAGAGTTGGACTATAAAGAAAGCTGAGTGTCGAAGAATTGATGCGTTTGAACTGTGGTGTTGGAGAAGACTCTTGAGAGTCCCTTGGACTGCAAGGAGATCCAACCAGTCCTTCCTAAAGGAAATCAGTCCTGAATATTCACTGGAAGGACTGATGTTGAAGCTGAAACTCCAATACATTGGCCACCTGATATGAAGAACTGACTCATTTGAAAAGACCTTGATGCTGGGAAAGATTGAAGGCAGGAGGAAACAGGGACAAGAGAGGATGAGATGGTTGGATGGCATCACTGACTCAATGGACATGAATTTGAGTAAGCTCTGGGATTTGGTGATGGACAGGGAAGCCTGGCGTCCTGCAGTCCATGGGGTCACAAAGAATTGGACATGACTGAGCAACTGAACTGAACCGTCTCTTGCTATCTACAGGAGTTTGCCCAAATTCATGTCCATTGAGTCAGTGATGATGCTATCCAAGCAAGGGAAAGATGCAAAGTCATCAAAGCATAAATTGAAAACAGTATACGATGGAGTGAAAAGAACACTAATTTTACTGTTCTTTAAAATTTACCATGAATCAAGGTAAATTGGAAGTGGCCAAATAGGAGATGGCAAGAATGAACACTGATATTTTAGTAATCAGTGAACTAAAATGAACTAGAATGGGCGAATTTAATTCAGATGACCATTATATCTATTATTGTGGGCAAGAATCCCTTAGAAGAAATGGAGTAGCCCTCAGTCAACAAAAGACTCTAAAATGCAGTACTTGGGCTCAATCTCAAAAACAAAAGAATGATCTCTGTTCATTTCCAAGGCAAACCGTTCAGTATTACAGTAATCCAAGTCTATGCCCCAACTACTAATCCTGAAGAAGCTGAAGTTGAATGGTTCTATGAAGACCTACAAGACCTTAAGAACTGACACCAAAAAAAGATGTCCTTTTCATCATAGGGAACTGGAACGCAGAAGTAGGAAGTCAAGAGATACCTGGAGTAACAGGCCAGTTTGGCTTTGGAATACAAAATGAAGCAGGGCAAAGGCTAAGAGAGTTTTGCCAGGAGAACACACTCATCATAGCAAACACCTTCTTCCAACAACACAAGAGACGACTCTACACATGGACATCACCAGATGGTCAATACTTAAATCAGATTGATTATATTCTTTGTGGCTGAAGATGGAGAAGCCTATGCAGTCAGCAAAAACAAGACCAGGAGCTGACTGTGGCTCAGATCATAAACTCCTAATTGCAAAATTCAGGCTCAAATTGAAGAAAGCAGGGAAAACCACTAGATCATTCAGGTATGACCTAAATCAAATCCCTTATGAATATACAGTGGAAGTGACAAATAGATTCAAGGGATTAGATCTGTAGATAGAGTGCCTGAAGAACTATGGATGGAGATTCATAAAATTGTACAGGAGCCAGTGATCAAAACCATCCCCAAGAAGAAGAAATGCATGCAAAAAGGCAAAATGGTTATCTGAGGAGGCCTTACAAATAGCTGAGAAAAGAGGAGAAGCAAAAGGCAAAGGAGAAAAGGAAAGATATATCCATCTGAATGCAGAGTTCCAAAAAATAGCAAGGAGAGATAAGAAAGCCTTCCTCAGCAATCAATGCAAAGAAATAGAGGAAAACAATAGAATGGGAAAGACTAGAGATCTCTTCAGAACCTTAGAGATACCAAGGGAAAATTTCATGCAAAGATGGGCTTGATAAAGGACAGAATCGGTATGGACCTAACAGAAGCAAAAGATATTAAGAAGAGGTGGCAAGAATACACAGAAGAACTATACAAAAAAGATCTTCATGACCCAGATAACCACGATGGTGTGATCACTCACCTACAGCCAGACATCCTGGAGTGCAAAGTCAAGTGGGCCTTAGGAAGCATCACTATGAACAAAGCTAGTGGAGGTGATGAAATTCCATCTGAGCTATTTCAAATCCTAAAAGATGATGGTGTGAAAGTGCTGCACTCAGTATGCCAGCAAATTTGGAAAGCTCAGCAGTGGCCAAAGGACTGGAAAAGGTCAGTTTTCATTCCAATCCCAAAGAAAGGCAATGCCAAAGACTGTTCAAACTATCACACAGTTACAACTTATC
The DNA here is from genome assembly GCF_000754665.1 of Bison bison bison. Classification (NCBI taxonomy): domain Eukaryota; kingdom Metazoa; phylum Chordata; class Mammalia; order Artiodactyla; family Bovidae; genus Bison; species Bison bison. The sequence goes on from NW_011494680.1 coordinate 8,543,283, forward strand.
TCACACCCTAGCAAAGTAATGCTCAAAATTGCAAAGTAATGCTCAAACTAATGCTCAGAATTGCAAAGTAATGCTCAAAGTTCTCCAAGCTAGGCTTCAACAGTATATGAACTGAGAACTTCCAGATTTTCAAGTTGGATTTAGAAAAGGCAGAGGAACCAGAGATCCAATTGCCAACATCCTTTGGATCATAGAAAAAGTAAGAGAATTCCACAAAAATATCTACTTCTGCTTCGCTGACTATGCAGAAGCCTTTGACTGTGCAGATCACAACAAACTGGAAAATTCTTCAAGAGATGGGAATACCATACCACATTACCTGCCTCCTGAGAAATCTGTATGCAGGTCAAGAAGCAACAGTTAGAACCAGACATGGAACAGCAACTGGTTCCGTTTTGGGAAAGGAGTATTTTAAGGCTGTATATTGTCACTCTGCTTATTTAACTTCATGCAGAGTACATCATGCAAAATGCTGGCCTGAATGAAACACAAGCTGGAATCGTGATTGCCGGGAGAAATGTCAATAACCTCAGATGTGCAGATGACACCACCCTTATGGCAGAAAGTGAAGAGGGACTAAACAGCTTCTTGATGAAGGTGAAAGAGGAGAGTGAAAAGCTGGCTTAAAACTCAACATTCAGAAAACTAAGATCATGGCATCTGGTCCCATCACTTCATGGCAAATAGATGGGGAAACAATGGAAACAGTGGGAGACTTTATTTTCTTGAATTCCAAAATCACTGCAGTTGGCGACTGCAGCCATAAAATTAAAAGACGCTTGCTCCTTGGAAGAAAAGCTATGACCAACCTAGACAGTATATTAAAAAGCAGAGACATTACTTTGCCAACAAAGGTCCATCTAGACAAAGCTATGGTTTTTCCAGTAGTTACGTGTGGATGTGAGAGTTGGACCATAAAGAAAGCTGAGTACCAAAGAACTGATGCTTTTGAACTGTGGTGTTGGAGAAGATTCTTGAGAGTTGCTTGGACTGCAAGGAGATCCAATCAGAAAATCCTCAAGGAAATTAGTCCTAAATATTCATTGGAAGGACTGATGCTGAAGCTGAAGCTCCAATATCTTGGCCACCTGATGCAAAGACCTGATTCATCGGAAAGACCCTGATACTGGAAAAGACTGAAGGCAGGAGGAGACAGGAGGACAGAAGATGAGATGGTTGGATGGCATCACTGACTTGATGGACATGAGTTTGAGCAAGCTCTGGGAATTGGTGACAGACAGAGAGACCTGGCATGCTTCAGTCCATGGAGTTGCAAAGAGTTGGACACGACTGAATGAATGAATTGAACTGAAATGACTAAAACTCACTAGCAACATTTACTGAGCTCCTGTTTGTGCCAGACACGGAGGTTTCAGAGATGAAGGATTCCCTTGCTGATCCAGATATGATGGGAGACTCATACGAATGAAAGAAAAATATCACAACATAATAAAGTCCAGGGAGGGCTCTGGCAGGTATGTGCTCTGAGAACTAAGGGACCACAGGGAAAGAGACTTACTGAGAGCAAAGGTGGGGATGGGGCTGAGTGGTCAGTAAAGTTGGCCCAGGAGAGTGATTCTGGAGCTGAGTCTGGATGGGGAGAGTTGAGCCCGTACCCAGGAGGAAAGGTGTGCCTGGCAGGGAAGCAGTACCTGCAGGCTCTGAGGTTCCTGGGAGCACTTGCTGGTATGCAGAGCAACTTCTGGGACCAAAGTGGGCTGGAGTGGGCAGTGCTAAGAGCTGGACTTTTCAGGAGGGGCTTCAGACCATCCCAGCTGCATGCTAGTTCACATCCTCTGTTCAGAGATAAGGTGGGGCTCTTACTTGGGAGTGTCCAAGGAGGGCTTCACAGCTTCTGTGAACCCTTTGAAATTATATGCAATGTGGTTTCCAGGTGGCTCAGATGGTAAAGATTCTGCCTGCAGCGTAAGAGACCGGGTTCGATCCCTGGGTCAGGAAAATCCTCTGGAGAAGGGAATGGCTACCCATGCCAGTATTCTTGCCTGAGAAATCCCACGGAGAGAGGATCCTCGTGGGCTGCAGTCCCTGTGGTCGCAAAGAGTCGGACATGACTGAGTGGCTAACACTTTCTCCTACTTAGCAGCATCATCAGCCTCTGGCTGCTAGATGACAGTATCACTCCCAGTGGAAAGCTCCAAATACCCCAGCATCACTAAACAGGGGTGGGGGTGGGGTGGGGCACTGTTCCAGTGGTTTGCAGCCCTGATAGGTACATATTAAAATTGTCTGGGGAGCTTCAGAAGCTATCAATGCCTGGTCTCACCCTGAATGATTGCATTCTAATCTCTGGTGGGGCTGGGGAGGATGTCCACAGCTTTTGGAAAAAACCCGATGTTCAACCAGCCCTTAGGTTTGAGGCTGCCACACCTGGCCAGGTGTAGGGCTCTTCCTTGTGTGAAGAGCGAGGAGGTGGAGGGAGGGGTCAAGATAAGATTCCAGATTTAAATGCTGATGAACTTGACATGCCTGGAGGTCATTTAGATGAAGATGTTCACTTCCATTTCTTGGTCACTGACAAACCGTGTGTCCTTGGACCAATTACATATATTTCCCAGTTTTTATTTTCCTTATCCATCAACTCTGATGATATCTACTCTAAAGAGTCTATAAAAGGCAGAATACATTAATGGATGTGGAAGAAAGTAAAAACCATCTCATGCATATACATCCTGTCAGTTTGGGATGTGCTTAGTCGCTCAGTTGTGTCTACTCTTTGTGACCCCGTGGACTGTAGCCCTCCAGGCTCCCTTACCCATGCGATTCTCCAGGTAAGAATACTAGAGTGGGTCGCCATTCCCTTCTCCAGGGGATCTTCACAACCCAAGGATCAAACCTAGGTCTCCTATGTTGCAGGTGAATTCTTTACCATCTGAGCCACCAGGGGAGCCCCCCAGATTGGGATATACCTTCAGAATTCTATTTGGAAAAAATATGGGACATTTTATAAGAGCAAGGAGTGATTTTTGGGGGGGGGCGGAGTGGGAAAAGAACAGCAAATACAAAAAGCACAAATTGTAATAGATAAATTCAAGTAAATTAAAATTTAAAATTTCAGGACATCAAAAGCCTTCATCAGCAATGTTAAAAGACAAACTAAAAACTGGAAAAATATTTGTACAAATTGACAGATTAAAAAAATGTGCAATAAATTCCTAAAAATCAAAAAAAAGAAAGACAAAACAACCCAAGAGAAAATAGGCAGCAGATGTAAATAAGAAAGACAAGAAAAAGGAGTCGGAATGGCTAATAAAACCTAATACAAGAGTCTCACCCCCGCCCCCCCAACACTACCAGTTTTTAGGCAATAAATGCCATTGCAAGTGTAGTGTATACTATTTCTCATCTACCAGATGGGCAAACTGAATTATAAGGCAAAAGAGACTCAGGCTGCTGCTGGGGGTATCAACTGGTACTACTACTTTCTGGGCAATTTGATAATATTTAATAAAATTTAAAATGTCCAATAATCTATAGGTGTACTGTTATGAAAATGAACTCTAGCTCTAAGTATTAACATGGGTAGATACCAAAGGTGATGTTAGGCAAGATGGTAAGTCACAGAAACATGCAGAGTCTCCTGTTTATTTAAAGTGTAGAAAATACAAAACAATTATATTTTACTGCCAATCATCTACATTCTTGCTTTAAAAGAAATGCATGCAGGGGAGTATTTAAAACCAAACTGAGGATATTGGCTCTCTGCAGGGTGGGAGAGGAATGAGATTGGGAGTGACACAGGCTGGAGAAATTGAATAATTTGCCCTCGTGTCAAACCATCCTGGAGTGTGGGCCAGCGCATGTGCTCTTAAGCTCTGCATCCCTTTGTGCATCCGATTTTTAAGCTCTGTATCTCTTTGTTGCAGCCTTCTTTTAAGCTCTTATCCCCATATTTGAAAGAAGAACTTTTTCTGAAGGAGCTGTTGTGCTCAATCTGTTTACAAAGATTTAATTGGGGGAAACGATTGGTTTTGCCAAATAATCTTTTCAATTTCCTGACTTAATTTTTAAATATTAAAAATATTTCAGGCACAGCATATCAGTGGGCTTCCCTGATAGTTCAGTTGGTAAAGAATCCACCTACAATGCTGCTGCTGCTGCTGCTAAGTCGCTTCAGTCGTGTCCGACTCTGTGCGACCCCATAGACGGCAGCCCACCAGGCTCCCCTGTCCCTGGGATTCTCCAGGCAAGAACACTGGAGTGGGTTGCCATTTCCTTCTCCAAACCTACAATGCAGGAGACGCTGGTTTGATTCCTGGGTCAGGAAGATCCACTGGAGAAGGGATAGGCTACCCACTGCAGTATTTTTGGGCTTCCCTTGTGGCTCCAAAATCACTACAGATGGTGACTGCAGCCATGAAATTAAAAGACGCTTACTCCTTGGAAGGAAAGTTATGACCAACCTAGATAGCATATTCAAAAGCAGAGACATTACTTTGCCAACAAAGGTTCATCTAGTCAAGGCTATGGTTTTTCCTGTGGTCATGTACAGATGTGACAGTTGGACTGTGAAGAAGGCTGAGCGCCGAAGAATTGATGCTTTTGAACTGTGGTGTTGGAGAAGACTCTTGAGAGTCCCTTGGACTGCAAGGAGATCCAACCAGTCCATTCTGAAGGAGATCAGCCCTGGGATTTCTTCGGAAGGAATGATGCTAAAGCTGAAACTCCAGTACTTTGGCCACCTCATGTGAAGAGTTGACTCATTGGAAAAGACTCTGATGCTGGGAGGGATTGGGGGTAGGAGGAGAAGGGGACGACAGAGGATGAGATGGCTGGATGGCATCACTGACTCGATGGACGTGAGTCTCAGTGAACTCCGGGTGTTGGTGATGGACAGGGAGGCCTGGCGTCCTGGGATTCATGGGGTCACAAAGAGTCGGACACGACTGAGCGACTGATCTGATCTGATCTGTGGCTTAGCTGGTAAAGAATCTGCCAGCAATGCGGCAGACCTGGGTTCGATCCCTGGGTTGGGAAAATCCCCTGGAGAAGGGAAAGGCTACCTACTCCCGTATTCTGGCCTGGAGAATTCCACGGACCGTATGGGGTGGCATACATGGGGTGGCAAAGAGTCGGACACGACTGAGCGACTTTTACTTTCAGCCTATCAGTACCAGCACAGGTTATAACTGTGTAACTACTACATTTTTTAAACCTGTATTTAATGTATAACATATTGACAAAGACATAATTTCTCTGTCATTGAAGATCAAAGAGTTAGTTCAATTATATTTCTTAATTCTTAAAAAATCATCTATTCTTTTTTTATACCCAGTTTTTCCCCTCTATTCTTACAAAACTCTAATTATAGACTGCATTGTGTAAGCTTTGCAAACATTTCTTTATACTGGAGGGAGTATAATCTTCAGTCTGAGCCCATGGTATTTTATTTTATTTTTTTGGTTCCCCAAGTGTTGGAAACAGGAACCAACATTGACGTGGAGCTTCACTATTTTGAAAATCTTCTTACATGTGTTCTAGTCCTGGAGCCCAAAGACTCTTTAGGGTCAACTGGTGCATAGAGTTACTTTCATCAGTTTGCAGAGACCATAATGCAGGGGTTTTAAGTGATTTACTCTGAGACCCATTGATCCTGTCTGTCAGAATTCCATGTTCAAACAGATGCACTGAAATAGCAACTTTAGGACAGATCTCACAGGAGAACCCAGGGAGCTGGGACATAATATTACATTGTTGTGCTCAGCCACTAAATTGGGGGCCCGATAAATTGGGGGTATTCAGTTACAAAGAACAGAAATGGCAAACTGGGGTTTGCTGACCTGAGCAATCTCAGTGGACCAGCTGGGATGGAACGGAATGAGGTGTGGATGCAATGGGTAAGGGAGGAAGCCAGGACTGTGGACCACTCTCTACAGAGCCAAGGTATGGGGGGAAGAGCTGAAGCTGGACTTGGGGAGAAAGGAGGGGTTTTTATTTCCTTATTAAAGATAGGGAATTCCAGAGCATGTCTGATGTGGTAGAGGAGGAGAGTGGATGATCTAGGTTGTAAATGGAATTCAAATGTGAAAAAGCACAGAGCCTCTGATGGGAGTGTTTCACTGAGAGCAAGAGATGGAGCACAGGATGGTACCAGAGCAAAGAGCATCGCTCTCTGGTGGATGGAAAGTGGGCACCCCCACGATGGTCCCTGTTTTCTCCCTGACTCAATGTTAGCATCTGATGCGGAAGGGATGTGCATTTTTATAAGGAGTTTGAACCAGGAGGGACAACAAAAGGAAGGAAAACTCTCCCTATTTTGTTTTTATTATATAAGCTGCTCAGACTCCAAAAATATTAGTGGGTATTTAAAATATCAATAAAAGTATTAAAATTTGGATTAGAGCTCAAGTATTTTTTTCTGACACTTTCATTAAGCTAGATTTTTCAATTTACTTTCTTGTTAAGACTCAAGCCTTTTCAAATTTTTATGCTTAATGAGAATTGCAAATCATAGTATTCTGAATTTTTAAAAATGTAGTTAAGAAATTATCACATGGAAGGGCTTGACATTTCTGTCTAGTAACTAGAATCTCAGCCTCTACTAATCTCCATTTTGGGTAGAGAAGTGAAAACTATTTTAATGGGGTTTAGAGTGAGATTTTCATGTGAGCCAGTGTGGTGTTCATACTTGTTTGAAATGTCTAAAGGAAATATTCATGGATCACAGGATTTTAAAAAATTATGTGTATTGGAATACTACCACTGAGTCAGCGAAGATATCCGAAAGGCCATTAAGTGTGTCTTAGAGTATGGTTCCTCCCTTCCTTTTTCTTTGTGGGATTTGAGATGTACAATTTTGTCGGATCACTTGCTGTCAGAGTATGAACATGTCACGGTAGGTAAGAAAAACTCATGAAACAGAATACACTCACGTCCTTGCAACATTCTTTGAAGATAAGGTGGTTAATAGAGATGAGGAACTGAACATGCTTTATCTTGGAAGGAGGAAAAGCAGAACAACTCACTTTTGGTTTGCATTAGTGCTCATGGTGAGGGAGAGGGCTCTGTGTGCAGCTCCACACTTCTGGTCCCCAAATAAGATCCCCAGGGATGGGCTGCTGCAGCAGCTGTGAGTGGAGAGCATCCTGTTGTTGTTTTCATTCTTTCAGGGACATCGGCACGGAGCAGGCGTGGCGCGGAGCGAGCAGGCGTGGCGAACCCAGGCTGGACACAAGGGTTCTGGATGGCTTTTACTGCTACAACGTCTCCGTGTTTTCAAGCTTGTTTTCCTTAGGGTTAATTTTTTTGGGGGAAACTGGGGTAGGGTTCTAGTTTTGACCCTGAATATGACAGTGAAGAAGCTACTTTGTATCTGCGGGGGGCTGGGTCTCTTCCAGTTCTGTGATTCCAGCCCTGTATAAATCAAACTCTATGTATCACCCTGATACTGGAATGAACCACCAAAAGCATTCTGCATCTGCAAATGTGAGTTTGAATAGACTCACGCTAAAATATTAGAACCCAAAGGTTATTGAGCACATAAAATATTTGAAATAAATCTTTGGAATGAAAAGAGGGAGAACATGTTGGCTAGTTTCATTAGAGGAGTTCCAGGATTCCATTTTTGAGGGGTATACGTGCGTACTCAGTCACTTCAGTCTTGTTTGTTTGTGACCCCAAGGACTGTAGCTTGCCAGGCTTCTCTGTCCATTGGATTTCTCAGGCAAGAATGCTGGAGTGAGTTGCCACGACCCTTCTTCAGGGGATCGTCCAGACCCAGGGATCAAGCTGAGTCTCTTGCGTCTCCTGCATTGCAGGCAGATTCTTTACCATCTGAGCCACCAGGGAAGCCTGTGAAGGGTATAAAAGGGCATAAAGTGATATCTCATTGACACTGTCTCACGTTATCATGAACTAGCAAAGTCAAAGAATGACCCATGTGTCTGCCAGCCTGTGTGCCAACCATGGCATCTAATAAGGCTTCTTTTTGTGATAAGCCAGGGCCATGGAGGCCCAGGTCTCACCAGGCACATGAGCCGCTTGTTCAGAATTTAGACCTTACAGATTCAAAAAGCCAAGAAGACACTGATGCTTTCTTGTCCCTGTCTCAACATCGCAACTAGGAGGATTTCCTAGTATGTTGCTTAATTATGCCTCAGTTTTCTCATCTGAAATAGTATAATGTTTGTAATGTAAATATTGGCTTCCCAGGTGGCGCCACTGGTATAAAGTCCACCTACCAATGCAGGAGACGCAAGACATGTGTGTTAGATCCCTGGGCTGGGAAGATCCTCTGGAGGAGGAAATGGCAAACAATCCAGTATTCTTGCCTGAAAAATTCCATGCGCAGAGGAGCCTGGTGGGCTACAGTCCGTGGGGTCACAGAGTCAGACACAGCTGAGTGACTAACCGTACATACGATAATATTGAGCAGAGTTCCCTGTGCTGTAGAGGTCCTTCTTGGTTAAAGCTTCCTTTCTCATGCTTTTCCGTTTTTGGTATCAAGGTTTGTAAATGGCACAACATGAGTTTAGTTTTCATTCTCTTTCTGTTTTCTTGAGTTGGTTAATGTAAAAATAGTAATTATCTATTCCTCAAAGTTTTGGTATAATTCACCTTTAAAACTGCTTAGGCCTGGAGATTTTCTGATATTGATGACTCATTCAGTTTCTTTAGAGATTTTCTGATATTGATGACTCATTCAGTTTCTTTAATATTTTATGTCTATTCATATTTTCAGTTTCTTTTCAAGTTAATTTTGGCAGTTCATATTTTTTTTAAGACAACTTTGATTTTCTATTCCTTTTTATTATTAATTTTAAGGATTTTCTTGTTAAAGTTATGAGACTTTCTATTAGTAGTAAGAGGGCTGTCTCAAATACTGAGGATTCTACACAATGTATTTTTGAAAACTAAAGTGGATTTGATTGCCTTCAGCCTCCAGTGAACAGTCCTGCTTATTAGCATTGAATTATGTGGATCTACTCTTAACTTTGCGGAGAAGGCAATGGCAACCCACTCCAGTACTCTTGCCTGGAAAATCCCATGGATGGAGGGGCCTGGTAGGCTGCAGTCCATGGGGTCGCTAAGAGTCAGACACGACTGAGCGACTTCACTTTCACTTTTCACTTTCATAGATTGGAGAAGGAAATGGCAACCCACTCCAGTGTTCTTGCCTGGAGAATCCCAGGGACAGGGAGCCTGGTGGGCTGCCATCTACGGGGTCGCACAGAGTCGGATATGACTGAAGCGACTTAGCAGCAGCAGCAGTACTCTTAACTTTGAGTGGCAGAAATACATTTACAGTATTCCTTGGGTTGGAGGGGGTGGGGTGGGAACATAGAATAACTAATTCAGATTAAACTTTATAAGAGATGCACCATATGTTACTTGGTCTGAAAATTCATAAAAGGAATAGAATGCACAGCTTTAGCAATAGTATTTTTGTGTAGTCTTAACAAATCATGGAAATATGACCTGCAATAACAGATGTATCTTAGGTAATAAGTCTCAAAATGGGATTTGAAAATTCATATGCTACGCAGTCCACTTTAGTCTTTATTGAATGAAGCTAGGCTGGTTTTTTTTTTCTTTTAACTATCAAATTCTTTACATCGTTTCCTTTTTTCTGTTTAGAAATTATTTAATATAGGCAATTTAAAAAATGATGAAAAGCATTCATGTTCCCACTACCTTAAGATAATCATTTTTAAATGTTTTTGTTATCTTCCAGTCCTTATCTGTGTGTGTGTGTGAACAGTTTAAGCCATAGCATAGTGTTTAAGAACTTGGATTCTGTACTGCACTCTGGTTTGAAATCCTTACCTTGTCATTGCCTAGCTCTTTGATCCTGGACAAGTTATTTATCCTGGTATATCTGTATAACAGGGTGAACATATTATCTACTGCATGAGGACAGCTTGACAAGCTAATGGAATAATATTTGTAAAGTACTTAAAACAGAGGCAGGCATGTAATACACAGTTAGTGCTGCAATTGTTACAGATATGTGTTTCTATAGACTTTTCATAAAGATTTATATTTTTACTACATTCTAACATCTTTTTTAATAAATTTATTTATTTTAATTGGAGGCTAATTACTTCACAATATTGTATTGGTTTTGCCATACATCAACATGAATCCGCCACGGGTGTACATGTGTTCCCCATCCTGAACCCCTCTCCCACCTCCCTCTGGGTCATCCCAGTGCACCAGCCCCGAGCATCCTGTCTCATGCATCAAACCTGGACTGGCGATTCGTTTCACATATGATATTATACATGTTTCAATGCCATTCTCCCAAATCATCCCCCCGTCCCTCTCCCACAGAGTCCACAAGACTGTTCTATACATTTGTGTCTCTTTTGCTATCTCGCATACAGGGTTATTGTTACCATCTTTCTAAATTCCATATATATGCGTTAGTATACTGTATTGGTGTTTTTCTTTCTGGCTTACTTCACTCTGTATAATAGGCTCCAGTTTCATCCACCTCATTAGAACTGATTCAAATGCAGTCTTTTAAAAGGCTGAGTAATACTCCATTGTGTATAGTACCACAGCTTTCTTATCCATTTGTCTGCTGATGGACATCTAGGTTGCTTCCATGTCCTGGCTGTTATAAACAGTGCTGCAATGAACATTGGGGTACACGTGTCTCTTTCAATTCTGGTTTCCTCGGTGTGTATGCCCAGCAGTGGGATTGCTGGGTTGTATGGCAGTTCTGGAGAAGGCAGTGGCACCCCACTCCAGGATTCTTGCCAGGAAAATCCCATGGACGGAGAAGCCTGGAAAGCTGCAGTCCATAGGGTCGCTGAGGGTCAGACACAACTGAGTGACTTCACTTTGACTTTTCACTTTCACACATTGGAGGAGGAAATGGCAACCCACTCCAGTGTTCTTGCCTGGAGAATCCCAGGGACGGGGGAGCCTGGTGGGCTGCCGTCTATGGGGTCGAGCAGAGTCGGACACGACTGAAGCTACATAGCGGCACACTGTTCTCCACAGTGGCTGTACTAGTTTGCATTCCCACCAACAGTGTAAGAGGGCTCCCTTTTCTCTACACCCTCTTCAACATTTATTGCTTGTAGGCTTTTGGATAGCAGCCATTCTGACTGGTGTGAAATGGTACCTCATTGTGGTTTTGATTTGCATTTCTCTGATAATGAGTGATGTTGAGCATCTTTTCATGTGTTTGTTAGCCGTCTATATGTCTTCTTTGGAGAAATGTCTGTTTAGTTCTTTGGCCCATTTTTTGATTGGGTCATTTATTTTTCTGGAATTGAGCTGCAGGAGTTGCTTCTATATTTTTGAGATTAATTCTTTGTCAGTTGATTTGTTTGCTATTATTTTCTCCCATTCTGAAAGCTGTCTTTTCACCTTGCTTAGAGTTTCCTTTGTTGTGCAGAAGCTTTTAATTTTAATTAGGCCCCATTTGTTTATTTTTGCTTTTATTTTCAATATTCTGGGAGGTGGGTCATAGAGGATCCTGCTGTGATGTATGTCGGAGAGTGTTTTGCCTATGTTCTCCTCTAGGAGTTTTATAGTTTCTGGTCTTACGTTTAGATCTTTAATCCATTTTGAGTTTATTTTTGTGTATGGTGTTAGAAAGTGTTCTAGTCTCATTCTTGGCAGTTCATATTTTCCATTCCATTTAAGTTGTCAAGTTTATTGGCATATAGTTGTTTGGGGTATTCTTTTATGATGTCTTAAAGTTTTGCTGTATCTTTTATGACCTATTTTTTTTATGTGTTGCTGTTGTCATGAAGTCACTAAGTCATATTTGACTCTTTGCGACCCCATGGACTGTAACCCACCAGGCTCCTCTGTCCATGGGATTTCCCATGCAAGAATCCTAGAATGGGTTGCCATTTCCTTCTCCAGGGGAACTTACTGTCTCAGTGATATGATCTGAGTCTCCTGCATTGGCAGGCAGATTCTTTACCACCAAGCCACGAGGGAAGCCCCACATGTTTTATTGGTTTGTTTCAAAGATTCAGCCTTTTCCTTTATCTATCCTTCTCTTATTTCTTTAATTTCCTCTTAGTTCATTATTTTCTTCACTTTACTTTCTTTGGGTTAACTGTGTTCTTTTACAAACTCCTAGAGTTGTAAGTTTAGCTCTTTAATTTCAATTTGTCCTAGTATTAACACTTAAGCTTATACACATTCTCTCTAAATATTGATTTTGCGGTAGACCACAGAGAACCACATGTATTTAGCTTTCAAGTATCACCAAAAATTTTAAAGAAGTAATCCCTCCCTACCATCCGCACCATTAATTCACAGTCCACAAGGGGCAAAAAGCTTTTAATTTTTCAGTTTCTTTAGAGTTTTTATCTCTTTATTTCTATTTTTTTCAGAATTCTCCTTGATTAATATAACATGCATACATGTTTGCACCTATATGTATATATATTTTTTGTAATAAAATTTATTTATTTTTAATTGTAGGATAATTGCTTTACAATATTGTGCTGGTTTCTGCCAAACATCAACATGAAGCCATCATAGGTATGTGTATGTCTTTATTTCTAATCACCATGATGTATTCTCATTGGTCAGTGTTTCAGTTTATCTGCTGACTTCCTGCTGCAGAAGATAAGGGGTGCTCCCACATCCGTCTTCTGCCTCCATCCTAGGAGAGCCGGGGTCACCGTTTTACATTAAATCAATACTCAGGCTCTGCACTATTGTATGGATGTATAAGTAGTATTCGCAGAAGAGCTGTACATTACAGTGTGATTACGTTTCCTGTTTCACAATCCTTTCCCTCCCTCAAGTTAATAATAGGCTTTTAGATTTTGTTTTCCTTGTTTTTCTGCTTTCCTATCCTCTTCGGCTTCCCAAGGTCTCCTCTGTAGGTTTCAACCTCTTCTCACTGTTGGCCGCACTCATCAGGTATTTGATTGGTATTCTTTCTTTCTCAGAGACCAGCCTTGGAGAATTCTCTGCTCTTTCTGATCTAGACTTGTGCTCTGGGACTGCTCCAGGAGCCCCTCCAGGGGTTTCTCTTCACTGTTATGCTGGGAATCAGAGGCTTGAACAAGGAAAGGAAAAGGGACTTTCTCCAAAATTCTCCCACTGGTTCATGCATCTGGTTCTCCCCCTGTGTTTATGCCACTGTTCTGGTGGACCACACTCTTCAGGGGCTTCCTGAGAAGAGGTGCATATTGTTCCTGATCATGTCACATAATTCTTATTAGTTGCTGAAATACTTGTGATTACCCTCTGTCTCTCGTACCTGTCTCTCACTCTCTGTCATGTACCTCGGTGTGGGTCATTTTCTTTTATTACCCTGGGAACTTAGTAAGCCCAGTCTGTTTGGGAGCTCATTTGGTTCAGTAGTAGGGAGATTTCTATAATTATTTCTAGAATAAAACTGTCATTTTTTGTGTATGTGTGTCTTTATGGAAAAACTGTTATCAACTGTTAGCACTCTTGAACCTATCCTGTTTTTTCTACATTTCTTATCCTTTGTCTTTTTTCCATCATCCTATTTGTGTACATATATATTTGTACAAATATATATGTATTTACAAGTATGTACATGGGCTTCTCTGGTGCCGCTAGTCATAAAGAACCTGCCTGCCAATGCAAGAGACTAAGAGACGTGAGTTCTACCCCTGAGTTGGGAAGATATCCTGGAGGAGGACAGGGCAAGCCACTCCAATATTCTTGCCTGGAGAATCCCATGGACAGAGGGGCCTGGTGGGCTACTGTCCATAGGGTTGCAAAGAGTCAGACATGACTGAAACGACTTAGCACGCACATGTATATTTACATGGCACACATTTATGTGTGTGTGTATATATACAAATAGGATGATGGAAAAATATGTATCAGTTTTATCTTCACTTAAATTTGAATATTTAGCCATTTTACTTATGATTTCTCCTTTTGTCCATGAATTATTTATAAGTGTGCTTTGTATTTTCTAAAGCGGTGTGTGTGTTGAGGGGAGAATTGGAAATCTTTTTGTCCTTGATTTTTAGTATTACTGAATTTTGATCTGATAATTGGTCAGCATATAACTTTAAAGATATTAATATGTATTGAATTTCCCTTTGACTTAATGATTGTTTATGTTTAAGTTTCCTGCTATCTCACATGTGCTTGAACCGGAGGAATATTTCCTGTTTGCTGGATGTAGTATTTTACATGTACTTCCCTTACATCAAGCCTACCAATGGGAAAACATTTATTCACACTTTATCATCTTATCTGTCGTTTTCCAGGAGATTTATGTTCACTGGTCTCTGAACAGCCCCTGAGTTGTCCCCTCAGTTACTCCCCTCAGTTAATCCTGGAAACCTCTGATTTGACTTCTGTCTTCACTGTTTTGCCAGGTCACATACATGGAAAAAAAAGTAAGAAATCTTTTAGCTCTGGCTTCTTTCATTTAGAAAAATTCACTTAAGGCTTATCCTGGTTGTTGTGTGAGTCAACAGGTTGTCCTTTGTTTGGCCAAGTCATGTTCTGCTGTGTGCTTGGACACAGTGTGTATATCCAGATCCCTGTGGAAGCTCATTTGGGTTGTTTCCAGTTTGGGGAATAAAGCTGTTACATTTGCACAGAGGCTTTTAGGGGAACATGTATCTTCAGTTTGCTTAGGAGTGGGGTTTCTCAGTCATGTGGTAAGCCTGCGTCCAACCCTGTTCCCTCCTCCAGGGGATCTTCCTGACTCAGGGATTGAACCTGTATCTCCTGCAGTCCAGGCAGATTTTATTTTATTTTTTTTACCATCTGAGCCACCAGGGAAGCTCCCTTAACCCTGCAGGAAATTGTCAGATGGTTTTGCAAAATGTCCGTGTCATTTGTGTTCCCACTAATGGTGAATCAGCATTCCTGTCGCTCTGTACCTTCACCAGTCTTGCATGGTTAGTTCTTAACTTTTAGCCATCTGAGGCATGTAGTGGTCCCAGTGCGTGGTTTTAATTTAGTTTGCTTTCTTTTTTTCCTCCAGCTGTACAGCAAGTAGGATCTTAGTTCCCTGACCAGGGATTGAACCTGAGCCCTTGACAGTGAGAGCTCAGGGAGTACTAACCACTGGACCACCAGGGAATTCTCTAATTTAGCTTTCTTAATGTTTCATTTCACATGCTTATTTGACATCTGTTTATTATCTTTGGAGAAGTATCTTTTCATATATTTCACTCATTTTTAAAGAGTAGGATGGTTCAAACATTGTTGCACTCTAAGAGTTCTTTATATATGCCATATAGATATGAGATTTTTTATCAGATATAGGATATACAAATATTTATCTCAAAGTTTGGGGCTTGACTTTTCATCCTCTTAACAGTGTATTTTACAGAGCAAAAGTTTTAAGTTTTTTAAGGGTATGATTTATCAAATTTTCTATTATGACTCATATTTTTAGGCTTATATCTAAACGCTACTCACCATACCCAAGTTCACAGGGATTTTCTTCTCTGTTTCTTCTAGAATTTTTAAAGTTTCAGATTTAAAATTAGGCCAGTGATTTATTCTGAGTTAATTTTTGTACACAGTATGAGGCATGGGTGAAGGTTCTTTTTTTTTTCCTTTTTTGCACATGGATACTCCACTGTTCCAGAAACATTTGTTGAAAATATAAAACTTCCTATACTAAGTTCCCTTTGTAAATACTTTTGCCAAAAATGAACTGTGTTTGTGTGTGTCTATTTCCGGGTTTTTTATTTCTGTTTCATTGTTAAATGGACATACCTGTCCATCCAGCATCTTTCCATTCAGCATCTCTGCAGGCCGAGTGCACTGTCACCTGTCTACCACTAGATGGAGCCCTCACAGCAGCTCATTTCCTAGGGCTTCTTCTCCATTCATGTTTCAATGCTTATGTTATATTTATTTTTTTTAATTAATTGCTTTAATTGGAGGCTAATTACTTTAAAATATTGTAGTGATTTTTGCTATACATTGACATGAATCAGCCATGGGTGTACATGTGTCCCCCATCCTGAACCCCTCTCCCACCTCCCTCCCCATCCCATCCCTCAGGGTTGTCTCAGTGCACCGGCTATGAGTGCCCTGTTTCATGCATTGAACTTGGACTAGTGATATATTTCCCATATGGCAATATACATGTTTCAATGCTATTCTCTCAAATCATCCCACCCTCGCCTTCTCCCACAGAGTCCAAAAGTCTGTTCTTTATATCTCTTTGTGTATATCTCTGTTCTTTGTGTCTCTTTTGCTGTCTTGCATATAGGGTCATCGTTACCATTTTTAAAATTCCATACATATGCGTTAATGTACTGTATTGGTGTTTTTCTTTCTAATTTACTTCACTCTATAATAGACTCCAGTTTCATCCACTTCACTAGAACTGATTCAAATGCATTCTTTTTAATAGCTGAGTAATATTCCATTGTGTATATGTACCACAGCTTTCTTATCCATTCATCTGCCGATGGACATCTAGGTTGCTTCCATGTCCTAGCTATAGTAAACAGTGCTGTGATGAACATTGGGGTACACGTGTCTCTTTCAATTCTGGTTTCCTTGGTGTGTATGCCCAACAGTGGGATTGCTGGGTCATATGGCAGTTCTCAGTCATGTCTGACTCTTTGCCACCCCATGGACTAGTCCATGGAATTCTCCAGGCCAGAATACTGGAGTGGGTAGCCTTTCCCTTCTCCAGGGGATCTTCCCAACCCAGGGATTGAACCCAGGTCTTCTGCATTGTGGGCAGATTCTTTACCAACTGAGCTATCAGGGAAGCACCAATCCCAAAGAAAGGCAATGCCAAAGAATGTTCAAACTACTACACAATTTCACTCATCTCATATGCTAGTAAAATAATGCTCAAAATTCTCCAAGCCAGGCTTCAACAATATGTGAATCATAAATTCTAGGTGGTCAAGCTGGTTTAGAAAAGGCAGAGGAATCAGGGATCAAATTGTCAACATCTGCTGGATCACTGAAAAAGCAAGACAGTTCCAGAAAAACATCTATTTCTGCTTTATTGACTATGCCAAAGCCTTTGACTGTGTGGATCACAACAAACTATGGAAAATTCTTCAAGAGATGGGAATACCAGACCACCTGACCTGCCTCTTGAGAAATCTGTATGCAGGTCAAGAAGCAACAGTTAGAACCAGACGTGGAACAACAGACTGGTTCCAAATAGAAAAGGAGTACGTCAATGCTGTAAATTGTCTCTGCTTATTTAACTTATATGCAGAGTACATAATGAGAAACGCTGGGCTGAAAGAAGCACAAGCTGGAATCAATATTGCTGGGAGAAATATTAATAACCTCAGATATGCAGATGATACCAACCTTATGGCAGAAAGTGAAGATCTAAAGAGCCTCTTGATGAAAGTGAAAGTGGAGAGTGAAAAAGTTGGCTTAAAACTCAACATTCAGGAAACTAAGATCACGGCATCTGGTCCATCACTTCATGGCAAATAGATGGGGAAACAGTGGAAACAGTGGGAAACTTTATTTGGGGGCTCCAAAATCACTGCAGATGGTGACTGCAGCCATGAAATTAAAAGACGCTTACTCCTTGGCAGGAAAGTTATTACCAGCCTAGACAGCATATTAAAAAGTAGAGATATTACTTTGTCAACAAAGGTCTGTCTAGTTAAGGCTATGGTTTTTCCCGTAGTCGTGTATGGATGTGAGAGTTGGACTATAAAGAAAGCTGAGTGCCGAAGAATTGATGTTTTTGAACTGTGGTGTTGGAGAAGACTTTTGAGAGTCCCTTGGACTGCAAGGAGATGGAACCAGTCCATCTTATGGGAGATCAGTCCTGAGTGTTCATTGGAAGGACCGATGTTGAAGCTGAAACTCCAATACTTTGGCCACCTGATGCGAAGAACTCACTGATTAGAAAAGATCGTGATGCTGGGAAAGATTGAGGAGGAGAAGGGGATGACAGAGGATGAGATGGCTGGATGGCATCACTGACTCGATGGACATGAGTTTGGATAAACTCCGGGAGTAGGTGATGGACAGGGAGGCCTGGTGTGCTGCAGTCCATGGACTCTTTGCCTGGGTCGCAAAGAGTCAGACACAACTGAGTGATTGAACTGAACTGAACTGAATGGCAGTTCTATTTCCAGTTTTTTAAGGAATCTCCACACTGTTCTCCATAGTGGCTGTACTAGTTTGCATCCCCACCAACAATGTAAGAGGGTTCCCTTTTCTCCACACCCTCTCCTCTGTGTTATATTTAAAACAGATAACCAGCAAGGTCCCACTGTATAGCACAGAGAACTCTGCTCAATATTTTGAACAATCTAAATGGGAAAATAATTTGAAAAAGAATAGATACGTGTATATGTAGAGCGATTGCTGTAGACCTGAAACTATCACAACATTGTTAATCAACTATATGCCAATATAAAATAACAAGTTAAAAAAATAAACCACCATAAAAAAAGAAAGTGAAGCAAACCCGGCAGTGCAGAGGCACATGGGCCTTGAGTGGACTAGAGATTGTTCTAGTTGTTGTTCCTGAGAGCAGATCTGTCTTTGGCCTAATCTCCTTCAATGTCATTATCAGCATCTTCCATGAAGATACAGAAGGCAAGGTTAGCAGATGTGTGGGTGACAGAAAGCCAGGGAGGAGCATGGCTGCCATTGTATGCGTCATAAAGATTCCAAGAGCTTTCAGTGGACTGCAAGCAGACAAGTGGATGGATGCACGCATTTCCTGCCTTTGATGGAGCAGCAAAAAGAGCTTTAGACAATGAAAGGGGAGATCCGAGTATGTGTGTCGTGATAGCTGTGATGCAGTAACCATGACATTTCACGCAGTGCTGCTCAGAGCGTAGGCCACGGACCACCCAGTCAGAAATGGCACGTTGCTCTTCCTGGACGCGGCAGGAGCTCCTGCCAGGTGTCACTGAAATTCATCATGAAGCACATTGCGTAGTGGAGCCAAATAGGCACAACTTCCCAGGCGAAGGAAGCAGGGAGACAACCTGTGGTCCAGAAGCCCCTCTTCATCTCGAGGAGAGCCTGCCTTTGAGTAGCACTGAATTGCAAAGGCTCCTTGGTGTCAGGACTAAGTACTTAGTACTAACAGTGCTACATACAGTATTTGTGTCCTCACGTTTGGACAGAGGCACAGTGGACCTGAGGGCTGCCCAGGTGGTTCAGTGGCAAAGAACCCACCTGCCAATGCAGGAGACCCAAGAGATGTGAATTTGACCCCTGGGTTGGGAAGATGCCCTGGAGTAAGAAGTGGCAACCCCCTTCAGTATTCTTGCCTGGATAATTTCATGGACAGAGGAGTTCTGGTGGGCTACAGTCTATGGGGGTTGCAAAGAGTTGGGTAGAGTGGAGCAACTGATCACAGCAGACTGAGGGCCAGTGTCCTGGAAGGAGTAGGTTCACAGGCTGGACCAGACTGCCTCACTTTCCTCATCGGACAGATGGCAGCAGAAATATCTAACACAAAGGGCTGTTTGCTGACGGTCAGAAATATAACGGCAAAATTCACTGCATGTTTCTTGGCACGTGGTAGAAATGTGCTCAGTCCATGGAAGTAAGAATTAGTGTGTTTCTCCTTCATGCCTCTTGGAGGAAAGTACTGTTGTTTTCCTTGTTTCATAGATGTGCAACTGAGCTGAGTTCCGATGCAGTTTAACAGCTTCCCCTGGTCATGCGGTTCCCACATGTCGGGCCCAGGCGTAAAGCCAGGCATTCTCTGACTTTAGGTTTTGGACTGGTGCTTATTGATCATAGTGCACTGCCCATCCCCGGCTGGGCCAGACCAGTGACTTTTAATTCTTTTGACCAAAATGCAATTGTCATAACCTAGTACACTCCCTGTCCTTCCACAGGCACATGGACACAGAATCTGATACAGAAGTTTCATGAACTAACTCTTCCCCTTCATAAATACAATGCACTCTGAATTCTTCTCCATTTTTTAAAGAAAAAGCTGGTGATGACCTTTTGAAATTGATTTCATGGCTCACACATGTGCTGGAACCCACAAAATGAAAGCACTGTAATAGCAATTTCTATGAACTCTTCAGTTCTGATTTTCTGATTTTCCTAGAGAAACAAAACAGAAAACCACACACACACACACACACGCCTTCCAACCCAATTCCCTTTGTCCAGAGCAGAAGACCTGAACTTGGGAGTAGTTTATGTGGAAGAGAATAAGGATTTTAGGCTAGAATGACAGAAGGCTTGCCTTCCAGGCCACCTCAGGAATCCTGTGTTCCCTGTGGGGTGCCAAGTTTAAGAGAAATCAACCACCCAAACACGTTCATCGAAGGACAGTCAAGGTGGAACAGAATCTGAAATTGTTCAAGGAGCTGGACATGTTTAATATGATTTTAATGGAAAGAGCCTCGAAACATTAAAAAATAAAGTATATTATGATACTAGGTCTGATGCGTTATCTCACATCAAGCTTATTTTTATTGGTTTTTTAGATTTTGGTGTCTAAAGTGAAGATCATGCAAAATGATTGTTACTGCACTTCCATCCTGGGAAAGGCAGACAGGAAACCGCCCCTCCCAGGCTGAGCGGAGGAGCTCTCGAGCTTGCCCTTGGCCAGACGTCTGCCCAACTTCAAAGGGGTTTCAAAGGGCGGTGACCGACTCCAGCCCAGGCCATGCTTTGGAAGTCAGACCTTTGTCCGCCAGGAGCCGGCCCGCCCGGGAAAGCCCCCTTCTCCCCAGGCTCTGGGCTTGTGGGAATCTCTTGCCGGGCTGTTTCCCTCCCTCTGGACTCCCAGTGAATCAGGAAAGGAGGGAGTGAGAGCTGAGTGGTCCCTCCCCAGGTTTCAGTGGCCTCGGGAACGCCTGGGGCTGGAATTCCCCGCCTCCCCACTCCGAAAGGTGGCTCCAACAATAGAGGTTTGCGCTGTGTGGCTGGGCAGAACATTCTATTGGAAGAAGAAGCAGATCTGGTGGTAGTTTATTAAATTCAGGAAGGAAAGGGGAGAGAGGAGTCATGAGTGACTCAAAGGCTACAAGGTTGGGAAATCTTGAAGCCAAATCTGGCCCCTGAACACAGTGGGAAAACTCAAATGGTACCCATGTCAGGGATGGGGGAAGAGGATGGAACTTGTGCGGAACTTCCTTTGTGGCTTAGAGTCGGAGCTGTGTTCATGAAAATCCATGTTCATGAAAGCTGGAATGGTTAAAATATATAGCTCTTGCTGCTCAACTGTTTGCCCACCAGTGTTAAGTCCTGATCCTTTGGATGAAACGTGGTCACAATTAAGAGGAAAGTGGGTCTTAGGGATGTTAGTATTGGTCTGTTGTCTCGGACGACAAACCATTCATTCGTTCATCCACCCATTCATTCTCTCTCAGTGGGGAGATGGCCTCACCTTCTCCCTCCCCATCCCTGGCAGCTATCCAAGGTCCCAAATGACTGAGTGGAAAAGGGACACCTTTGATGTAACCAACTGGAAAAGGTTTCAGTGGCCTTGGGAACGCCTGGGGCTGGAATTCCACTCCCCGCCCCCAAGACAACTTGAGCTTGTCTTCGAGCTCAAGTTAAATTAGTCTGGAAGTGACCCAAGGGGGATTCTTTAAAAAAAATTGTGCTAGAATATGCATGGCATAAACTGCTTCCTTGAAACCACTTTTTAATGTGCAGTACAGTCGTATTAAGTTCATTCACATGGTCATGCCACCATGACCACTGTCCACCCGCAAATTTCATCTTGCAAAACTGAAACACTGCCCAAAGAAGCCTTTGGTATTCCTCTCTCTTAAACTTTTTTTTTTTTTAAATAACAAACTTCGCTACCTTTTGCTTGCAAATTTCTAACAAGATAGTAAGGTAGCAATAGGAAATGTACCAGTTGTCATAGATACAGTTGCCATCTTTGGAATAAATGTATCTGTTTTAAGCCTGGCCACTTACAGATGGAGTGTGACCTCTAAAAAAGTCTCAAGGACACTCTTAGTAAGAGCCATTCAAAACCAACCTTGGCCTTGTGGGTAAAGGCGATGGGAATACACCTTTTCCTGTGAAAAGAACTGTGATGTAAAAGACAGTTTGTCTGGTCCACACCTGAGTTTCTGACTGATAGGAGTGCCTTTGCTATGCTAGTGAGGTGGTGCTTCCCAGGTTCCTAGGTGGTCTCAGGTTGGGGGCTGGTTTACCAAGGAGACTTGCCATGTGATTAGAGGGTTGGGACTCTCAGCTTCCTGACCTTGAGGAGGGGGCAGGGGCTGGAGACTGGGTTCATTCTCTCGGCCAATAAGTTAATCAGTCATGCCAACGTACTGAGACACCAACAAATACTCTGGATGCCGAGCTCAGCAGAGTTCCCTGGTTGGTGAATGTGGACAGGCCTGGAGGGTGAGGTGCCCGGACTTACAGGGAGGGGGCAGGGAGGCTGTCTCCCCATCCCTCACTCACCCTATGGGTCTCTTCCTTTGGCTGTTCCTCTTGATTTGTATCTTTTCATAGTAAAACTGGACTTCCCTGGTGTCTCAGATGGTAAAGAATCTGCCTGCAATGCAGGAGAGCTAGGTGTGATCCCTTGGTTGGGAAGATTTCCTGGAGGAGGAAATAGCAACCCACTCCAGTATTCTTGCCTGGAGAATCCCAGGGACAGAGGAGTCTCGTGGGCTATAGTCCATGGGGGTCTCAAAGAGTCAGGTATGACTGAGTGTCTAACATTTTCACTTTCATAGTAAAACCGCAGCTTCCCTAGGTTCTGTGAGTTTTTCTAGAAAATTATTGAGACCAGTGGGTCATCGGAACCTCTGAGTTTATCACCAGTTGGTCAGAAGTTGGGGGAGGACTTCGGAATCCTTGAAGTGCAGCTGACCCCGGCGTGAGGGCAGCCTTGTTTGGCACTGTTCGCTTTGCAGTGTAGTGTCTGTTCAGACTCCAGGTGGTGAGTGCCAGGATGAACTGCAGGACAAAACAGAATTTGTTGTTGTTGCTCATTCATGTCTGACTCTTTTCAACCCCATTAACTGTAGCTCTCCAGGCTTCCCTGTCCTTCACTATCTCCTGGAGTTTTCTCACTCATGTCCGTGAGTCTGTGATGCCATCCAACCATCTCATCCTCTGTCGCTACCTTCTCCTTTTGTCTTTGATCCTTCCCACCATCAGGGTCTTTTCCAGTGAGTCAGCTCTTTGCATCAGGTGGCCAGAGTATTGGAGCTTCAGCTTCAGCATCAGAACAGAATGGACCTCTGCTGGAGAAAGGGCAGAACAGCTCTGAATCCAGCCGTGGCTGTTGGGAGACAGTTCTTTGGAGATCTGCTGGTAACACATCTTGCCATCAAGACACTGGCTGCTGTTTGTTCTCTTTCCGAGGATGTGTGTTTAGCAGACAGCCCAGGAGGACAGAGATGTGTCTTTCTTCAGAGTAAAAGACAGATATGCTTACTGTCCTTTAACAAGAATCGAGTTTCATGAACCCAGGGTTCCTCTTATATGACCCAACACATTGCACATCCAGGTGTCATCTGGCTCTCTTAGCATCACTCCATGGGGTTGGGGCCAAGGGGACTGGCACAAAAATGCTCACTCTTAGGCTACTTCTTTTGCTGTGAAGAGTAACCTGTTCTTTGTGTCCAACTCAAGAGTGTTATGAATTCTAGCAGCGTCTGTGAACGGGGGCAGCTGGCTTGTGACTGGGAGAAGCTCAGACCCTCCGCAGTTCTGGACAGTGCCCCCTATTAGTTTCAGGACCTTGGGAAAGTGAACATTGTGGACCTGAATTTTAACACCTGTATTGTGCTAGGTCTTCACAAAGGTCCATATAGTCAAAGCCATGGTTTTCCCAGTAGTCAGGTATGAATGTGAGTTGGACCATAAAGACGGCTGAGTGCTGAAGAATTGATGCTTTTGAGCTGTGTTGTTGGAGAAGACTCTTGAGAGTCCCTTGGACAGCAAGAAGATCAAACCAGTCAATCCTAAAGGAAATCAGTCCTGAATATTCATTGGAAGGACTGATGCTGAAGCTGAAGCTCCAATACTTTGGCCACTTGACGCAAAGAACTGACTCATTTGAAAAGACCCGGATGCTTGGAAAGATTGAAGGCAGGAGGAGAAGGGGACGACAGAGGATGAAATGGTTAGCTAGTATCACTGACTCAATGGACATGAGTTTGAGTGAACTCCAGGAGATTGTGAAGGACAGGGAAGCCTGGTGTGGTGCAGTCCATGGGGTTGCAAAACTGTGGACACGACCTAGGGAATGAACAACGACAAACTCTAAGAGTCAAAGATTCACTGCAGTTTACCAGTTCCTTTAGTCTATGGTGCTTACCAAGGCTCTATATAGAGTTTTCCTTCCTGTGTATGACTCACAGAACTAGGTAGGAGAAGGAAGGAGGAAGGGGGAAGGAGGATGTGAAATGAGAGAGCAGAGGATGGAGGAAGGTGAGAAAACTCACACTCTTTATCCAAGGGTTTGAAGATTGTTTCCAAAGCACTGAGTGCCTGATGTCTGGGAATCTTCTTTCCAGGGTGTTTCTCATGAGAAAAGAGGAGCATCTTACAGACAAAATTTATCTTTAGCAAATAGTTAATCTCTAGATTAATTAGAAATTTTTTCAAGTGATGTAAATTATTTTGACTAATTAAATTTATGTGTAAATTTATAAATTGTTTCTTTTTCCAGATGAAGTTGGTGATCCCACCATCGCCAAGGTAGAAGCCAGGAGGGGTGTCCTGAGACTCTCCCCTTCTCCACCCAGCAGACCTGGTCTATTGATTACATCTCCACCACACCTTCAGTTTCTCCCTCTTTATTCATTCCCACTGCTTTCCTTAGTTCGAGCCTTTCTTACTTCTTTCCCAGAGCTTAGCAAAATGCTTCATTTGTGATAGGTATATTAGTCTGCGTTTTCTAGAGACACAGAACCAGTACGATGTACTTGCGTCTTTGTATCTATGCATGTGCGCATGAGTGTTAGGTCACTTTAGTTGTGTGCAACTCTCTAAGACGCTATGGACCATAGCCCACCAGGTTCCTCTGTCCATGGGATTCTCCAGGCAAGAACACTGGAGTGGGTTGCCATTCCCTCTTCCAGGGGATCCTCCCAACCCAGGGATGGAACCTGGGTCTCCCGCATTGCAGGCAGATTCTTTACTGACTGAGCCCTCAGGGGAGCCCATCTATATCTATATCTGTATCTTAATCATGTTTGCAAAGTCCCTTTTGCCTGTAACATGACACATTCATAAGTCTCATGTTAGAATGTGGACATCTTTGAGGAGCCATCTTTCTCTCCCTCAGTCAATAAATACTGCAACTAATAAATACTGATGAGTTAATGAACTATTGGTATAGTCACTTAACTGGTTTTTTTAAATCCAGTTTCATTGCCTTCAAGCTTAGCCACATTATGAGAATGGTAATTACGAAGTAAATGTCACGTCTCTCCTCTGAAATTCTTGAGTGGCTTGTCACAGACTGTAGCATAAAATCCAAACTCCCATCACAGGGTACACCACCCACCTTCCCCACAGCTTCTTTCATAGCCTCACTGTTATATAGTAGGTTAAATGATACAAAATTACTGATAATTGACCCATTTTGAATTAGAAAAATTGCAATTTATACAGTTCAACTTAACATCATCATTAACCATACTCATACGCTGTCTCAACATAATGTATGGTTGTCTCAGTGTAGCAAGATTTCTCCCATTTCCCCTGTTCTTGTTGAAGCTCTTCACTTCTGTGTGTAAATATAGCCCGCCAAGTTCCTCTGTCCATTGAATTTCCCAGATAAGAATACTGGAGAATGTTGCCATTTCCTTCTCCAGGACATCTTCCCGATCCAGGGATCGAACCTGTGTCTCCTGATTGCCAGGGGGATTCTTAACCACTGAAGCACTAGGAAAGCCGTTGTATGAATTATGAAGTACTTATTGTGTTAAGGTTGTGTGTGTTTTTTATATGAACTTTAGCACAAGATGCAGTCTGAACAGGGATTTATCTCTGCTAACTGTCTCCCTCTAGATGTTATAATTCTGTATCCTACGGTGATCCTTCCCTCTGGCAAAGACTGAGGCCAGGCTGGCATATAATAAGTGTGCAGAGAACAGGGTGAGGCTGACAGTGTTTTCAAGCATCTGTAGATCTGCTTAGGGGCTTGCTGAATTTCCTCAAAATGTTTGTTTCCAAATAGGTCCTCAACAAATGCTTGTTGGGTGAAGAAATGAAAATAATTGCCTTTGCTGCACTGTTTTGTTGTTGTTTAGTAGCTAAGTTTTGTCCGACTCTTTGCAACCCCATGGACTATAGCCCACCAGGCTCCTCTGTCCATGGGATTTCCCAGGCAAGAACGCTGGAGTGGGTTGTCATTTCCTCCTCCAAGGGATCTTCCTGACCCAGGAATCGAACCCAAGTATCCTGCATTGCAGGCAGATTCTTTACCACTGAGCCACTGAGTAGGTAGGCAATAATATTACTCAATGAAAGAAAAAAATGCTAGTGTGTCAGGTCTATCCAACCAGGTCCTTTCTTTGCAGAGCAGTTAGATGCTCAGCAGAGGTGAGGAGACTTCATGAGGATAAGACCTGCCCTGGCCTCTGATTGTCCACTGCGCCATCCTGCACCCTGCTGCTAGCTCATCCCCCCCAGAAAAAGTTCAGTGTTTCTTGAAGGCACAGGTACCTCTGGACAGAATTTCTCACTCTCTCAAATTGATATTTGGAGTCACATTCGAAGGAACTTTGTTTCTTATGTGTTGCTGCTGCTGCTAAGTCGCTTCAGTCGTGTCCGATTCTGTGTGACCCCATAGATGGCAGCCCACCAGGCTCCCCTGTCCCTGGGATTCTCCAGGCAAGAACACTGGAGTGGGTTGCCATTTCCTCCTCCAATGCATGAAGGTGAAAAGTAAGAGTGAAGTCCCTCAGTTGTGTCTGACTCTTCTCGACCCCATGGACTGCAGCCCACCAGGCTCCTCTGTCCATGGGATTTTCCAGGCAAGAGTACCGGAGTGGTGTGCCATTGCCTTCTCCTATGTGTTACACTCACAAAAATTATATCTTCTGTGTCTAGGAGAAAGGCAAACAGATTGTGCCTTTTTCTGAGTATTAAAACCAATATGAGACCACAACTTAATAGCAAAACACCCCAAATAAGCAAATGATTAAATGGGTAACAGGCTTCCCAAGTGGCTCTAGTGGTAAAGAATCTGCCTGCCAATATAGGGGACATGGGTTCAATACCTGTGTTGGGAAGATCTCCTGGAGAAGGGAATGGCAACCCACTCCAGTATTCTTGCCTGGAAAATGCCATGGACAGAGGAGCCTGGTGGGTTATAGTCCATGGGGTCACAAAGAGTTGGACACGACTGTGTGTGCAGTTTAGAATGTGTGCAGAGGACGGGTAAGTATTTTTACCATAAAAACAAACAAGCAAAAACAAAGGGAGGCAAGGAGACTCTGGGAGGTAATGGATCAGTCTATTTCCTTGACTGTGGTGATGGTGTCATGGCTGTTTTGCAGATGTCCAACCTCATAAAAATGTACATATCAAATACATGTAGCTCCTCGTAGTCAATACATCTCAATAAAGTTGTTAAAAAAACATGAAACAATATGAGACCTTCAGCCAGGGGTTCTGGTGACCAAAAGGAAGGTGATATTGATGACAATGATTCGTCATCCTCTGGGCCCCCCACTCCCACCCCCCACCTGCCCGGGCTTCTGGCAGTACTCGGAGCTCCTCTCTGCCTGGGCTGAAGAGGTATGCACATGAGTATTGAGAGAGTAAGCGAAGAGTGAAGGTAATACTTGCATGTTGATGGTCTAGTATGAAAGATTGCTGGCTTGTTAATTGCTAGAAGTCAGAGGTTTTTTTTGTTTTTTTTTTTAAGCAGGCCTATCTTTTCAATGGAGCAGCACTTAACAAATATCAGTTGAATTGAATCAACCTGCCTGTTAATGGGGACTTGACCATCACGTCATGGTGTCTTACCAAACGGAAACATACTCTTCAAGATGAATATTCAAAACATCAACTTCAGAATAAGATAAAAAGCTCACAGGGTCACATGCCACCTTCTATTTGTATGCCAGAGAGGATCCATTAAACAAACAGGTTATTTTATTGGTCGTTTAGTAAAAAGTTTTATTTAAAGTAAATGATTTGGTTGGGTATTATAGGCAACTGGGATGGCAGGGAAAAAGCAGCTGTTGGTGCTCTAGTCTGGACATTTCTGTATTGGAATGAGAGGAGTGCTCTCACTGACACTCACTAGTAGTTGTGAATGTGAGACTAGCTCTGTTCGTGGCCAGCCTGTGGTCTGTGAGTTACCTGCAGTGCTCGCCGTTGCTACAGGTAATCCAGGTGACAACACAAACATTGCCGCTCCCTCTGGCCAGCACAGACAGAAGCCCAGTTCACTCCCAAGCAGTGTCTGGAGCCACAGGCTGCCCAGGTTGCCAGGCCCTGGGCTCTGACTCTTCCTGACTCCAGCCCTTCTGATAAGACATTCTGGAAGCAACTGAGGAATTTCGTCTTGGAAATTACAGGTAAAATATATGCTTTTTTTTTTCCCTCCTTACCCTTTTTAAAAACAAGAATTGGTAATTAAAATGTTAAGCTTTATAATTAGGTCTTTAAAAGGGAGGACAGCTTAAACTTTTACTGAAACATTGAAGATCGCTCAGTGGTTTTGGAAACTATGCCAATGATGGTAGAGAAAGCAGGAAAGGCTGGAGCGCAATTGTTTTTAGTCCTGGTTGCTATGGGGAAGGTGAGGGAACTTATTTTTCTTGTGGGGCATCTTAGCAGATATTTCTAAGGAGGTTTAGCTTTCAGAGGTTGTTTGGACAACTCTTCTCTAGCTCAAGAATCTGTGGGCCGTGCACAGGAGTTAAGACCAATCCCACGCATCACAGCATGGTCCAGGATGCCTGCTCTAGCCCTTACCATGGGGAGCTTATTACTCCCCCTCCTCCTGTTTACACATCTGTCGATGGGGACAACACTGGTAGGGCTG
Source organism: Bison bison bison (assembly GCF_000754665.1). Lineage (NCBI taxonomy): Eukaryota > Metazoa > Chordata > Mammalia > Artiodactyla > Bovidae > Bison > Bison bison. The sequence continues at coordinate 8,572,159 of NW_011494680.1, forward strand.
TGTGGGCACCATGTACAGTACATTGTGGGCACCTGGTTCATAAACAGAGATCTTGTTTCTTTGGGTCTGATATGTCTACATCATTCGGTTGGGGAGCCCCACGTGGCCCAGGGGACATTTGGTGTCATTGCTGGGTAGTGGCATTCAGTGACTTCAGGTGAGCTAACTCGGAACCTCCCTGTGGACACTCAGACTCCATCCCCATCTCTCCAGCATTGGGAACGGGGCCACTCTGCAGCCTCAGGAGGTGTGACACAGGCTCTGGAGGCTGAGCAACCACAGCTGATTGTGGGTGGGGGGCACCAGGCAGGAAAGAGGAAACTGTTGGGGCCCCGATAGCCTGGGGGCCAGGGATCCTCAGGAGAGGGTTCTGTCAGGCTGGCCCCACCGAACTGAACAGAAGCTCCTACTACTAAACTTGGGAATAAATCCTCAACCTCTTTATTTGTTTTTTTTCTTCTTTAGTTGCTCAGTCATTTCCAACTCTTTGAGACCCCATGGACTGTAGCCTGCCAGGCTCTTCTGTCTATGGATAGGAATACCAGAGCCATTTTCTTTTCCATTATTTCCTTTGGCATGCTTGAAATTAATGGCATAATACTTTCACAAGAGTATACCATGGATGTCTTTCTTCCTTTTGGCCAACTAGAATTCACATATTTACATCGCACCCTGTGTTCTTATAACTTGGATGACTGTTCAGGTTCCTTGCTGGATCAGTATCATAGAAATGGGTGCTCAGTGTCTGCTTACATTTACTGTAGTTAACCTCTTAAACGAATCTAATAGCAACATAACACAGAAGCCAGACAGCACCCTTAGAAACTTCTAAACACAGCGAAGACCTGGGCATTACCAGGGTGAAAGGGCTCCTCAGCACCAGGAAATGCTAGACAAGTTTGGGGAACATGACCTAACTGGACAAGCCATGTAGAAAGGGAACATCGAAGTCAGCTTTTAAAACATATGCTGTGACTTTTCAGGTGGTTAACTGACAAAATGTATAGACTCTGGCCATTGGGTTATCTTACTCCAGGTTAACTTATTAATCACAAAGTAATTTTAGCAATTATAAAACAGAAAAAAAAAGATCAGTAAATATTATTGCTAGAACATTCTATGAGGAAATTGCTTTCTATGCATGGCAGGTGAATCCCATTATTTATATATCCTTATTATATATGAATTAGTGCCATGGTGTTGTCATAACTATACTCAAATAATGAATACACCCTCAAATATAAATGAAAATAGTTTTTCCTTTGAGAAGATATTTCAAATTTGTATGGCATTTCTGGGACATTAACATAAATATCACTTATCATGATAAAGTACTAGTGGAGGACAAAGAAACCTGGTGGGCTACTGTCCTTGGAGCTAGAAAGAGACAGACACGATTAGGTGACTGAAAAACAAGCTACAGGAGGCATATGAGATTGGCTGTGGACGAGTAGGGGGGCTTCCCTGGTGGCTCAGCTGGTAAAGAATCTGCCTGCAACGCAGGAGACCTGAGTTCCATCTCTGCCTCAGGAAGAACCCCTGGAGAAGGGAATGGCAATCCACTCTAGTACTTCTTGCCCTTAAGTTACTTAGAGAAATGTGTGATCCTAATGGTAATAAGTAATTTAAAATGAAGTTTTCTAAAATATCAGCAGCTTTTCTATTACTTAAATGGTTTGAAACTCAGAGTCTCAAACTTCATGTCTTAATCATGTTCATCTATGAAACTAGGGAATATAGGTGTAGCATTTTTAGAGCCATTAAGAAAATGAAGACTGACTGACAGTTGCTTTTTATTAAACAATTGTGTTATTCATATCTGAAGCTATGTGACATTTCAGAGAAGGCATCTTTGAATGTTGAAATTATAACATTGGTATATGATATAAAAGCCAGTCTCTGAACTAAAAGAAAGATCTTTAGTAATTAGGGCTGGTGGAGTGTCGTTATACATTAAGAATTGTCATCTAAGACTTCAATATTAATTGATCAGAAAAGCATTTTCATGGCAGGTGCTAGACAAATGGCATCTGTTTTAACATGGAAGAGAAAAGCAGGTTGTGAAAGGTTCTTGAAGGTCCCTGGGGGAGTTCTGTGCAAAGAACACAGAGATAGGCAAACGCTTCCTATTTCTACAGATTTTGCCCCCAATGGTGATATAGGCTCTGGTCAACAGGTAGGCCAGATGGACATCCCCTTTCTTGGAGATTCCTGCAGCTCCAAACCTAACCCTACAACACTAAAGGCATCCCAGCCGTGACTGTGAACTATTTCCCTTATGTCTACATCCTGTTATCTGCCCCTTGGTCTCACCACTCTGATAAGGAAGGAAACCAAATGCCAAGAAAGGAAGAGGAAAACCTAACTGGCTTCCCTTTAAGCCCAGAACAGAAGGGTCAGTGCTCGGGTTGGCGCAGGCTGCCGGGGGGAGCTTCCTAAGGAAGATGGGAAGTGGGAACAGGCCGAGAGGGACGCGCACCAGGGCCTCCTGCTCCTTCCCAACACCACGCCCCACTCCCCCCAGTCATCCTGGGGAGCTGCATCCTGAGACAGGCTTGCTTGTTGGGGTCGACCTTTGAGAACCCCTGGGTCGGGGTCTGTCTTTTCCCTCTTTGGTCTCCATTTCCACCTGTGTGATGCAGAAAAAGGACCACTCTTGTAGGCTTGTTTGATATTTAAGAGCACAGCACATTTTCCCCCCGGTCTTTAAACTTTTTATTTTGTATTGGAGTATAGCTGATTATACTACAGGAAATGGCAATTATGGAGTAAGAAATGGCAACCCACTCCAGTACTCTTGCCTGGAGAATCCCATGGCCAGAGGAGCCTGGCAGATTACGGCCATGGGATCACAAAGAGTTGGACATGACTGAGTGACTAAGCATGCATGCATGCATGCATAGCTGATTAACAATATTGTGATAATTTCAGGTGAACCCCGAAGGGATTCAGCCATACATACACATGTATCCATTCTCCTCCCAGCCCCCATTGCATCTAGGCTGCCACATAACATTGAGCAGAGTTCCCTGCGCTACACAGTAGGTCCTTGATGTTTATCCATTTTAAATATAGCAGTGGGTACATGTCTATCCCAAACTCCCTAACTATCCCTTTCCCCTGGCAACCGTAAGTTCATTCTCTTAAGTCTGTGAGTCTCTTTCTGTTTTGTAGGTTAGTTTGTTTGTATCACTTCTTTTTAGATTCCACATATAAGGGATGTCATAGGATGTTTCTCCTTAAGAGCCCAGCACATTTTAAATGCTTTATGCATGTTAACTACTGTTATGTTTTTTGACACCCCAAGGCCCCTATATTTGTCTAAAGAGTGGAAGTAGCTGGAAAGGGCTGACCTTGAGCAGCAGTGTTGGCTGTTTCTTTAGAAATGTGCATGAGCTCACCCAGGAG
>NW_011494680.1:8575666-8594030 GCF_000754665.1 Bison bison bison
CCCAGGAGATGCTTCCTCGGGTTACTCTGGTGTCAGACCTGGTGGCTCTGACTGTTCCTACGAAGTGATGACTGTCCCTAGAACCTTCCCGTCCCCATCTTCCGCTGGTAGGGCCTGAGGCTTCCATCCTGGCCTGTGTTCCTGATGCCAGGACTGTTGGGGCCAAGAGCATGGGGAGCACGCCGTGCTCTGTTTACAGACCCGTGGTCTTCACCTCTGGAGGCCGCTTTCTGAATGTAGACTTTTTTTACTGGGAGGATTTCTCTCATTTGGTCATTACAGGGTCTGATGACCACCCTCAAATGGCTGCCACCATTCTGGGAGGCCTGGGGGTGCCAAGCACCTGGCCTGTTTCCCACTAGAGGAGTGGAGTGTCAGGTCTGGAGCCTGGCCTGGCCTGGGGCTGAGACTCCCGACCCGTGACTCCCTAGTTCGGGCTGGGCGAGTGGCTCAGGCTCTCAGAGCTGCAGTCTCCTTTCTGGTACAGCAAGGAGAAGAGCAGACCTGACCTCAGGGGGGCGTGTGAGGGAAAGGGGCCTGGCCAGAGTCAGCCATGGCCATGGTGTCACATAGCCTCCACGAGACCTTTTCCATTGCAACCCCCTGGGGTCAGGTGCCTGGCACCCCCAGGCCCCCAGAAATGGTGGTGTCCAATTAGTGGCATCTCTAGACTTGTAATGGCAGGGCCCTAGGACTCTAACATGGGGGCTTCCCAGTGACTCAGTGGTAAAGAATCCACCTGCCAATGCAGGAGATGCAGGTACGATCCCTGGGTCAGAAAGATTCCATGGAGTAGTAAAGGGCAACCCACTCCAGTGTTCTTGCCTGGAGAATCCCATGAACAGAGGAGCCTGGTGGGCTATAGTCCACTGAGTTGCAAAGAGTCAGACACGACTGAGCTCACACACACACACACACACACACACAGTGCTGTCCTGTAGGTCCGTACTAGTTGTCTGTTCTATACACAGTGTTGTGTATGTGTGTGTGTCAATCCCAACCTCCCACTTGGAGCACCTCCTCTTGGTGGCTGCCATTCATTCCTTCCTAAGAACTGTCTTTGTTCAGTTGGTATTAATTCATGCTTTCTCCCTGTCGGAGCTGTGGCTTTGTTACCTAAGCTGGCCCAGGAGAGCTGCGGTTGGTGGTGGCTGAGCTGTAGAAAGGATCACCGCTGAGCTCAGCGCCCCTACCCCCTCCCCAGACCCCAGGCTCTCACCCCCTGATTCCAGAGTGAAAGGGAAAAGATAAGAGATTAGATGCTGATGAGTTATTTACAGGGAGTCAGCCACAAAGCAATCTGATACAACCAGGGAAGTGCTGACATGGATGAAACTAACAGAGGGAAGGGTTCTTGGGCCTGAGGACCCTGGGGGTGCCTGGCAGAGAAGGTGGTGGGGCTCGGAGGCTCACCTGGTTCCACCCCAGGGTGGGTGGAGCGGGGACAGAGCTGACTGGTCCCCTTGAAAGTCCTAGATGCAGTTCTGAGCCCTTCCTTTGGCCTGGGTGTTCCCTCATTTTCTTAAAGTTGATCTGAACACTTAAAACCTTGTAGTGCAAAAGGCAACCTGACTTCTGCTTCTCCAGAGACAAATCTCAAAGGAAAGCTCTTCAATATAGGCAATTATTCTGTCTCCTTACATTTAAGTGCCTATTTGACATATTTTGTCAAACTTCTCTGTAGTCACAGGATGTACTATTGTTATTCATCAGTTACGGTCTTAAACAGAGGGAAGCCTACACTTGGCAACATGAGTAGAGAACTTCCATTATTTTCTGGTAAAAGGGCCAATTTGACATGGGCATCGGTATCTGAGCAATTTTTTTTTTTTACAGTCTCAGATCCAAATACCTTTCAGGAAACTACAAAGAGAATTATTTCTACAGCTTAATTCAAAGCTTATTAAAGTCATGGGCATTTCACTTATTACCAGGAGGCTTCCTGAGGAAAAGTAGAGTAAAAATGTAAGCATACACAGTCTAGACTGTTACTTTTTAACAGGTGGGATGGAGAAGAAAAAATGTTCCTACTGGTTCAAGGTAATTGTTTTCAGTGTTATGGTCTCTGAACGAAGTAAGAAATGGGAAGCAAAATGACTTCACTTTATAGATCCAGGGGAAAAAAAATCACTCTGTGTAGGAGAAGAATCTATTATAAAGTCATGAACTTGAGAATGTTTCACAAAATTTCAGGGTCCTCTGAAGCGTTTCTGTAAAACCTTTAAGAGTAATGTTTGTGGTTGGTGTGATGTATTTGTGATTGCTGCACTAGATCACGCATTGCCCAGACACTCAAACTATTTATTATACTGTCTGAATGTGCGTCTTGGGGGTGGGGGAAATGGCGGGAATTTGTTTCAAGCTCAAAGCCTGGTACACAGTAATGCTTCTGTTGGATAATTCTTGCAGAGCATAACTGAAACATGAAAAATAGACATATATGTTTTTTGTTAAAAAAATATGGATCCAAAATGCAGGTCTGGTTTGGTGGGGTCTACAGTGTGAGACAGAAGATTCTTCTATCTTTTCTCTCTGCTGTTATTGGCTACCATTCCCAGGGTTACCTTCTAGTCCAAGGTGGCTGCTGGAGCTCCAACCATTGAATCAAATTCCAGGACAGAAAGAAAAAGAAAGAAAACAAAAAGGGAATCCCTCCCTATTTAGGAGTCTTACTTAAATAACCATACCACACTACTGCTTCCAACTCTGGTTAGACCTGGTAGCAGATGGCCTTGACAGACACTGAGAAATGCGCTTAACTTACAAAAAAAGTCAGAATCCTTTCATTAAAAAGGAGGGAAGAATGGACTTTGACATACAGCTAGCAATCCCTGCTGTACAGCTCAGAAAATACTTGTTGCAGGCAGCTGGACCCATTGGCCAGAACTGGTGCACATGAGACCGTTTGTGGATTGATCTTCTCTCCTGAGAAACTGGGCAGCTCCTAAACCTCACAGTGTTAACACCCAGGACTCGGGAAAGACAATACTGGCCCTGCACACATCACAGCTGACCTGACCTCTGTGGTCAAGGACAGGACAGCCCTGGTGGTTGTCTGCCCTTCAGGAAGCTGGGTGTGAGCCTGAAAGTGTGAAACAATTGCTGTCAAGTTCCATCAGCTGGAAATCCAGTGCCCTGACAATAGACGAGGTGGCCTGAGAATGAATTGCTCCAGTTTGCTCCGCACACCCACACATGGGATGAAATCTAGGCTGGACTCCGGTGTCCTCATGAATTAAAAAACCACTGACTTTTAAGTGGCTCTACCACTTAGTTTCTGCGTGTCTGAAGATCAGTTGGTTAACATTGTGAAGCCTCAGTTTCCACTTCTTTAAAATGGAGGAAATCTTGATAAAAGTCTGTTCTTTCATGGACTGGAGTATTAAGAAAGAAAGGGGGGACTTCCCTGGTGGTCCAGGGAGTAAGACTCCATGATGCCAATGCAGGAGATCTGGGTTCGATCTCTGGTCAGGGAACTAGATCCCACATGCCACAACGAATCTTTCACAAACTGAAAGTAAAGATCCTGAGTGCTGTAACTAAGACAGGATGCAGCCAAATAAATAAATTTTAAAAAGAAAAAAAAGAATGTGGGGAGCTCTGCTCAATGCTTGGCACGTACTAAGTACTCAATAATTGTTAATGGTAATTAATAATGCAAACAGCAGAACAAAAATCTTAAAAGTGATGTGGGAAATCCAGCAGCTTATAGCCTTTATTCCTAGCTTGTCTTGAGGGCAGGAAGAGTGCAACTGTGTCACAGTATTAATCCTTGCAGAGCATGGTCTTCCTTTTCCAGAAACCAGTTTAATTGCATTTAATGGCCAGTGTCTCTTCCCTTTTGTATGTTCGTGCTAAGTCACTTCCCTCGTGTTCTACTCTTTGCGACCCCCCTGGGCTATAGCCTGCCAGGCTCCTCTGTCCATGGGATTCTCCAGGTGAGAATACTAGAGTGGGTTGCTATGGCCTTCTCCATCCTTTTGTATAGTTTACAGTATATGTCAAACTGTTCTTAGCTGTTTTCAAACAAATAAGCAAACACACAGAGCACGCCTTCTTGCAGGAGTCTAATGGCCGAACATGTTGACAAGGAAAGCTGGCTTGTGGTCCAGATGAAATCCTTTGCTCGGTCACCATTCCTGCTCTTGGCCTGCTAGACTCCATGTTTAAATATGAAACAGAAAGGATAATATGAGGCAACAGAGATCCAAATATAACTTGGTTTGGAAGTGACTCACTGCTGCTACAGACACTGCCTCTTCACCCCGAGTGGCCCTGACAGGCTGTGTCACCGGGAGCCCTCTGTCTCCCTCTCTGCCCCGTAGGCTGGCCCCACCCCTGGACTCCCTCCGAGCTGGTCCTGCTGGACATGACCCCACCCTCCCCCACCTGCTTTGCTGGGATGTTGACACCTTCCCCTTACTCCTGTCCCTCCCAAATCTCCCCTGGCCCACAGATCAGCCCAGATTCTCCAGGTTAGCCTCTGTGTCTCTGCAGCTTGCACCATGCTTGTCTTCACTTGCTTAGAGCTCACCTTGCCTGGGAGGCGTGAATTCCGGCCCTAGGGACCGTGTCTTATTATTCTTGGCTGTGTATCATGTCTGGTGTCTCCTCCCATGACAGCAGACAGGATCCAGGGCCAGGCGTGGACTCAGGGCCCCTGTACAGTCCTACACACCCACATGGAACTGGGGCAGTGCGGGGAGGGGAGATGGTTAGGACAGAAGGGCCAGTGAAATCAGTCACTTCAGTCACTGTTTGTCAGATGGGGTAATGGTACCGGTTTGCTGGATCTGCCAAACAGAGTACCATAAGCTGGATGGTTTGGACAAACTATTGTCTCTTAGTTCTGGACCTAGAAGGCCAAGATCAGAGTGTCTGTGGCTCTGGTTCCTAGCCAGGCCATGAGGGGAGGGTCTGTTCCTTGCCTCTCTCCCAGCTTCTGGGATTTGTGGGCAGTCTTTGGCTTGTAGACACATCTCCTGATCTCTGCCTTCATCTTCATGTGGTGTTCTCTACGAGGGCCCAGTACTGTCCAAATTTCCCTCTTATAAGGTCACCAGTCATAATTGGATTAGGACCCACCCTAGCACAGGTTAGGACCCACCCTAACTTGATCATGTGCAAAGGCCCTGCTCTTACAGAAGGGACCGTCCACAGGTACTAGTGCTTGTGAGGACACCCATCAGTCCACAAGGACGGCTAAGATCATCACCTACTGCCCTCTCTGTTGAAGGGTGATGCTCCTTACACACCATTGTTAGAATATGGGGTGCTTGCATTATTTTCCTGGGTTTAGCCTTAATTGGTGTCTTTTGTGAGAAAGAATCATAAGTCAGGAAAATTCAGGATATAAACTAGGAGGCTGGTTTGCTTGGATAATGGAGCTTGTTTGGAAAATTGTCTTAACATGGTGCTCTCAACAGACGTTAGACCTTTTGGCTGCATATTTACCAAGAAGGGCAGCCACGGAGCTCCCTTTAGTTTCATGGATCAATAAACAGTTATTTAGAGAAAGTGACCTTGCCCGTGATTTAATGAAAGTCACCCAACCTTTGAAATCAGAAGCAATGCAAGTTTTGCCACATCTTTGCTGTGTGGCCCCTGGCAAGTAACTTCATTGTCTGGACATCAGTGAGTCATCTGGAAAGTTCTGGCTTTAAGGACCCCTCTGACTGGAAGCTTCTTTGGAAGATATGATTCTTTTAGAGTGGAAAGCAGAAACGTTCTGTGAGGAATTGGAACTGTGACCTTGATGCTTTTGAACTGTGGTGTTGGGACTCTTGAGAGTCCCTTGGACTACAAGGAGATCAAACCAGTCAATCCTAAAGGAAATCAACCCAAAATATTCATTGGAAGGACTGATGCTGAAGCTGCAAGCTCCAATACTTTGACCACCTGATGTGGAGAGCTAACTCACTGGAAAAGACCCTGATACTGGGAAAGATTGAGGGCAGGAGGAGAAGGGGACAACAGAGGATGAGATAGTTGGATGGCATCACTGACTCAATAGACATGAGTTTGAGCCAACTCCAAGAGATAGTGAAGGACAGGGGAGCCTGGCGTGCCGCAGTCCATGGGGTCACAAAGAGTTGGACACGACTGAGTGACTGAACATCAACAACAATAAAGTATAGGAAGGGATCAACCAAGCACTTTCCTGTCCATTATCAGCAGTGGACACGAGGTGGTTCTGGCCTCAGCACAGAGGGACGGGACTGGTCCCTGCCTTCGTCTGTTTTAATGTGCTTAGCATCTGCTCCTTGCATGGGACAGCCCAGCACAAAGGACGCATGCCCTTCTCTAGGGCCACTGCCCCCTCACCCATCCCAGGGGTCACTCTCTGCTGGGTCTGTGGTGTCAGAATTCTCAGGGGTTGAATGTGTCATTTTCGTCTTCACAATGACCAGTTTTTCCAAAGAGTTATTTCTGTAAGTATCTGATAACATGATCAACAGCCAGATCCGAGTTTTTACTTGTATTACGGAGCCTTCAGGGTGTCTTGATAATCTTGGCATAAAAAAGTCCTGCTAATAATAGCATCATTACTATAAATAGAGATTTAAGATGCCCTCTCCTTCTATTGTACTGCCTCTTACAATGCTCAATGCATCTTAACCTTTTTTCTTTATTTTGTCATAAAACCGTGACCCTTGATGCTTGGGAGCATACACAATAGACCAGATGTCTTAACCGTATTTAGATAAATCAGTCATCACCTTCTTTTTCCAAGAAGAATGAGGCAGAGCAGCTTGAGTGAGGCGTAGACTCTGCTTTCCATTTGGTCTTTCCAAAGCAAACAGAAAAAAGACGTAACCATCCACTAGCTATGCCGGGTCAGTGGTAGGGAATCCGGGTTAAGGATGCGACCGTCGTTATCATGAAAAGAGAGGGAGGTCAGTGTTTCGTCTCACTTAAAGTTGAGGCTGAAAATAACTAACTCAGGAGAAAGAGGATTGATTAATGGATTGTGTTCTAGTTTAAGGTTTGGGGGGAATATAAATTTTATATGAAGCTAGAGAGACAAACTCTCAATACAGTAGCTTTTCCTTCAAATTGAAGAATGCTTAGATTTGCATTTATTTTTATTAAAAATTTTATTTATTTATTCATTTTTGACTGCTCCAGGTCTTCATTGCTGCGTACGGGCTTTCTCTAGTTATGGTGATCAGGGGTTACTCTTTGTTGCAGTTCACGGATTTCTCATTGCAGTGGCTTCTCTTGTGGAACACAGGCTCTAGGATTGTGTGGACTTGGTACTTGTGTGGTATGGGCTTAGTTGCTCTACAGTGTGTGGGATCTTCCTGGACCAGGGATCAAATCCGTGTCCCCTGCATTGGCAAGCAGATTCTTAACCACTGGACCACCAGGGAAGTCCAGTGTATGTGTTAGTCGATTAGTCATGTTCAACTCTTTTCGACCCTATGGACTTTAGCCCACCAGGCTCCTCTGTCCATGGGATTCTCCAGGCAAGAATACTGGAGTGGGTTGCCATTCTCTTTCCAGGGGATCTTTCTGGACTGAAGGATGGTTAGGGGTCTGGTAAGAAGAAATTCTGGTGGGAGATGGCTTTCCAAGCAGGGGGAATAAGCAAGAGGCATAAAAATTGAAACCTTTTGGGAATTCCCTAGTAGTCCAGTGGTTAGGCCTCAGTACATTCACTGCTGAGGGCCCAGGTTTGATCTCTGTTTGGGCAAATAGGATCCTACAAACTTTGAGGTGTGGCCAAGTTATAAAAGATGCAGCCCTGAGCTCATAGATTGGGGCCTGGGAGCATTGCCATCCAGGGATTTCAGACTTGGGTGCACAACTCTGAGAAGCCTGGGAATGGGCTTCACTTAGTCTGTGACATTTTGTTGAAATTTTGAGTGTATGTCCATGTTTCAGATATTTACTGCTACATAACTACTCCAACGCTAAGACACTAACTGGCCTAAAACAGCAGCAACTTACTGTTTCCAATATTCTGCAGTCTGGGATTGCTCAGCCAAGGAGTAGAAATTTGCCCTGGATCCCCAGCCTGGGGTTTGGGACCTGGTTGTCCATTTTGGGGCCTCCTTTATGTTTAGTGTCCGCCCTTCTGCTGAGAGTTTGAAGCAACATCTACCCCATCAAGGGGTTCCTCATCAAAGGCCACCTCTGGGGATGTTTCCACAATTCACACGTAAGTCCCTGTTGCTGTCAAGCACAGACTTTTTGGAAAAAAGTGATCATCTTGAGCAGCAGTTTGATTCAATATCAGTAAGAACTTTCTTATATATGAAGTGAAAGTCGCTCAGTCGTGTCCAACTCTTTGCGACCTTATGGACTATACAGTCCATGGAATTCTCCAGGCAAGAATACTGGAGTGGGTAGCCTTTCCCTTCTCCAGGGGAGCTTCCCAACTCAGGGATCGAACCCAGGTCTCCCTCATTGTAGGTGGATTCTTTACTAGCTGAGCCACAGGGAAGCCTTTCTTATATATAGAGCTGTCTAATCACGGGCTTTGTCCTAAGCCAATGCACCTCCACTCTCAGATGAAGTGAAGCAGTGGATGCCCGACCCTGGCTCCTGGATTCCGCAGGATCAGTTCCACCATTCCAGAACTCTATTCCACTGGATGGTGTCTTATGGTGACTTGGAATTAGGGGTCCTGAGGTAGTTGTTCCCTAAAGTACCAAAGGGGTTTCCCAGGTGGCGCTAGTGGTAAAGAACCTACCTGCCAATGCAGGAGACATAAGAGACCAGGTTTGATCTGGGTTGGCAAGATCCCCTGGAGGAGGGCATGACAACCCACTCTGGTATTCTTGCCTGGAGAATCCCATGGACAGAGGAGCTTGGTGGGCTACAGTCCATGGGGTCGCAAAAGAGTCAGACACGACTATAGCAACTTAACACACAGAACACAGTGTACCAAAACCATGATGATGGAGAAAAGCCGAAGAGGGGTCTGGAAAGTGAAGTGCAGTTGACAATTGGAAGCACAGAAAATGTCTGTTTCCATAGCACTGTGATTAACTGGAGGGAGGGGAGTTTTTTCTCACCTGAGGGTGTGAACACACAGAAGGAATACTCCAGTTTTTCAATCGCTCTTTGCTGCATTAGGAAGTTCTCAGCTTATGTGCTGTGTGTGTGTCCTAAGGGGAAAATGAATGATTGAGTGTCAGCCTCTTACCACTGATCAATGCTAGTGATCAACCTGCAACAGCCACTGTCCTGACAACTTCATTAGCAGCCACGGAAGTACGTTCCTGCCTCTCTTACATGACTAAGTGGTAATCTGATTGACACCAGGGCTTCTTCAGTAGCTCAGTGGTAAATAATCAGCCTGCTAATGCAAGAGACGCAGTTTTGATCCCTGGGATAGGAAGATCTCCTGGAGAAAGAAATGGCAACCCACTCCAATATTCTTGGCTGGGAAATCCCATGGACAGAGGAGCCTGGTGGGCTACTGTCCATGAGATCACAAAAGAGTTGGACATGACTCGGTGACTAAACAACAGTAACAACAAATTGACACTGAACCTCTTCTCATGCTTTAAAAACATTCTTCAAAGGTATATTCGATACCACAAAAGTCATTGTCAGCTATGTTAAAAAAAAATGATGCCACGTGGGTGACAGTGACAAGATCCTACAGGCTCCCGTTTTTACTTGGGATCAGAGTATAATTGCTCATCTTTGTGATGGATGTGTGACACTTCTGGTCATATCCAAAACTGCAGGGAAAATGTTAGGAGTCTGGAAGTGAAAACATAGGGAAGTGATTTATTCCAGGGCCAGAGTTAATCTCTTTCCACTTTGGGTCCGGAAATTCACAGGCTTTGTTTCCTTGATAAGACTTGGGGCATCATGGGCCAGTTAGGGATGTGGTCATGAGGCAATTGAAGGTGTGTGGACGGTGTTATCAACGGTCCCAGGTTAAATGTGACAGAGATTTCTGAAAACCCGACTTGATTTAACTGATCAGAATATGTTTTAGATTTATTTGCAATGCTGCTACTTCTAGAAGTTCTATTTACTCCTCTATAATTTTAAGTATGAAATGAAAACTTTTTAAATAAGAGAAAGCTATCTGAGAGGATGGGAAAATACTGCCTATTTTTGGTATAAAAATTGTCCATTATTTACTTGTGATTTCCACATAAGAGGGAAAATGTTATTGTCATTGTATTGACTAAAATATAAATGCTAGAAATAATGAATCTGCACTCAAAATTTATAGCCTGTGTGATTTTCTTTATATGAAAAAATATATATATATATTTTTGCTTATGCAATGGTGAGAAAGAAGTATTATTAAATTCACATTCCCTTCTTACTTGGTTCATATGTTACCAAGCAGTCACAAGTGTTGTAAGTTGCTTATTAATAATAATTTTGGCTAACATGATTTCTTGGTAGGTATTGTGACCGAGGGTTTCCCAGGTGGCACTAGTGTTAAAGAATCCACCAGCAATGCAGGAACTGCAGGAGACCTGGGTTCAATCCCTGGGTCTGGAAGATCCCCTGGAGGAAGGCATGGTAACCCACTCCAGTATTCTTGCATGGAGAATCTCATGGACAGAGGAGCCTGGTGGGCTACAGTCTATAGGGTCCCAAGGAATCAGACGTGACTGAGCACGCAAGCTGGTTTATCTCATTTAATCTTAAAATAGTACTGTAAGACATATACCACAATGACCTCCCCACACTGTGTAATTAACCAGGTCCCACAGCTGGAAGATGTGCAGCGGCAGTAGATCACGTGCAAGTGAGTCCATGTCCATGTCAGGTGTGTCCAGGGCGTTTAGTCAGTGTCCCCCACCAGCCTGGATGACCTCAGACTTGGATAAATTCCATCAATGAGAAGCTTCTTAGACATTTCCGGAAAGGAGAAGATGGCAGAATTTTCTAATTATAGAGAGAGGATTGGCTCCAAGTAATCAACTAATTTCTTAAAGCATCTTAGCAGCCACAGATTAGTGGGAACTGTACCAAAGCAATTCTGTATTGCATTTCTTTTGACCTCCGACTTTTGCTCTGGAAGCGAACTATTTTAGAATTTCTAACCAGCATCCCAAGATGCTGCTGTACTTTTCAAGTAAAAACACCCCCTATTACAGCTTCACAAAATGAGCTGCCGAGTTCTTGTGTCCTGTTAATCAAAGGAAGGACTCTGGTTTGTTAAGCATAAGACACGGGGTTGTAGGCAAGCTACTTCATTGAAGTCTTGCGTGCACCATGTGAGCTGGTGTGAGGGTCTATATTTTGCTGGGAAAACAGCCTCAGGGTGAGTGGGATTCCGACTCTGCAACATGCTCTTCTTAGAAATAGACTTATTGTCCCTTGAATAGTGAGGGAAAGACAATGATTTCCTCAAATAAGCAGATTCTTAATTAACTTTCCAATTCTGTCTCAGTGCTTCCTCTCAATGGTTGGGTTGTAAGTCCATGTGAGTCCCAACTCAGAATCTGTTGCATCTTGGAAAAGCTGCCTGGTGTGTTGTTTCAGGAACTCTTGATGTAATCAGCATAGCTTTGTCAGGGAGGCTGGAATCTGGGCCCAAATTGTCCAGATTTCCACCTTGTGTTATCTTGGTAGACATGCAGCTGTGAATCAGTAGTTCCAGGCAGGTTCCTTTGATGGTTATTGATGTTTTTAAATGAGGGGGGGCATGATGCAAGCTGCTGATGAATCAAGTTAGCGCATTTCACTCACAAAGATTCCAGAAGCTAAAACGTAGGCTGAAGTCTGCAGGCTAGAGATCCAGGGGGAATCAATTACTCGCCCTCCTCCCAGGCTGGCACCTGCCCTGTCACTGTGGTTAACAGTGGGTTGGGTGTTGGGGAATTCCACCTCCCACATTGTTAAGTCTGGGGCATTTGGGATTATTGATTCAACTGTAGGAAGGAGTCCTAATATTCCTCACAGGGCTTCCCAAGTGGCGCTAGTGGTAAAGAACCCGTCAGCCAATGCAAGAGATGCAGATTTGATCCCTGGGTCGGGAAGATCCCTGGAGGAGGAAATGGCAACGCACTTCAGTATCTTTGCCTGGAGAATCCCATGGACAGAAGAGCCTGATAGAGTCTATAGGGTTGCACAGAATTGGACATAACTAAAGCGAGTTGGCATGCAGGCACACAGTGCCCGGGTCAGGGAGAAGTTCTGGGCCAGGTTCTTTAAAACCCAAGTCCATAGTCAGGACCCATGTTTGGTTCCTGATTCAAAGCCCTGGAGGGCCCCAGGGTCCATGAAGCCACCGTGGAGGGGTCGGCAGGCTGCATGTGGTTGCTGAGTATCAAGTACACTGCTTCTTCATTCTGCTTACTCTGCAGTTAGGGCAGCCGGGCTCTCTTTCCCCAGCTTCATACCCCGGTGTCCACTGAGACTGTGTCTGGGTTCCTCATTCCTGTGAGTTAATGCCAGGCACCAATGTCTTCAAAATCGGTCTGCAAGACTGCCTCCTTGAATCCACAGAGCAGCGCATCTCCTGGGGAGTGTGGAGCTCTGTTGCCTCCTAACCTCACATTCTGCCTGGTTCCAGAGACACCTGCTGTTTGGACCGGACCAGGTGCTGACCACTGCTGTAGTGATCACACAGTGCGATAAGGAAAGCCAGGGTCCCAGCCAGATGGACTTGACCGAGATATTGGCTCCAACCTGCCCTGAGCTCCCTGTTGGACCCTAGAGGAGGCTGTTTCCCCAGGGTTGTTTTAAGGTCAGAGTTGAAGTGTACAAAGCCCCTGGTGTGATGTCTGGCTTGTGCTAGCTACTGCTAGCTGATAGTGTTGATTGTGTCTTTCAATGAACTCTGTGCACAGTTACAAATACAACTTAGGCCTTCTTTTTTGTTTCAGGTCTTAGTTGCATCATGCGGCCCTTTGGACTTTCTAATTGCGGTTCAGTAGTTGTGGCACATGGGCTTAGTTGCTCTGCCACATGTGGAATCCTTCCAGACCAGGGATTGAACCTCATCCCCTGCATTGGCAGGCATATTCTCAACCACTGGACCACAAGAGGAGCCCCTAACTTAGACCTTCTTAAGCCTCTGGGATGGTTGGTAACATTGGAAACACAGAAGTTGGGACTCACATTCCGTACCAGCCCAGTGATCTTTAGAGAACGCCTATCCTGGTTTTGATGAGGTTCAGGCTTCCCTGGTGGCTCAGATAGTAAAAAATCTGCCAGCAATGTGGGAGATCCAGGTTCAATCCCTGGGTCAGGAAGATCCCCTGGAGAAGAGAAGAGCAACCCACTCCAGTCTTCTTCCCTGGAGAATTCCATGGACAGAGGAGCCTGGTGGGTTACAGTCCCTGGGCTGGACATGACTGAGCACACACAGACAAGGGGCTGGAAGGCTTGTCAGCTTGTGAAGGTACATTAGATAACAGAAAGGTTTTACAAGCAAAGGGCCTGGAGTCAAGACTCTTGGATCATTGAAAATGAGACCATCAAACATTCATGAATGAATTCTACTTGCTGCAAAAAGAACACGGAGACTAGAGAATTTTCCCTTTCTAGTTTCTGTGAGTCTGTGGAGAGGTCTCTTTCTTTTTTGTATTTTCTAATGTATGTACATTTTTTCTTTTAGCCTTCTTGGCATTTTTTTTTCCTTCTTGGCGTTTTTTTGCCCCTCAGATATATTTATAGATTCTACTTACAAAGCTTAAAATTACAACAGAAGTGCCATTTCATACACCAAGTTTAGTTCGTTTTAAATCCTGTCTTGCAAATTTCTCCTCCTACAAAGCAAAGCTGTCCCCTCCTGTTGCCTTATGTCTGTGTCTATTTTTGAATTACATTTACAGAAGAGCTCGTCCACCTTTGATAAGGAAGTTAATACCATCGACTGGCCAGCTTGTGGCTTTTATCTCATGACTCTAACTGCAAATGATGGAGCATCTTTCCATTTTGGTTATTTCTGGGAACAGAAAGCTGATCCAAAGGCGGAAGAAGCGATTAAAGAAGCAATTTTACAGAAACAAGGTTCACACAGTAGATGGTGCTTTCAGGATGGCATGTTGCAGAAGATTGAGATGGGTCATGACATATGGTTGCTGTTGTTGTTTAATTGCCCAGTTGTCTGACTCTTTTGGCATCCCAGGGACTGTAAGCCATCAGGCTCCTCCGTCCAAGGGATTTCCCAGTCAAGAACACTGGAGTGGGTTGCCATTCCATTCTCCAGGGGATCTTCCCCAGCCAGGAATTGAACTCATGTCTCCTGCATTGGCAGGCAGATTCTTTACCTGTGAGCCACCAGGGGAGCCCCTGTGACATAGTGAGTTGGGCATATTGAGCAAAAGAGAGGCTGGAGAAGCAAAGAGCCAGGGGATTGAGGGGGTCCCAAGGAAGCCAATCGCAGCCCTGAGGTCAGAGTCAGGCTTAGAACCTGGGCTGCTGCAGGAGGCACATTTTGAAGGGAGTTTAGAAGACAAGTTGCAATATTCTGATCTCACCAAGGTAGGAAGCAGGACCAAAGAAGGAGCTGGACAACAGGCTTTGGCAACCAAAACTGCTTTGGCCACGAAACTGACATTTCAGTTTAGCTTTAAGTTTTTTATTGTTATGTATTTTACTGAAATATGGTTGATTTATGATGCTGTGCTCATTTCTGCTGTACAGCAAAGTGATTCAGTTACACATATTCTTTTCACATTCAAACCATTATGGTTTATCATGAGATATCCAGTATGGTTCCCTGTGCTGTAGAGTAGGTCTTTGTTGTTTATCTATTCTATATGGATTAGTTTGCATCTGCTAATCCCAAACTCCCAGTCCACGCCTCCCCAAGCCCCCTACCCATTTAGCCTGAAGTTGTGTACCCACCATGTTAGGTCAGAAGCTGGTGTCAGTAGTGGGAAGGTGCATTCAGGTAGGTGAGACTGTCGGGGGAGCGTCCTGAAGGGGCATTCACGGGAAGAAAGGCAGTTGCTTATTTTATAGCAGCTGCAGCTGTAGGTCTACCTTGATTTTAGTACCCCTGGGTCTTCAGCTTTTATTCTGGATACCGGGTCTTCTGTCCAGAAAGGAAGGCGAAAGACAGTGAGACCAACCCTCATGAAATGTCTTCCATTTAAAAAGGACTCGGCTCGGCACTTTACACACGCTCCTCATGTGCTGTTGCCCAGCCTATGAGAAGCTTGTCTTTCCCTGTATTTCACAGCAGACAAGTTAGGTAAGTTCACCCTGGGGCACATGAACAGCTAGTGGTGGGCTCTAGACTCACTGTAGGGTTTGCCTGATTCTCATGGCCTCCTCTGTTTGGACAGCAAGGAGATTCAACCAATCCATCTTAGAGGAAATCAGTCCTGAATATTCATTGGAAGGACTGATGCTGAAGCTAAAACTCCAATACTTTGGCCACTGACTCATTTGAAAAGACCCTGATACTGGGAAAGATTAAAGGCAGGAGGATAAGGGGATGACAGAGGATGAAATGGTTAGATAGTATCACTGACTCAATGGACATGAGTTTGAGTAAACTCTGGGAGTTGCTGATGGACAGGGAGGCCTGGTGTGCTGGAGTCCATGTGGTTGCAAAGAGTTGGACATGACTGAGTGAACTGAACTGAACTGAACCTTGCTCTGCTGGCTGCAAAATAGGTCAATAAATTTGAGACACAGTGTTGAGGCAAGGAAGACGACTTTATCTGGGAAGCCAGCTGCCTGAGAAGATGACAACCTAGCACCTCAAAATAACTCTCTTGTGGGGTCTGAAAGCTGTGTTTTTTGTAGAGTCAGAGGGAAAGAAGCAATGAGGAGCTACAAAGGCAAAAGGCAGAAAGAAAGGAAGAGGCAGTGGGGAAGTAAAGTGAAAGGATCTTTAGTCTTGCAAAATATCTCCAAGGAAGTGGCCAGCCTTTGGAAGAGGTGTGTTAATCTGTTCACAGGTGGGCAGAGTCAGATTCTCTGTCTCTGAGCTGAACAAAGGCACTTTAGTTTATGGTCAGGCAGGACCCAGGGCCCTCTGAGGCAGGCCATCAGATATGACTGTAATAACAAAAGCAATGAAAAGCAAGTCAAAGAAAACAGTTCCAATATGGAGTCACCATTGGCTTCTCCCTGTAACATGCTTGTCAACTATAGGCTGTTTCCCTGAGTGCCCGGTGGCTCTGGCCATGAGCCTCGCACACAGCACCTCTCAGTATCACTACCTGGCTTCCAGTACCTCTTTCTCCTTCTACCAGTCTCTTAAAATCCTTCCCTCTTCCCCCTACTTTTCTGATATTTTAAAATAGACTTTACTTTTTAGAGGACTTCCCTGGTGGCTCAGATGGTAAAGCATCTGTCTACAGTGTGGGAGACCTGGGTTCAATCCCTGGGTTGGGAAGATACCCTGGAGAAGGAAAGGGCAATCCACTTCAGTACTATTGCCTGGAAGATCCCATGGACAGAGGAGCCTGGTAGGCTACAGTCCATGGGGTCGCAAAGAGTCAGACATGACTGAGCGACTTCACTTCGCTTTACTGTTTAGAATAGTTTCATGTCCACAGCACTGATGAGCAGAAGGCCCAGAGGTTTCTTATTCCTGCCCAGTATCTGTCAGCCAAGGCCCTGGCTTCTGCTCCTGCAGTTATCAGGGCGGTCTCTCTATGGGGTAACCCTGAGTTCCTCACCAGAATAGCCGCAAGCCCCTCACCACCGCCTGGGGGCCTAAACAGCCCGGGCGCCTCCTCTTCTTCCTCTGATGTTGCCTTCATTCTCCACTTGGCTCGTATCTTTCAGCTTCTCTGTCCCCATTTCTGTCCCAGGGCCTTTGCTCATGCTACCCCTTCTGTTTGGGATATGTTTCTACTACATCTTAAAATAGTTTGTTCTCCTTCAGATTTAGTTTCATCTTAAACATCCCCTTCTCAGAGAGGACTTCCCCAAGAAACTGACTGGCTTTTATCACTTTTCTGCCAAATT
This sequence comes from Bison bison bison, assembly GCF_000754665.1. Lineage (NCBI taxonomy): Eukaryota > Metazoa > Chordata > Mammalia > Artiodactyla > Bovidae > Bison > Bison bison. Next base: position 8,592,536 of record NW_011494680.1, read on the forward strand.
ACTGTACTTTGTGTGTGTGCTCAGTCATCAGTCATGTCCAACTCTTTTTGACCCCATGGACTATAGTTCGCCAGGCTCCTTTGCTCATGGAATTCTCCAAACCAGAATACTGGAGTAGGTAGTTATTCCCTCTCCAGGGGATCTTCCCAACCCAGGGATGGAACTTGAGTCTCCTGCATCTCCCACATTGATGGGTGGATTCTTTACCATTGCACCACAAGGGAAGCCCTACCCTACGTTATATTTTTCAGATCACTTCTGTACCTGAAACTATTTCATTTACTAATTTTCTTTTTCTTTTCTTTTTTTTTTTTTTGTTGTATATAATTCCATCAGTTAGCTTTTACCACATAAAAATGTCCCCCAAACTTAGTGGTTAAAACAAGTGTTTTAACTGAGCTTACAACTCTTGGCTTGGACTAGGCTCAGAGTGCCCCAACCAGTAATGCTGAAGAAGCTGAAGTTGAACGGTTCTATGAAGACCTACAAGACCTTTTAGAACTAACACCCAAAAAAGAGGTCCTCTTCATTATAGGGAACTGGAATGCAAAAGTAGGAAGTCAAGAAACACCTGGAGTAACAGGCAAATTTGGCCTTGGAATATGAAATGAACCATGGCAAAGGCTAATAGAGTTCTGCCAAGAGAATGCACTGGTCATAGCAAATACCCTCTTCCAACAACACAAGAGAAGACTCTACACATGGACATCACCAGATGGTCAACACCAAAATCAGATTGATTATATTCTTTGCAGCAAAAGATGGAGAAGCTCTATACAGTCAGCAAAAACAAGACCGGGAACTGACTGTGGCTCAGATCATGAACTCCTTATTGCCAAATTCAGACTTAAATTGAAGAAAGTAGGGAAAACCACTAGACCATTCAGGTATGACCTAAATCAAATCCCTTATGATTATACAGTGGCAGTGAGAAATAGATTTAAGGGACTAGATCTGATAGATAGAGGGCCTGATGAACTATGGACTGAGGTTCGTGACATTGTACAGGAGACAGGAATCAAGACCATCCCCATGGAAAAGAAATGCAAAAAAGCAAAATGGCTGTCTGGGGAGGCCTTACAAATAGCTGTGAAAAGAAGAGAAGTGAAAAGCAAAGGAGAAAAGGAAAGACATACGCATCTGAATGCAGAGTTCCAAAGAATAGCAAGAAGAGATAAGAAAGCCTTCCTCAGTGATCAATGCAAAGAAATAGAGGAAAACAACAGAATGAGGAAGACTAGAGATCTCTTCAAGAAAATTAGAGATATCAAGGGAATATTTCATGCAAAGATGGGCTTGATAAAGGACAGAAATGGTATGGACCTAACAGAAGCAGAAGATATTAAGAAGAGGTGGCAAGAATACACAGAAGAACTGTACAAAAAAGATCTTCACGACTCAGATAATCATGATGGTGTGATCACTGACCTACAGCCAGACATCCTGGAATGTGAAGTCAAGTGGGCCTTAGAAAGCATCACTACGAACAAAGCTA
>NW_011494680.1:8594714-8595143 GCF_000754665.1 Bison bison bison
TTCAAACTATCGCACAATTGCACTCATCTCACATGCTAGTAAAGTAATGCTCTAAATTCTCCAAGCCAGGCTTCAGCAATATGTGAACCGTGAACTTCCAGATGTTCAAGCTGGCTTTAGAAAAGGCAGAAGAACTAGAGATCAAATTGCCAACATCCACTGGATCATCTAAAAAGCAAGAGAGTTCCAGAAAAACATCTATTTCTGCTTTATTGACTATGTCAAAGCCTTTGACTGTGTGGTTCACAATAAACTGTGGAAAATTCTTCAAGAGATGGGAATATCAGACCACCTGACCTGCCTCTTGAGAAACCTATATGCAGGTCAGGAAGCAACAGTTAGAACTGGACATGGAACAACAGACTGGTTCCAAATAGGAAAAGAAGTACATCAAGGCTGTATATTGTCACCCTGCTTATTTAACTTATA
>NW_011494680.1:8595243-8598760 GCF_000754665.1 Bison bison bison
AGCTGGAATCAAGATTGCCGGGAGAAATATCAGTAACCTCAGATATGCAGATGACACCACCCTTATGGCAGAAAGTGAAGAAGAACTAAAAAGCCTCTTGATGAAAGTGAAAGAGGAGAGTGAAAAAGCTGGCTTAAAGCTCAACATTCAGAAAATGAAGATCATGGCATCTGGTCCTATCACTTCATGGGAAATAGATGGGGAAACAGTGGAAACAGTGTCAGACTTTTTCTGGGCTCCAAAATCACTGCAGATGGTGACTGCAGCCATGAAACTAAAAGACGTTTACTCCTTGGAAGAAAAGTTATGACTAACCTAGATAGCATATTGAAAAGCAGAGACATTACTTTGCCAACAAAGGTCCGTCTAGTCAAGGCTATGGTTTTTCCAGTGGTCATGTATGGATGTGAGAGTTGGACTGTGAAGAAAGCTGAGCACTGAAGAATTGATGCTTTTGAATTGTGGTGTTGGAGGAGACTCCTGAGAGTCCCTTGGACTGCAAGGAGATCCAACCAGTCCATTCTGAAGGAGATCAGCCCTGGGGTTTCTTTGGAGGGAATGATGCTAAAGCTGAAGCTCCAGTACTTTGGCCACCTCATGTGAAGAGTTGACTCATTGGAAAAGACTCTGATGCTGGGAGGGATTGGGGGCAGGAGAAGGGTATTACAGAGAATGAGATGGCTGGATGGCATCACCGATTCGATAGACGTGAGTTTGAGTGAACTCCGGGAGTTTGTGATGGACAGGGAGGCCTGGCGTGCTGCGATTCATGGGGTCGCAAGGAGTCGGACGTGACTGAGCAACTGAACTGAACTGACGCTCAGAGGGGCAGGTCTTCTGGGCTAGGCTAGGTTGCTTCTGTGTCTTTGGTCAGGGAGGTGGCTCTGTTTCTGAGGGTCAGCTGGCTGTTGACTGCAGTGACTGGGCGCCTTGCCTAGGTTTCTCGCATCATGTGTCAGGCCAGCCCGGCTTATTCAAATGAGGTTTCATGGGAGGACTGAGTGTGCCCATTCTCTTGAGGTTCAGTTTTGGTACTGCTGTAATGTCCCGCCACTTCATTCTATCATGCAAAGCTGCTTAGATTCAAGCGGTGAAGAAACAGACACCACCTGCTTTGGGAGGTGCTACAGATGACACATTCCTTACGGAATGTGAACATAGGGAAGGAGTCAATTTACTCATTTTTGTAAACCATCTACCATAACAGTGTATATTTGCAATGTATATTTGCAGTGTATATTTGACTTTAGATTATGTGCATCTGAGAGTTCTTTTGAGTTTGGGAGATTACCCACCTTATGAATCTTTGTAGGCCAAAAACAGTATTTCTTCCTGTAGAAGTCAAACAAGCTACTTATTTTCCATTTTTATTATGTGTAATATAATACACTACAGCACCATCATTTTATTTCAGGCTGATTATTAAAGATTTGTTACCATGCTGACCTGTTTCTGTGCTATATTTCTCTTTCTGGTCTTTCCCATCCTTGTGTACATTACCTTCTGCCACTAGAATATCATCTTGAATACCATTTTTGTCTTGTCCTTTTTCCTTCTCAAAAATCTGTATTAGTTCTGTTGTAGTAAACTCAAGCTCCCAGCCTGGGATGCAGCTCCTTGCACTAGCTGTTTGTTACCTCCCCACATCAGCACCTTAACTGGTAATCACTCCCCAATCGGCTAATCTCACGGCCACCTGGTGTCTGAGGCCATATCTGGGGTGTGTAGAGGACAGGCAGCAGGGATCCCTGGGATAAGGGCGGAAGTCTGCACTGGGAAGGGAGTAAGCCAGACCTGATTCAGGGAAGACCCACAGCTTTAGAATTTCTATCAGGCAGGAAGTCTGGTTGGGCTGCAGCAGGCAAAGGCCATCTTAGTCCAATTAGTGGGGTCCATGGCAGTCTTTTCACCCCAGAGAAGTGGAGCATGAACCAAGGTCAAGAACTGCAGACTGAAATACAGACTGGCCCACAGGGAAGGCTGAAGTTCAGGGCCATGCAGCTGAGTAGGCACTCATCCATACTTAATCCTCTGGAAAGGATGAAGCACTGGGCGGTCAGACCGGGGAGGCTGAGTCTGCACTTTGCAGACTTTGGTGGCCAGACCGTGTCAGGTCAGGCGGGGGACTGGCAGCCCCATCTGCTGGCCTTCTTCTCTCTACTTTGACGCGTGTTCCACTTTTTGCTAGAAACGTATTCTTTGCTGCTGTGTTTAGCGGGAGACTTTGAAAAGCCATGGTGGACAATTCTGATACCTCTCAATTTATTTGATGAAAAATAACTTGAACCATTTTTACAATAAAACATTACAGTTATAATATAAAATTGTCATGCTGTTTTTCAGGCAAAATTAAAATTTCAACTTCATACTGTGATTCCAGTTCCAGTCTGTGATTATATATTCATTTCCCCCTCTCCTTAGAGGTACTAGGATGAAAAGAATTCAGAAACGCAGAATTTTAAGGCAAATAAAGGGCCATTAGAGGCACTGCAATTATTGTGAAAGTTAATTAAAGACATAGGTTTTCTGCACCCCAATGTTCATTGAAGCACTGTTTACAGTAGCCTAGACATGGCAGCACTCTAAATGTCCATGGACAGAGGAATGAATGAACAGAAGATATGGTGTGTGTGTGTGTGTGTGTGTGTATACACACACAATGGAATATTAGCCATAAAAAAGAATGAAATAATAGCCATTTGTAGCAACATGGATGGACCCAGACATTATCATACTAAGTGAAGTAAGTCAGAGAAGGATAAATATCATATGATATCACTTATACCTGGAATCTTAAAAAAAAGATACAAATGAACTTACTTACAAAACAGAAATAGATTCACAGACATAGAAAATAAATCTGTGGTTACCAAAAGGGGAGGGGAAAAAGGATAAGTTAGGAGTTTGAGATTCTTTACCGTCAGAGCCACCAGGGAAGCCCAATATACACACACTACTATATATAAAATACATAGCCAACGAGGACCTACTGCATAGTACAGGGGACTATATTCAATGTTTTGAAATAACCTATAAGGGAAAAGAATCTGAAAATGTATGTGTATATATATAAAACTTATTCACTTTACTGTATACCCAAAACTAACACAGCATTGTAAATCAATTATATTTCAATAAAAGTTTTATTCTAAATTCATAAAAATTATGTTTTCACTTATATGTGGAATTTTTAAAAAGCAAACATGAATCAACAAATATAATAAAATAAACTCACAGATACAGGGAACATTTTAGTAATTGTCAAAGGAGAGAGGGGTGGAGAGGGATGTAAGTGAAGGTGACAAGCTACCAGTTATAAGAGAAATAAGTCACAGGGATGGAATGTACAGAACAGAAAATGGTGGCAGTATTTTATAATAACTTTGCATGGTATGCAATCTCTGAAATACCAAATCACTATATTGTACATCTGAAACTAGTATAAGATTGTGAGTCAACTATAGTTCAATAAAAAATACATGTGCTAACATTTTTCAGAAATTTCCATTTTTAGAAT
>NW_011494680.1:8598860-8601226 GCF_000754665.1 Bison bison bison
AATGAGTTAAAAAGACTATGTTTGTGACTTTTAAAAATATTCTTTAACAGGAAAGGAAAGCTCTTGATGACAGGATTAGTGGTAAGGATTAGAATAAAACTACTATCTGGAGAGAATATCCAAATGTCTCCTTTTTTAAGGCAAAAGTGTCATCAGTCTAAAAGAATTTCAAGGTGTTTTTCTCACTTTAAAAAAATAGCCAACATCTATCTTAAAATAAGTAAATCCTTTTGCATAGTATGATTTTATTCAAGAAAGCTTATTTCCTCTAAGCAAATAAAGATCTTCCAAACATTTTAAAATAATCTAATCACACAGATGAAATGAAATTTTCCACTGTCATCTCTTCATAGAAAGTTGGAACCTTTGAACAGCTAAATATTTCCCCATGGCAGCGTGCTAAGAACATACCATGGGAGACTTAACCCCAAATCACTTTTTAGAAACTGGCTGTTTCCAATAATTGATGTAAAATCCAAGAGCTGCTTATGAATGAAGAGAGAAAAGTATAAACTGAGAGTCTACTTTCCTGATTTTTCTAAGCAGAAATATTGTTTTATTTTGTTAAGAAGTTTAGGAATACTTTTTTTGGATTGACTTGTTTCTGACCTTAGCATGTGAAGTGAAAGTCGCTCAGTTGTGTCCAACTCTTTTCGACCCCATGGACTATACAGCCCATGGAATTCTCCCAGCCAGAATACTGGAGTGGGCAGCCTTTCCCTTCTCCAGGGGATCTTCCCAACCCAGGGATTGAACCTAGGTCTCCCTCATTGCAGGTGAATTCTTTTCCAGCTGAGCCACAGGGAAGCCCAAGAATACTGGAGTGGGTAGCCTATCCCTTCTTCTGTGAATCTTCCCAACTCGGGAAGCAAGCCAGGGTCTTCTGCATTGCAGGCGGATTCTTTACCAGCTGAGCTACCAGGGAAGCAACCTTAGCATGATTATACATATTTTGAAGATAGCTGCATTTTCTTTGACTAATAGTGAAGTTATTTCTTTTTTTGGTAGAGTAAAACATATCTCTTTATAGTGTTTTGCACTCTTTAAGACATTATACAAAAGAAGATTTATCCCTGACAGATACATTTTTTAGAGCAACTCATTTTTTTTTCCAGTTTTTCATTTAGTAAATAGTATTTATCAGATTCTGACCAAGTGATTATAACTAATTAATTTGTCCTGAATTAAAAACTATTAGTCACAGAAATGATGAATTTCATCTTGGTATAGTTTAAGAAATTCTTGGAACATATAGCCTTCTGTTTTAGTAATACTATTTCTCCATAAGGCTATAATAGACTTGAAGATATTTTAATCTGGATCATTTTGGATTTTAATTTTTGATATATCTAGGTCAGTTTCATCTGATCAGCCAATGATGGAAACATGAAATTCCATTGTGAATTTGGGGATTGTGAATTTTTGTGAATTTTTGTTATTTCACTATAATTCTGACTATCGTGTTGATTATAGAGATCTGTTCACATCACAACTGTAAATACTACATAACTTCCAGAGTCTTCCCATTTCATAATGTGAATAATAATATTCACTGCTTTCACAATTCTTTCTCTTGGTGATCTCAACACAAAAATTATAGCCCCTCCTTGAATGCCTCTAAAATCTCTCTTTTATTCTGACCTCTCTCCCAATGTTCAGTGTTATATTAATAACTGCTTTTTGCACACCACTACCTGGATGTCCTTCTATGACCTCAAACTAAGTGTTTAAAAATGGAATGGATTAGGACAATTCCTGACTTCACAGTCTCTCCTCTTATGTAGCTTGAAAAACTCAAGTTATTCATTTAAATGAGGACACAGCAAGTATAGTTGATAAAAGCCAATTCCTGTTGTCATCTTTGTTCAGCCTGCTTCATGCAATTTTGCTGAACTATGCTCTGCACTGGCTTCTTTAGTTATAGTAGATTATTCGTTTAAAGGATTAAATAAATTACCTACCTCCAGTCGACCTATTGTTGTGTTATTTCGGGTTTACCTCTGAAACTTTTGGAAATTTCCTTCCTTTCTATTTCTATTCTCATTACTCTAAGTCAGGCCCTCAGGAGCTCTTGATTTAACTATTTTTAGGGCCACCTCCCCAGTTTCTGTCACCACGGTCTCCGCCCCGCAAGTCATCTGACATACAAATTCAGTGAAAAGTTCAGTTCTGATGTCATTTCTGCTCAAAAATTTTCAGTGCATTTCCATGTTCTACAGAATAGAATCAAAACTCCCTAGCCAGGCATTTAAAAAATTCTTTTATTCAAGTATAGTTGATTTACAATGTTGTGTTAGTTTCTGTTATACAGCAAAGTAACTCAGTCATATATATATATATATATATATATATATATATATAGTACT
>NW_011494680.1:8601326-8621370 GCF_000754665.1 Bison bison bison
ATATATATATGACTTGTCTGTCATACTCTGAAAATATACATTTCTTTATTGCTTCAGTTGCCATGTCTGTGTGGATGGTGATGTTATAAATGGAGGTTTATAACTATCATTTCTCATATCTACCCTCCCTCCTTTCTTTCCTCCCTCCCTTTCTTACTCCTTTTTACATTTTTAAAAATTTTAATTGGAGGATAATTACTTTACAATATTGTGTTGGTTTCTGCCATACATCAACATGAATCAGCCATAAGTATACCTAGGTCCTCTCCCTTGCACATCCCACTCCATTCCACCCCTCTAGGTGGTCACAGAGCACAGGACTGGAGTTCCCTGTGTCTTACAGCAAGTTCCCACTTGCTATCTATTTTATGTATGGTAATGTGTTTCAACGCTGCTCTCTCAATTCCTTCCACTCTCTCCTTGCCTCACTGTGTCCACACTCTGTTCTCTGTGGCTGCCTCTCCTTTGCTTCTCTTGCAGTATAGGTTCATCAGTACCATCTTTCTAGATCTCATATATATGTATTAATACGTGATATTTGTTTTTTCCTTTTTCCTTTTTAATTGGTCACTTGTTATAAAGTCAGTATTTACTAGGCAAACTGTGCCATGTCATCACCTTGTTCTTTAGTGATGTGTTTGGAGGCGACACTCGGGAGCACAGGTTTGAACCAGGTCCTTCTTTCCCAGAGCACCCCTCCCGTTGTTTTTGAGGTTCAAAGCTGAGGTGAGAAGCCCGGTAAATCTGATTAGGTGGGAGGCATCTTCAAATCAGATTAGACTGCAGGTAGCTGTTGGAGGCAGTATGTGTCATTTGGGGACTGCGTGTGTGACACAGTCCTGAAACACGTTCAAACCCCCGATGATTAAGCAGAGCGGTGGGAGGCAGGGTGTGTGGAGGCGCAGCACCCCTTCTGCGGGGCGCCTCTAGCACTTGTCCTATGCTGAGGAGCTGGACTGTTACACTTACAGCCCTTTTTATAGAACTACATCGATGCCACAATACTCAGGAGCGCTTGCATGAAAAACAAAGGGCTTAGGCCCTTTTCTTTTTAATGACTACCATGAGTAAATACTGGCTCAGAACTACTTATCAAAGAATGACAAAAATGTCATTTTTAGCAGCATAACAACTTTTTCTCTTTAATACGAATAAGTGAGGACTTGAGGCTGTCTGGGAGGAAAATGCTCATGAATTGGGGAAGTACTTTCCCCTGACAATGATACTAGGGAAGCAGAAAGCAATACAAGAGATGCTAATTAGGAAGACTCAGGATTCTGGAGCATGATGGGAACTGGCTTGTCTCTGGCTGTGGTTCCCTTAAGGTGCAGTCTGCCCGGTGATTAGCATTGCCTCGGATTAAATTAATTGGCTGCCCTCAATCTCTGAGCGGCCCCACTCAGAATACACCCAAGGACACTAGTTTCTTTGCACGAAATGAACAGGTTACATATCCAGTAACATTTGTGAGGATTATTGAACTTGAGCCATCTTTTTAAGGGAAGTTTCAAGTTCTGGTAAGTGCAAACCTATTTAAAAAATCTTTATTGTGAAAATAATCTATTTTAGCCAGCTGTACTTTATTTTATATTTTATATCTAGACTACATATTTGTGTTCTATCTATAACCATTAGAAAAACAATAACTATTGCTAATATTATTTTTACCCAGATAAGCATGAAACCTCAATATGCTGATATTGAAGTAGGAGGGAATTTTAATATCAGGAAATCAAGAAATTCAAGTGTATTCAAATATGAGGAAAGGTTTTTTCCTGATTTAAAAGGTCTATTTACTCATTAGAGATATCTGTGCAATACATTCTCCCAGCTTCGGAAGAGCTGGGACTGCCACCGGGAGTGTGCATGTGTGCTAAGCCCTGTAGTCATGTCTGACTCTTTGCGACCCCATGGACTATAGCCCACCAGGCTCCTCTGTCCATGGGGTTCTCCAGGCAAGAATACTGGAGTGGGTTGCCATTTCCTCCTCTGGGGATCTTCCCCACCCGGGGATTGAACCTGTGTCTCTTACACCTCCTACATTGGTAGGCAGGTTCTTTACCATTAGCGCCACCTGGGAAGCCATAAAGAATAAGTCCCATATTTCCTTTCTGAATCCCAACCCCTAGTCCCATGGAGTTGTGACCTGTGGAATGAAATATTTTTTCTTGCAGCATCAGATCTCTGAATCACTACAGAACATAATGAATATACCAGCTTTATATTTTGTTTTTGACTTCATGTTTCTTTCTGAATTGCTTGCATTCTTAATATGTGCCAGAAAATTAAATTAAAATATAATTAAGAAATGACGTGCCTGCACCTTATAAACCTGTCATCTGTTGTCAAGTGAGTGGGGGAGAGAAGGAAGGTACAGCCCTCTTGGGAAAGGCAACTATTTAGCTCTGAGCTGCACACATGACTCAGACCAGTGACAGCACAGAGCAGTGTAACAATAGTCGCACCTAAGGAAATCAAGGGTGCTAAATCGAGTTAATCTTAAAAAGCTATGCAAGTATTCACAGCTTCATGGTCTGATTCAGCTATGAAGAGCATTCAAAGAAGAGGGATGATATTGGTAGCAAGCTGTCATTAGAAGTAGATTTCAATATAATTTGGGGTTGGAGGCAAGAGATTTTGTGTACTGGATGCTTTGCTACCTCTAGGGCAGTCAGTGGTGAGGACAATGGAGGCCCTCAAGATCCTAGCTTCCTTGCGACCCCATGGACTGTAGCTCGCCAGGCTCTTCTGTCCTTGGAGTTCTCCAGGCAAGAATTCTGGAGTGGGTAGCCATTCCCTTCTCCAGGGGATCTTCCTGACCCAGGGATTGAACCGAGGTCTTCCACATTGTTGGCAGATTCTTTACTGTCTGAGCCACCAGGGAAGTCCCACTGTATGCACAGAGATCCTTTTATTCGATAATAGTGGAATCTTCATTACACTCTGCTGTGCTTGCCCACCTCACCATGGGCTCTTAAATCCCAGCCACATGTATGCAAAATATCAACACTCTCTCCAAAACTTCCTCCAGTTACTTCCAGGAGTTCTCAGAGATCCTGTAACAGCAGTGAGGACCAGAGGAACTTGTATATATATATATTTTTTTTTTGCCGTGGCCTCCTCTTTAAGGTGCCTGGCAACTACTCTGCTGCAGGTAATTGCTCTGCAGATGGTCCTCCTCTGCTGGGCATATGGCTTTTTCCCAGGACATGGTAACTCCAGTTTCTTCCTTCATGCATTAGATTCAAAACCAATGATCAAGACTGGGCAGCAGTCAGAGTGGGACCATGGGGGCCATGTCTTCCCTCCCATGGACCCTATTTTCCATGGTCTCCTTTCTGATCCCAGCACAAAATCTTCTTTCTCTTTTTTCAGCATAAAAACCGAGACACCTCCCCCCATCCCCCACCACCAAACAAAACCCAAAGTGTATCAGCTCACATAACTGTGTTCCCAACATGACCAGCAGGTGAGTGGCTCTCCAAATAGTGAGATCCAGGCAGGGTGCTACTGGAATTAAAAGCCTCACCAGGAACTTGGTGGCTTAAGTGGTAAAGAATCTGTGTGCAAATGCAAGAGCCCCATGTTCGATCCCTGGGTCAAGAAGATCCCTTGGAGAAGGGAGTGGCAATCCCCTCCAGTATTCTTGCCTGGGAAATCCCACGGACAGAGGAGCCTGGCAGGCTACAGTCCATGGGGTCTCAAAGAGTCGGAAATGACTGAGCACGCACACATGAACTTACGTATAGATGAATAAGCTATTCAAATTTAGGTGAAAAATGTGTCTTAAACACTATTCATGTAAAATAACTTCAAATAAATATTAAGTGCTACTGCTAAGTCACTTCAGTCGTGTCCGACTCTGTGCGACCCCATAGACGGCAGCCCACCAGGCTCCCCCGTCCCTGGGATTCTCCAGGCAAGAACACTGGAGTGGGTTGCCATTGCCTTCTCCAGTGCACGAAAGCAAAAAGTCAAAGTGAAGTCGCTCAGTGGAGCCCTACCAGGCTCCTCCGTCCATGGGATTTTCCAGGCAAGAGTACTAAACAAGCCTAAAAAGTGGTTGGAGGCAAAGACTTCTGAAGTCTTTTGTTCAGATAATGAAGGAATTCATCCTCCATCACAGCACAGTTTGTCAGGTCAGACCAGAGTTTATCAGCCGAGGATGAGCAGAGATTGAGGTTTTGCTGACACCGCAAAGCTGGATTCCCCAGCTCCTGCTACACTGCCTTTCGTGTCTTAAGTATTATAATTACTGTAAACTGCTTGAGAAGAGAGAAGGGGAGACACATCTCATTTCTCAGTTGATCTTTGAACGCATTAAATTACGTTACATATAAATAATATTGACAAGCCATATTGGAGATAAATGAAGAGTCTTAGATAACAGCTTGCAAACATTTAAGTGATTCGGCCCAGATTTATAACTGATTTACAGTGCTGGACATGCCTTATTCATCTGTATGATACTGATCATATTTATTTAGTTTGTTCAATTTGTCTTCAAGGCTGCAGGGCATTCTTACTCTGTCAAAAGACACTAATAATTACATTGATTTAGAACAACAGAAAGTAGCTGCAGTGTGCTACCAATGAAAAACAAGCCAAGCCTCAGATAAACCCTCCCACAAGCTGCTCACTTGTCAGTCAGACTCTTGGAATGTGGACAAGGAAAACCTCAGTGATTGGCTGAAACGGCTCTTAAATTACGACCGAAAATTTCACTTTCCAGGTTCTACTGGGACCAGTAACCAGACTGCATCATTTGTAGCAGCCCATAGTAATGCCATCATTCATTCTAAAAATATTTGTTTAGTGCAGCATTTTCCAACGTACAATTAGTTGTGTGTAATTTAACTGCATTTTCTACAGTCTGTAATGAAAACATCTTAGACTACCTTAATATGGCCCTTTTTTTAAGGGTCTTCCAGAATTTAATGTCAGGAAACAACTTCCTCCAAATGAGTTCATTTGATTCCATCTAACAGACAATTTGAACTTTATAAACTTTTCCTGTGTTCTCCCTTTTCCTTGACTGCCGGGACATGAAGAACTAAACTGATCAGTTGCAAAGCTCTTCTCATTGGATGGTTTCTGATTTGTGTTTCTTTTATTTTTAAAATTGTTCAATAATACTTGCTAATTTTAAAGAGTCACAAAATTTGGCAATGTATAAAAAACACAAATATTATCCACAGCTCTGCCATCAGAGATAACCACCATCAGCACTAGGCTGTATATACATTTTCGTCTTCTAGTATAATAAATGTTATACACATTGGCAATGGCCTAGCGTGTGTATTCTACAAGCTGCTTTTTCACTTAGTAATAAATGTCATGATCTTTTCTCTGTGCCAATAAATACAGGCCAATAAAGCCCTCTTTAATGATTGTGCAGTTTTCCATGGATGTATACCCATGATTTATCTGCTGCTGCTAAGTCACTTCAGTCGTGTCCGATTCTGTGCGACCCCATAGATGGCAGCCCACCAGGCTCCCCCATCCCTGGGATTCTCCAGACAAGAACACTGGAGTGGGTTGCCATTTCCTTCTCCAATGCATGAAAGTGAAAAGTGAAAGTGAAGTTGATTAGTCGTGTCCGACCCTCATTGACCCCATGGACTGCAGCCTTCCAGGCTCCTCGGTCCATGGGATTTTCCAGGCAAGAGTACTGGAGTGGGGTGCCATTGCCTTCTCCACCTGTGCCCAATTCATTGGTGTCTTTAGGTTGTTTTTACTTTTTATTTATTTAGCTATGCCAGGTCTCAGTTGCAGCATGTCGGATTTCTAATTGTGGCATGTGGGATCTAGTTCCCCCAAGAGGGATGGAACCCAGGCTCCCTGCATGGGGAGAGCAGAGTCTTAAGTCACTAGAGGACCATAGATGTTCCTTTAGGCTGCTTTTAATCTTTCAATTATAAACACCCTTACTTAACTGCTGCTTTTATATCTTCTTATTTTAAGCCCTGAAAGTTATCTTTCAAAACAGGAAGGTATAACGAATGAATAAGTGAATGAATGAAATCCTAGGAACAGCTATCAGTAACTGTGTTAGCATCAGCATGTATTCCTCTTGGTGCTGTTACCATGAGATGAATAATTTCCTTCCCTCCCCAGGTCTCAACCAAAATGAGCGAAACTCCTTCCACCAGTTTCTCCATGGTTCGCCGGATCTCCTCTGAAGGTCAGCTTCCTTCTCCTCGCCAGTTGGGCATCACCCAGCCTGTCGTGGCCAAAAGGATCAGTTTCTACAAGAGCGGAGACCCTCAGTTCGGCGGGGTCCGGGTGGTGCTGAACCCTCGTTCCTTCAAAACATTCGATGCTCTGCTGGACAACCTGTCGGGCAAGGTCCCCCTGCCCTTTGGGGTGCGGAACATCAGCACCCCCCGGGGGAGGCACAGCATCACGCGCCTGGAGGAGCTGGAGGACGGTCAGTCGTACCTGTGCTCCCACGGCAGGAAGGTGCAGCCAGTGGATCTGGACAAGGCCCGGCGTCGCCCGCGGCCCTGGCTCAGCAGCCGAGCTCTCAGCACCCATGTGCAGCGAGGCCCCGCCCCTGCTGCTCCTGGCATGCTGCGCGCGCCGCGACGGCTCGTGGTCTTCAGGAATGGCGACCCCAAAACGAGGCGTGCAATCGTGCTCAACAGGAGGGTCACGCAGAGCTTTGAGGTCTTCCTGCAGTACCTGACACAGGTCATGCAGCGCCCGGTAACCAAGCTGTACGCCACAGACGGAAGGAAGGTGAGCGTTTGAGGGGACGGGGGCTCTTCACATCTGAGCTCGAGTAGTGAGTGATGTGATGGTGTTCCCCTCCCGCAAGAAGGTTTTTCCCACGTGCGCGCATGCATGTGTGAAAGCATGCGTGCAGGCTCACAGTTGCGTGCTAACATGCTTCAGTGTGCATGGGAGGGCACTGGCTCACCTGGGTGGATGTTCTTCCTTTTGAGGTCAGATTCGGATGAGGCATGGTCCAGGAGGACCTCTTTTATCTCCTCCACTCTTTCCCCTGAGCCTTGACTTATAGAAGGTGTTGGCACATAATCTGTTACTGTAGGATAGGCCAATAAATTGTGAGATGAGGTGTTGAGGCAAGGAATAGGACTTGATTCAAAAGCTAGCAGACTGAGAGGATGGAAGACTAGTGTCCCCCTAAACCATCTTTTTGGAATCTGTATGCCAGTTTTTTTTAATAGAACAGAGAAGGGGAGGAGGTGAGGAAATAAAATAAAATAGCCATTATTTTTGCAAAATATTTCCAGCCTGGGCCAGCCTGGGGTGGGGATGTGTTAATTTCTTCTTTTTTGCAGCCATCCACAGGTGGGCAAGGTCAGATTGTCTCCCCATGAGCTGAACAAAGGCACTTTAGGTGAGCATTCAGGCAGACCAGCTGGGTTCCCTGAGGCCAACCATTATGTAATAATGGCTGATAATGTGATGATAATAACAAAAGCAACTGGAAAGCAAAGGTTAAAATCAAGGAAACGGATCCAACACAGAGTCAGATTTTCTGTTCCCTGTTACATAATCTCAATGATATTTCTTAAAAAAGAGTGGCCTAGAGTGCTATTCTGTTGGGGACAGAAAGCATTTTTCTGGGACCTGCGTATCCACAATCACTCAATGTCGTGGTCCTGGAGTGACTGTCAGGCTCTTTCCCAGGTGGGTGCTTGGGTGAGTAGGACAGGGGCGGTACTGCATACCTTTTGAAGATTTGTTTAGTTATGAGGGCAGAACTCTGATCTGTTCCAGGCAGCTGTGGGCTGAATAAGGATTCTAACACCCCCTTCTCCCCCCATCCCCGTTTGGTACTCCATTAGTTTGTATACATCATTGGTGCCCAACAGATGGTTGGTATCTCTTTCAAACCGTGGAGGTTGTTAAATTAATTCAATCTGTCATAAACTCAGTGTATGGAAAGAACAGAACTTCATGTTGCTCATGTCAGGACCACAACTCTTTGATTTTTTCCCTAGGTTCCCAGTCTGCAGGCTGTGATCCTGAGCTCTGGAGCTGTGGTGGCAGCAGGAAGGGAACCGTTTAAACCAGGAAATTATGACATCCAAAAGTACTTGCTTCCTGCTAGATTACCAGGCATCTCTCGTCGTGTGTACCCCAAGGGAAATGCTAGGTCAGAAAGCAGAAAAAGTAAGTCACTTAAATATATAGCCCTTATTTTTAGCCCTAAGTTTTTTTTTTTTTTAACCTCAAAAACAACAACAACAGCAATTCATCTTAAATGACCAATTTCCTTCATCACAGAAAAAGAGAGGATCAAAACATTTTAAACTGAAATTGGTTCTAGTTATAGCTGCAAAGAGTCAGAGAGATTAATAATTTTAAAAAGATTGTTTTTCAGATCAATCAACGATATATCTATTTAAATTGATGAGTTTCTTTTTCTTTCTTTGTTTTGCACCTAATACCTAGATAAAAGATCAAAATGCCGTCATTTCTTGATTTAGAGAGGAATTCTAAATTCTATGGGATATGAGTAAGTGACGCACCAGTAGTTTTGGAGTTTTCTATAGATAATAAATACCATGTAGCACAGCTGAGCTCAGATTAATTGATTGACTTTAAAAAATTCTCTTAACTACATATATGCTCCACTTTCTGAAGTTATTCCAGTAAAAGCCATAGGCCCTTAGATTCACTTTTTATTATAATGAGTGAAACATTTTCATTTATAATTTTGGTAAATGTGTTCTCAAAATAAGAGAAAGTATCTCTAGCCTTATACCCTGAATTGATGGTAAGTATATGCAAAGGGCTTCCAAAGTGACTCAGTGGTAAAGAATCCACCTGCCAGTACAGGAGACGACAGAGACCTGGCTTCAATCCCTGAGTCAAGAAGATTCCCTGGAGGAGTGCTTGGCAACCCACTCCAGTATTCTTGCCTGGAGAATCTCATGGACAGAGGAGCCTGGTGGACTACAGTCCATGGGGTCACATAGAGTCAGACACGACTGAGCGACTGAGCATAGCACAGCACAAGCATGTGCACATCTATACAAGCTACAGGTAGTAATCTGACTGAGTTGAGGAAGCATGAGTGCCAAGGTCATCGCTAGAGATGCATGTTAGAAAAATATGTAGATATCTGGGTTTGTGATACGCGCTCTTCTGTTTTGTGACTGACATTAAATTAAATGTACTGTTTATAGAAGATAATGTTAGATTAATAATTATTACTAAGTTAATTTTGCCTTTAAAATAAACTATAAAACTGTTTTCAGTTTGGTAATGCTATAGATACCTCTCTCTGATACATACTGAAAGGAAGATGAATACAACCAAAAATCTATCCCTTGCTTGTATGGATAGGTAAGCAGCACTGGATTACACCCCAAGTCCAGTACTGTGAAACAGAATAATACAGCAAAACCAAACCTCACAGAAACCTCTTTATTTTTGCTAGAATCCTTAGCAGTTTCTACTTTATACTTTCTGTATTAAAATTACCTTATTAAACTCATTAAGACTTAAGTACAATTCTGTGAATTTCCTCTCTGAAGTAGAATTTAAGTTCTTTTTAAAAGAGTATGTTGTAGAAATGTACCAGATATTACCATGAATTAAAGTGGCCAAATGAATACATAGAGGTGAGAAACTTAACAACATCTTACTATGACATTTAGAAAACAGGGTATTTTTCATACTAATCGTTCATTTTCTTCTTTTCTTTCTTTGCTGCGTCCTCTATTGGATATTTATGACTTCTCTGTCTTCCACGTTGTGTTTTACTTTTAAAATCTTGAAAGTGAGCACACATGTATCTTCAAGCCCAACGTCTCAGATTTATTCTCTTTCTTCTGAGAAAATGCAGAATAATGATTGCTACTCAGATCATTCTTTTGCTTCTGAAAATTACTTGGCATTAGAAAAAAATGATTCTCAGAATTTATTGATATATCCTTCTGAAGATGATGTTGAGAAATCAATTATTTTTAATCAGGATGGTACTATGACAGTTGAGATGAAAATTCGATTCAAGATAAAAGAGGAGGAAACCATAAAATGGACAACCACTCTCTGTAGAGCTGATCTGTCCAATAATGGTGAAAAAAGTGAAATAAACAGTCTCCCAGGGAGAACGGATGATCGATCATCTGGTGTAAAGATTACTGCGTGTTCATTGTCCGCAGACGTCTCACCTCTGGAGAAAGGTGGTAGTCAGGTGGACAGTCTAGCGGAGGAGGCGAACACTCCAGTGAAAGATCAAGATGTTGAAACTGGTAGTTCTACCAGCTGGGAGAACCCTGCTCCGGACACAGATGCCACCCAGGGAACTCAGGATCGAGTGAAGCATCGTTTCTACAGGCCCCCTACACCTGGACCAAGGAGAGTGAGGCAGAAGAAGTCTGTGATAGGGAGTGTGACCTTAGTATCTGAAACTGAGGTTCAAGAGAAAATGATTGGGCAGTTTTCCTACAATGAAGAAAGGGAAGATTGGGAAAACAAGTCTGAGTATCACATGGTCACACATTCTTGCAGTAAAATGTCATCTGTGTCCAACAGACCCATACTTGTTCAAGTTGATAACGATGAGCAGGTAGCGTCATCTTTAGAAAGAAAAAAGGAAAGCAGATTGCTCAAATCAAGTGCAGTAAGTGCTGGTGTTGTAGAAATTACAAGTCAGAAGACGTTAGAGATGTCCCATAATGGTGGCTTGCCGCAGACTACATCAGAAAAGTCAATTGTGGAGGAAGGTATAGTTGATAATGTCATAGCAGACAACAAAGCTAGGGTCAGGAATTTAAGAACTTACGGTAACACCGATGATAGATCCAGCCCTTTCTTAGGAGATGCAGCTCACACTTCAAGTAACAACCCCGGAACTGACAAAACTATTTCCAAGACCCCAGCTTCAGTAGGAAACTCTACTGTCACTACAAGAATCAACCAACTGATTCATGAATTTTCTCATTGTGGTTTAACAAAACTTCCAGAAAATGAAAAGCAGATTTCATCCTCTGTTGCTAGCAAAAAAAAGATGAAATCTCAGCAGCATGTGATAAATTCTCAGCATCAGGCTGGAGAGATGGCAACTAAAAGAATCCCTAGGAAGAATAAGAGAATGAACACAAGAGGTAGAATTGCACAGGAAACCATATTGCGAGATTCACATAGTTCCCTCAAAGGGGCCATACTTTGTGAGAAAGACCTCCATGCAAGTGATACGCTAATTGAATCAAATTATTTTTCTTCGAAAGGTAATAATCCTGTGAAATCCAGAAATTTCCCTAGAAATAAATTAAATACTATTCATAAACCTAAGATTCAAGGACTTTTAGCCAGAAGAAAATCCAGACCACTAAACAAAGTAAACTTGGGGGGACCTACAAAAAGAGAAATTGGTCAAGGAGAGAAAGTGTTTTCCCATAATGAGATTGGATATTGCAAAAATACTTTTGAAAATCAAAATTTATTTCATTTGTTTAACTTCCTTGAGCAAAAACCCAATGCTTTTTGTGGGCCAGAGTCTCAGGCAGAAACAGCCTCTTGGTATTTGAGAGGAACGTCAAAGAGGAGTTTAGTTTCAAAAGTTAATAATTCACACATAACTTTAAGGAGCCAGAAAAAACAAAAAAGGGATAAGTTGAAATCAGATACTACTGTAAGTAAGCAGCATGTCACAACTAGGGCAAATTCCTTGGCTTCTTTGGAAAAAGCTGTTTTTCCTGAGAATGTTACCCATCATTCAGTTCAAAGTTATGTACAAAGATGGTTGCAGAACTTAAGTCCACAAGCAGCTTTGCAGCTTGGCAAGTCAGCTCCAGTATACAAAAAGGAAAGGGGTGTGGCGAGTTATAATAACGGTTTTCTTCCAGGAAACAGTTCCCACACTAGTTCTGGAAAAAGAAATGATTCTATTCTGCAAAGTAATAGACACACAACTAAAAGTGCCAGTTTGACAGGAGACAATCTAGGTAAGAAAGTAGGTATGTCTTTTGACAAAAATAGCAGTGAAGAACTCATCCAAGATCACTGTGAGAGCCAGACTGACTCTCTGAACGATACTTACTTGCTTTCTGTTCATGAATTCTGTACTTTGTCACAGTCAGCTACGGATGATCCTAATGCTAAAAGTCAGGTATCTGCTGCAAAGTCAGGGCAAGAGATGGGCCTTGTTTACAAAGACATAAACCTTGCTGCAAAAGGGCCAAGCGTCGAGACTGCCGTACAAGTAGATCTGGAAGGGGACACCCCACAGCACTTATCACCAGTTCAGCTGCTTCACCAGCTGCAAGCTTTGGTTCCTAGTAGTCCCAAGGCTCAGAATGGAGTTGTTCAGATGCCAGGTCCACTTTCAGAAGTTCCCTTCCCTTCTTTGATACGTAATTCCTCCACTAATGTACTTCTAGCTTGGCTCTTGGTGCTAACCCTAAAGGGAGGTGTGAGTAGCTTCTGTCCAGGTGACGCTCTCAAGGCGACCAGTGGAAGTTCAGAAACACTTGCATTGTTGGAGGTGCTGAAGCACATTGCCATCACAGAGGAAGCTGATGACTTGAAGGCCGCTGTGGCCAGCTTAGTGGAATCAACCACGAATCACTCTGGACTCACTGAGAAAGAACAGGATGTGGGTCCAATAGGTCTTTCTGCAAATTGCTCTACACCCAACATTCAGATAATTCCTCAGTGCGCTGAAAATGAAAAAACACAGAAAATCTCTTTAGATGGAAGCCATACTGCCGGTGAGGAAGTCTCTGAAGTCTGTGTTACAGAGGTGACTCCATCTCCACGTAAAATGGGCACTGTAGTTAAGTCTTACCCTCCAGAAGAGACTTGTCACCTCAGTGAAGATTCTTTCCCCAGTGACGACTGTACCATGGATCAGACTTCCATGAACAAGGCTTGTTTCTTAGGAGACATCTCTTCACTTACTGAGGCTGTGTCTTCTCATGAGGGTTGCGCTTATGAACAAAACCATATCTATGAGAGAGCTGATAATTTGGAATTGACTAAAGAGTTAGAAAGAGTTGATGAAGTTCAGAAAGACAGAAATATTTTGGCAGACCCTGAGTGTAAACACGGCTCTAATATGTTGGTGTCACACCAAAGTATCAGTAATTTAAGCCACTGTGGCTCTTTCCAAAATACAACTGAATCAGAACTTGATGGAGAACATAGTTCTTTAGGTAAATCTGAAAGTTGTTCATTAAAGAAATTTCAGGATAAAAGTGTATATACATCTTTTGATAAGGAGGATTCAAAGACTTCTGAAGAACCAGGCTCAACAACCAACAGCATGACATCAAGTGAAAGAAACGTCTCAGAAATGGAATCTTTTGAGGAATTAGAAAACCAGAACACTGATATCTTTAACAGAAAGGTAAATTCAGGGGAGCAAGTGACTGAAGAATTGATCCTAAAGGAGTTAGAGGCTGGTGAAAGTTTGGAATTGATCGAAGTGTCCAGCAGAAATGATGCAGAAGAAGGAAAGGATGGTGTAATCTGTGAGACAATCAGTAGGAAACCGGTGACACCACCATCTTTAGTATTTTGCTATGATTCTAAGCAAAACATGGAAAAGGAGCCCAGTGAAGGAGAAACTGAAACAAAAGTCAGAAAGATGGTGGAAAGCTTGGAAGCTGGAAGTTCTGCAGAGTCCCCTCTCAATTTTAAAAGTGGCCTAAGAAGGTCAGGAACTTCTGATTGGTCAGATTATAGACAAAACAGTGAGAATAAACCGTCATACAAAGCATCCAGCGAAGGTCCCAGTGACAGTGATGAGGAGATGACCCCCGAGAAAGAATGCAACAAAGGATTTGTTAAAAGGACAATAGAGAAACTTTATGGTAAAGCAGAGATGATGAGACCATCTTTTTTCGCTGGATCTACACACACATCTCAGGTTTATCCCTGTGATTCTGTGGAATTTCAGGGCACTGGGAAAGTAGGCCTTTATGATCCTGAAGGTCAGTCACTTGGCTCTTTGGAACGGGTGTCTAGTAATTCAACTGTGTTGCAGAAATTTCCGGAGCAAAAACGAGATAAATGTGATGTTAATAACGTAAGGGCCAGTTATCCCAGGGAAGACATTGCAGAACATGGTACAAAACAGAATGATCATAAAAGAATCCTCAGGGACAGGGAAGAGGGAGTACTGATTGACAAGGGCAAGTGGCTCCTGAAAGAAAATCATTTGCTAAGAGTGTCATCGCCTGAATGTTCTGGCCCGTGTGGCCATGCAGACACCACATCAGTGGATACTCTACTGGATAATAGCAGCACCGAGGTTCCGTATTCACATTTTGGAAACTTGGCTCCAGGCCCAAACATGGCTGAACTATCCTCCTCAGAGCTAGAGGAACTGACTCAGCCTCCTGAGCTGAGATGCAATTATTTTAACGTGCCTCATTGTAGTGACTCGGAGCCCTTCCATGACGATGAGCTAGATACTCAAGATGAAGCTTGTGCTCAGGAGAGAGAACCCAATCACCCAGCAGAGGAGAAGGGTAACCTTAGATCAGAGAGAGTGTGTACGTCTACCACTCATGTCTTCGCATCTGCTGGTAACAAAGTCCATCCTGTCTCTGATGGTGCTGTTAGGAACCAACCGTTGGCTGGTAGTAATGTAATTCATGGCGCCCTTCAGGAAGGCGACTCTTTGGATAAACTCTATAATATCTGTGGTCAACATTGCCCAATACTGACTGTGATTAACCAGCCTGTAAATGAGGAACACCGAGGATTTGCGTATTGCAAAGATTCTGATGTTGAAAATTCTTTGAGTCTCCAGTTATGGATGAAGATACACCCATGTTTACGACAGTCAAGCAAAACCATGTTCAGAGACAAGAACAATAAAACAAGAAGTAGAAGAGCACTTACTGATAATGCCGTTGGCAATATACACGTTTGGCCTCATTTTAATAACACATTTGACTTGATGGACAGAAGGAGAAAATTAAAACAAAGTAACTGTTTGGGCTTAGAGGAAGAAAATAATTTCAATAAATTTCAGTCATATTTAAAGAATTTCTTGCATACGTTGTTGTTAGTTGTGGGTCAGGTGAATTCAAATCCACAAGACCCCAGCAGTCAGACAAAGGAAATCTTTGAAGTAGTTGATGAGAACAACAACTTATTAAACAGCAGATTCCAGAACTCAGGAACGAATCTCAACCAAGTAGTCAGAGAACACAGCTATCATTTGTCCTTTGAAATGCTTGGCCAAGCCCGCCTGTTTTGCCAAGTTGAGACATTCTTAGGTATTAGCAACAGAAATATCTTAGAAATATTTTATATTTTTGAAGATGAAAATCTTTTCATTTGGGAAGAGGAAAACTAATTACATTGGACTGATCTTGAAAGCCGTGATGAACAAGCAGATTTCCGATTTCAGTATTAGCGCAGCCTTTCATCAGCGTTTTCTCCTTAGGAAAAGATGAAGCACATGGGCTGGACGTGGATTAGATACCTCTAAGAATTTCCCACTTCTTCAGAACGACCTTACCCTAGAAATCTTGCCACTGGATAATCCAGTTTGACTTTCATCACTCCTGTATTTTTCCATTTTTCCAGCAGTTACAGACTCGGTTTTTATTCTTTTTGAATTTTCTATGCGTTTTTCTCTTGAACATGTATAATTTCTTATTTCTCTTATTTTCCTCCTAAGATATCATAAATGCCCTGAGGACAGGAATTACATCTCTCCCTCCCTTTTTTTAATGTCAACTTAGTGCAAAATGTGTATTGAAGGTATTAGTGAGTTATTGGAATAGACATAGATTACTTCATTTATTAATTTTAACTGCTGATTTGATGAAAGTATGATTATAAGAGTGTCACAACAATCTTGCAATGTTTGTGTGTGTGTGTGCCAAATGTATTGAATCTACTTTCCTTATAACATCTGTCTGATGAACTTGCAAGTATTTCCTTAGGACAGGACTCACCATTTTTCCTCATGGGTAGAAAATGATGCTGTACCACTCAGCTGGCTCTCCAGTACTTTGCCTAGAAATTATAATCTCTTTAACATTAGAAAAATGTCAAGAAATTTAAATAGGTCAGAGAAAATGAAAAAGTTTAAGGCATGCTTTGTGAAGAAAAATGAGAGGAACTGGAATGATTTAAGTTGGAAAAGAAAAGAGAAAGGTGACTTCAGAGTTCTCAAATTTGGAAAAAAGAACTGCTGTGAAGAACTTTACAGATTTCTTTCCATGTCCACCTGTGTTAATAAAACATTTAATTAGATATAAATAAAAACATGTTGCTTAGAAGGAGAAATAAATTTGATTAGGCTGAGAACCATAAATTGTCTCTTGAATACTTGTGGTATTTTTGCCTCCGTCTTGACCAGGGAATCTTTTTAGGTTCTTGTTTTTCATTGTTTGATGGTATAGAAACAAGTCTTATAAAATGTGGAAATCTATGTCTCTTGTCTGGAATTGACTCAAAATAGAAAAATTAATGGTTTTGGAGCTACATATGGAGGTGCTAATATAACATAAATTTGGCATTGGGGAGCTAAAAGTAATTACTTACATAAAGAATACCTTGATTTTCTATTTCAGTTCAGCTTGAATTGTAAATTCATAAAAAATTATGGGTTGCTATTTATTTAACCAGAGGAATACCACCTCTACATAGAGTATGATTTTTCCGCATTGAGTGATGCACTCTTCTAAATGAAATATGGAAATTGTAATGTTATGTAAGCTTCTGTAATGAGCAATGAGAAATTTTGGTGAAATAAAAGGACTAAAATTGTGGAGACATACCTGCATTTAGCTTTATTGCATTTTGCAGATACCGCATGTTTGTTTGTTTGTTTTTGACAAATTGAAGATTTGTGGCAATGTTTCAGAGCAGAGACACAGGGAAATTATTTTTGCTTTTAATTTGGAAGGAGTGATATTTGGGGTTTCCTTGGTGGCTTAGCAGGTAAAGAATCCACCTGCAAGAAATGCAAGAGACTAGGGTTCGATCCCTGGGTCGGGGAAGATCCCCTGGGTTGCATGGCAACCCACTCCAGTATTCTTGCATGGGAAATCCCATGGATGGAAGAGCCTGGTGGGGTATAGTCCATGGGGTCGCAAAGAGTGGAACATGACCAAAGGGTCTTAGCATGCACACACCCATGTTATTTAGGCATACCAAGGAAATGGGGGAAATCACTCATAACAACCAGGAGGTCTTAGAAAAATGTGGCATGTAGCATACAGTTTTTAGTAATATGTCATCAAATGTTGTCCTGGGAGGCCCAGATGATACTGGGAAAGATAAATTGGGAGTGACGAACATGAATGAGAGATGCTGTGCTGTGTAATGCACTTGTTTAAAATGAACGGGTTCTGATGCACTGAAGTCTGAGACTGGGAGCCGAGTCTTTCTCACATTTATATCCCAGATCTAGCATTTTACTTGATCTGGGGCATGGTGGGTGCCTCATAAAGGTGTGCTGGGCAAATACAAAGTGCTTGTCATGCTCTTGCTTTATTAACTCTGTATCCATACATTTGGGAAGATATACAAAGATGCTGAGGGGTAGAACTAAGTTTCTTGTATTTTATGAAGCCATGTCTGTGAATATAATTTTTTTTTCTTTTAAACATTCAAAGGATTTTAAAATTTTTCACAAGGCTTACATTAAAAGAAATCTTGAAACATTGGGAAATCTAGATTAAATGACATTAGAGGAAGTTTTAAGACTAGCACACAGACCTGACTTGCTTTAGAGATGAAGTGCTTGAGGACTGAGAAAGGGGTCTAGCCTGTTGTGTTCAGGGGAATACACAACCAGGTGGGCTGGTGCAGTTACCACCCATGGCCACCAGATGGCAGCTGTGCCACATGTGGCCAGGCGCTCAGGCCCCCCGAAGGGAGGCTGGTGGGCTTGCTGGAGCAGCTAAGGTTCAAGCCAGGCCTGGGCTGCATGCCTCTGCTCCAGAGAGCTGAGGACCGAGTTGTGCAGGCAGCCCCAAGTCTCAAACCCAGGAGGGATTAGCAGTGTTCAGAATTAGAGGAAATACACTGTTCTCAAGGAGTGTAAGTTCATAAGTCGTGGGGATATGAAGGGAAATGCTGGCTATCAGGAATCATCAGAGTTGATCCCCAGGAAACATGAAGAGACTGGAGCAACCAAAACTCTTAACTCAGGTTGAAGCTGAGTTAATGAGTTATGGGCTGGGCGGATAGGAGTGGTTTTCACATGAAGCTAGCAGGTGTTTTCCAGGGGATGGTGAAGCACAGGGAAGCCTGGTGTGCTGCAGTCCATGGGGTCGCAAAGAGTCAGACACAACTTAGCGACTGAGCAACAGTCAGGTGTTCTGGGCTTCACAGGGGGCACAAGTAGTAAAGAACCCACCTGCCAATGCAGGAGACATGAGACACGGGTTCGATCCCTGGGTCAGGAAGATCCTTTGGAGAAAGGCATGGTAACCCACTCTAGTATTCTTGTCTGGAGACTCCTGTGGACAGAGGAATCTGGCAGGCAACAGTCCATGGGGTCATAAAGAGTCAGATACGACTGAAGTGACTTAGCGTGCACACACACACACCACGTGTTCTCCCTCTTCACCTTTAGGGACATACACACGCCCCATTTTCAAGGGGTAAACAGATGCTGAAGCCATGTTCCATGCAGTCAGCACTCATTCTCCCGGTTTTCTCATCCATCACATGGGGCCCCTGTGAGGAGCTGCCTCAGAAGAAGGTTGAGAGATGAGCTGGAGAGGATATGAGGCCCGCAGCACAGAGTTTGCCCATCGCACTGGACGCACACTGCCTGCCCCTGAAGGCGGCTCTCCACCCCTGCCCCCAGCACGCACCTTCAGTTACCTCTAGTCGGTGAAGCTCCTCATGTGACCCGGCGCTTGTCAAGCTGCCACCTCTGCTGGGGCATAGATTGAGTCAGTTTGTGCACAAGATCTTCAAGAGCAGTCTCGGTTTCTCCTGTATGTCAGCTCTGCGGTTTATTGTTTTTTAAAGTCAGACCTTGTGAGAACTTGTTTCCTGGTGCAGTTTCCCTGGACTGGGGTGCTGGACATGGGGCTTGAACCTTTTGCTCCTCAGAGGGGAGACCTCCATGGCCATGATATCCTGCACACTTGTGGGTCACCGCATGTGGGCTGGGGGTGTGGGATCTGACAAGACTACAAGTACAGGTACAAGTCTTTTTACAGGGCATACATTTTTATTTCTCCTAGGTAAACATCTAGCAGTGAAATTGGTAGGTTGCATGGTAATCGTATATTTAACTCTTATCAGAAATTGCAAGTTGCTTCTGCAAGTAGCTATGCCATTTCACATCCCAGCAGCAGCTTACGAGAATTCCAGTGGCTCTGTATTCTTGCTTGCACTTGGTGTTATCATCGTTTAAATTTTAGCCATTCTGCTGTGTGTTTAGTGATAGCTCTTTATGGTTTTAATTGGCATTTCCCTAGTAACTATTGGTGTTTGTCATTCCTGTGTCTTTTATGGCACAGTATCTTTTCAAATCTTTTCTGTTGGGTCTTTGCAGTCTTAGAGTAGTAAGAGTTCTTTATATGTTGTGAATATAAAGTATTCAGATATATGTTTTACATGTTTTCTCCCAGTCTGTTGTTGTTCAGTTGCTAAGTTGTGTCCGACTCTTTGCAACCCCACAGGCTGCAGCACACCAGGCTTTCCTGTCCTTCACTATCTACCAGAGTTTGCTCAAATTCATGTCCTTTTGAGTTGGTGATACCATCCAACTATCTCATCCTCTGTTGCCCCCTTCTCCTCCTGCTCTCAGTCTTTCCCAGCATCTCTTTTTCCAATGAGTCGGCTCTACACAGTGGGTGGCCAAAGTATTGGAGCTTCAGCTTCAGCACAGTTCAGTTCAGTTCAGTCGCTCAGTCATGTCCGACTCTTTACGACCCCATGAATCGCAGCACGCCAGGCCTCCCTGTCCATCACAAACTCCCGGAGTTCACTCAAACTCAAGTCCATTGAGTCAGTGATGCCATCCAGCCATCTCATCCTCTGTTGTCCCCTTCTCCTCCTGCCCCCAATCCCTCCCAGCATCAGAGTCTTTTCCAATGAGTCAGCTCTTCGCATGAGGTGGCCAAAG
>NW_011494680.1:8621497-8621862 GCF_000754665.1 Bison bison bison
AGCTTCAGCATCATTCCCTCCAAAGAAATCCCAGGGCTGATCTCCTTCAGAATGGACTGGTTGGATCTCTTTGCAGTCCAAGGGACTCTCAAGAGTCTTCTCCAACACCACAGCTCAAAAGCATCAATTCTTAGGCGCTCAGCTTTCTTCACAGTCCAACTCTCAGATCCATACATGATCACTGGAAAAACCGTAGCCTTGACTAGACGGACGTTTGTTGGCAAAGTAATGTCTCTGCTTTTGAATATGCTATCTAGGCTGGTTATAACTTTCCTTCCAAGGAGTAAATGTCTTTTAATTTCATGGCTGCAGTCACCATCTGCAGTGATTTTGGAGCCCCCAAAAATAAAGCCTGACACTGTTTC
>NW_011494680.1:8623076-8627284 GCF_000754665.1 Bison bison bison
CTCTTCTTTTCACAGCTATTTGTAAGGCCTCCCCAGACAGCCATTTTGCTTTTTTGCATTCTTTTCCATGGGGATGTTCTTGATCCCTGTCTCTTGTACAATGTCATGAACCTCATTCCATAGTTCATCAGGCACTCTATCTATCAGATCTAGGCCCTTAAATCTATTTCTCACTTCCACTGTATAATCATAAGGGATTTGATTTAGGTCATACCTGAATGGTCTAGTGATTTTCCCTACTTTCTTCAATTTAAGTCTGAATTTTGTAATAAGGAGTTCATGATCTGAGCCACAGTCAGCTCCCGGTCTTGTTTTTGTTGACTGTATAGAGCTTCTCCATCTTTGGCTGCAAAGAACATAATCAGTCTGATTTCGGTGTTGACCATCTGGTGATGTCCATGTGTAGAGTCTTCTCTTGTGTTGTTGAAAGAGGGTGTTTGCTATGACCAGTGCATTTTCTTGGCAAAACTCTATTAGTCTTTGCTCTGCTTCATTCCGTATTCCAAGGCCAAATTTGCCTGTTACTCCAGTTGTTTCTTGACTTCCTACTTTTGCATTCCAGTCCCCTATAATGAAAAGGACATCTTTTTCGGGTGTTAGTTCTAAAAGATCTTGTAGGTCTTCATAGAACCTTTCAACTTCAGCTTCTTCAGTGTTACTGGTTGGGGCATAGACTTGGATTACTGTGATATTCAATGGTTTGCCTTGGAAATGAACAGAGATCATTCTGTCGTTTTTGAGATTGCATCCAAGTACTGCATTTTGGACTCTTTTGTTGACCATGATGGCTACTCCATTTCTCCTGAGGGATTCCTGCCCGCAGTAGTAGATATAATGGTCATCTGAGTTAAATTCACCCATTCCAGTCCATTTGAGTTCGCTGATTCCTAGAATGTCGACATTCACTCTTGCCATCTCCTGTTTGACCACTTCCAATTTGCCTTGACGGAGAAGGCAGTGGCACCCCACTCCAGTACTCTTGCCTGGAAAATCCCATGGACGAAGGAGCCTGGTGTGCTGCAGTCCATGCAGTCACTAGGAGTCGCACATGACTCTGAGAGACATCACTTTCACTTTTCACTTTCCTGCATTGGAGAAGGAAATGGCAACTCACTCCAGTGTTCTTGCCTGGAGAATCCCAGGGACAGGGGAGCCTGGTGGGCTGCTGTCTATGGGGTCGCACAGAGTCGGACATGACTGAAGTGACTTAGTAGTAGTAATTTGCCTTGATTCATGGACCTGACATTCCAGGTTCCTATGCAATATTGCTCTTTACAGCATCGGGCCTTGCTTCTATCACCAGTCACACCCACAGCTGGGTATTCTTTTTGCTTTGGCTCCATCCCTTCATTCTTTCTGGAGTTATTTCTCCACTGATCTCCAGTAGCATATTGGGCACCTACTGACCTGGGGAGTTCCTCTTTCAGTATCCTATCATTTTGCCTTTTCATACTGTTCATGGGGTTCTCAAGGCAAGAATACTGAAGCGGTTTGCCATTCCCTTCTCCAGTGGACCACGTTCTGTCAGATCTCTCCACCATGACCCACCCGTCTTGGGTTGCTCCAAGGGCATGGCTTAATTTCATTGAGTTAGACAAGGCTGTGGTCCTGGTATGATTAGATTGACTAGTATTCTGTGAGTATGGTTTCAGTGTGTCTGCCCTCTGATTCCCTCTTGCAACACCTACCATCTTACTTGGGTTTCTCTTACCTTGGACGTGGGGTATTTCTTCATGGCTGCTCCAGCAAAGCGCAGCCGCTGCTCCTTACCTTGGACAAGGGGTATCTCCTCACCGCCGCCCTTCCTGACCTTCAACGTGGGATAGTACCTCTAGGCCCTCCTGTGCCTGCGCAGCCACCGCTCCTTGGACGTGGGGTTGGTCCTTCCAATAAATATTCAGGATTGATTTCCTTTGGAATTGACTGGTTTGATCTCCTTGCAGTCCAAGGGACCCTTAAGAGTCTTCTCTAGCACCACAGTTTGAAAGTATCAGTTCTTCAGTCCTCAGCCTTCCTTATGGTCCAACTCTCACATCTGTACATACCTTGCTTTTTAATTTTCTTATTGATGAGACTTTCAATTAGCAAAAGTTTAAAATACAATAAAATTCTATTTTTACATCTTTTGTAAGATATAGGGTTTATATCTTTCAAGTCCCATCTAGGAAATCTCTGCCTAGCTCAATAACAGGACTTTCTATGTATTCTTGTAGGAGTTTTATAGTTATAGTGCTTACCTTGGATGTATTTGACTCATTTGAGGTTATTTTTTGTATATGATCGTAGGTAAGGGCCAAGGCTCATTTTATTTCAGGTGGATGTACAATTATTCCATCACCCTTTGTTGAAAAGACTATTCTTTTCCCATTGAAATGCTCTCAATTGAAAAGGCTAGACTTTTGTTAAAAATCATTCAGCCATATATGTGTGGGAGTATTTCTGTTCTCTCTATTTTATTTCATTGATCGGTGTGTCTATTTGTATGCCAAAATACACCATCTTGATTACTGTAGCCTCATAATAAGTCTTAAAAGCACATACTGCAAAATTTTCCAACTCCGTTCTCTTTCAAAATTGCTGTTATTGTATCTCCTCTTGTTTCTGTCTTCTTCAAATATTGCTCAACCAGCTGGAGACCAAAGCCCTGAATGCCTTGCTGGGAGTTTTCAAGCACTGCTAGGTACTTTATGCTCCTTGGTGTAGATAGAAGCCAGGACAAGATGTGTGAGTCAAGTCAGCTTGGTGCTTAGAGGCCTTGTGCAGAGGAGTGCCACAGAGAAGCAAACACAACAGCCCATCTGTAAAGCCGTCCATCATTGTCTTGGACTCTCAGCGTTGGCATTTTGCTACTTCGGGGTGGAAAGCGAAAAGAAAGGCTTCTCTGGCAGGATTAGAGAAGCAGTTCTCTTCCATTAGTTCTATGTTTCCTGCTACTCAGAAGTTATTTATTTTACGACCACTTTTGATTTCACACAATCAGTCTTCAAACAGTGGTAGCTGCAATGCAACACTTTTTTTTTCTTTGCCTTGCTTGGAATACAATGGCCAGTGGTTTCATCCCAGGTATTCATGGTTTCCCCGATGATGGCTCAGCAGATAAAAAACCCACCTGCCAACGCAGGAGATGCAGGTTCGATACTTGGGTTGGGAAGATCCCCTGGAGGAGGGCATGGCAACACACTCTGGTATTCTTGCCTGGGAAATCTCATGGACAGAAGAGCCTGGTGGATTATAGTCCATGGGGTCGCAAAGAGTCAGACACTTTGCGGCTGAGCTCATTAGTGGTTTATATTTGGCCAGCACCCACCAATTTAAGAAAAGAAAAAAATGGAATTTATTCTGCCTTGTTGCTACAAGTCTGAATTCTTTGGCTTGCAGCTGCATATTTCCAGTCTCTGTTGACAGTCTTCCTTCTGTCTCTGTCTCTTCTCTTTTTAAAGGACACCAGCGCCACTCAAGTGTGACTTTACCTTAGCTAATCACATCCACAGCAATAGTGTCCCCACGTAAGGTCACATGCACAGGGCTCAGGAGTGAGAGCTTGAACATGGCTTTCTGGGGACTTAACTCACAATAGTTTTCCTGTCCTAGAAAATTCATGCGAAATGTATTTATCACATCCCAGCATTCCCCAAAGTCTTAATCATTCCAGCATCAACTTTAAGTCCAAAATATCCTTTGTCATATAATATCATATCAGTTCAGTTCAGTAGCTCAGTCGTGTCTGACTCTTTGCGACCCCATGAATTGCAGCATGCCGGGCCTCCCTGTCCATTACCAACTCCCAGAGTCTACCCAAACTCATGTCCATTGAGTCGGTGATGCCATCCAGCCATCTCATCCTCTATCGTCCCCTTCTCCTCCTGCCCCCAATCCCTCCCAGCATCAGAGTCTTTTCCAATGAGTCATCTCTTCCCATGAGATGGCCAAAGTATTGGAGTTTCAGCTTTAGCATCAGTCCTTCCAAAGACCACCCAGGGCTGATCTCCTTTAGAATGGACTGGTTGGATCTCCTTGCAGTCCAAGGGACTCTCAGGAGTCTTCTCCAACACCATAGTTCAAAAGCATCAATTCTTCAGTGCTCAGCTTTCTTCACAGTCCAACTCTCAGATCCATACATGACTGCTGGAAAAACCATAGCCTTGACTAGACGGACCTTTGTTGGCAAAGTAATGTCTCTGCTTTTGAATATGCTAACTAGGTTGGTC
>NW_011494680.1:8627384-8630170 GCF_000754665.1 Bison bison bison
AGCGTTTCTCATGATGTACTCTGCATATAAGTTAAGTAAGCAGGGTGACAATATACAACCTTGACGTACTCCTTTTCCTATTTGGAACCAGGCATCTCAAAAAGTGTGGAAGCCCATCTTTTATAGCATGTAAGTCAGGTATGGGTGACACACTGGCTGAGATCTCCCTTGGGTCCAAAGTTCTGTGAAACCAAACACAGGCTTGATGTGTGCTCAGTCGCTCAGTCATATCCGACTCTTCTCAACCCCATGGACTGCAGCCCTCCAGGCTCCTCTGTCCATGGGATTCTCCAGGCAAGAATACTGGAGTGAGTTGCCATTTCTTCCTCCAGGGGATCTTCCTCACCCAGGGATGGAACCCACGTCTTCTGCATCTCCTGCATTGGCAGGCAGGTTCTTAACCACTGCGGTCCCTGGGAAGCCCAATGAATTACACTGATTAATTTTTAAATGTTAAAAATCTTTGCATTTTTGAGATCAACCTGAAGTATGTGGTTAATTTCACTTCCAAATATTTTTGTTGAGAATATTTCAATTATGTTCATGAGGGTTATTGCTCCGTAGTTTTCTAATTGTACCTTAGTCTGGTTTTGGTATCAAGAGTAATGCTCATCTCATATGCTGAGTTGGGAGCTGTTCCAAAGGATTTGTGTAGGATTGGCATTATTTGTTTCTTAAAGTTTTGGTAGAAAATTCACCATCTGGGGCCTGCAGTTCTTTGTTAAAATGACTTAACTACCAATTTTAATTATTATTTTTTGAAAGATAAAGGGCTTTTGAAAATTTCTAGTTATTTTGTGTATGTTTTGGTCATTTGAATCTTTTATCAAACTATTTGTCCATTTGTCTGTTCTCTGCATCCCGTTTCTATCCAGCCCATCTACTCTCCTTTCAACCTGCTGTTTCAAACTAGGGCCTAATAGAGTATGAATGGGCTTCCTTGGTGGCTCAGTGGTAAAGAATCTTTCTGCCAAAGCAGGAGACGTGGGTTTGATCTCTGTGTCAGGAAGATCCTAGAGAAGGAAATGGCAGCCCACTCCAGTATTCTTGCCTGGGAAATCCCATGGACAGGATATCCCTTGTAGCCTGGTGGGCTATAGTCCTTGGGGTAACAGAGTTGAAAACAACTGAGTGACTTAACAACAACAGTAACAACAAGGATATGAAGATTAAGGTTTTTAGAATTTTATCTACTCACCTTCTTCCTCCCATAATGTTGCTGAGCAAGCCAGGTTAGCTGCCTATAAATTCCTGAAATCATGTCTCACTCTTCTCTTGGGTTCTGTTTTACAAAGATTATAGCACAAGGTTTTATACCATCTTTGTTTAATTTCTGTTGATTTTTGGAGCCAGTTATTTTTTTTTAATTAAAAAATTTTTATTTTGCTAGCTTTTCTGTAACATTACCTCACTTCATCAACATCCTACCTTAAGAATGTTCTGTTCTGGTATTTTTTCCTCTTTGGTGTGTTGGCCTTCCTGCTTCATCTAGATTATAGACTAGAAGAGGACCGAGACGTCTTTCTATGATTTCCATCTACTCCTCCCTCTGACCCTGGAGGTCTAGTAGTACTCAGTGACTTGTAGGGTGTTGATTGATTGAAGTTATAAACTAAAAGATGAATCCAGTTCATGATCTTTAGATTTTACTATGGTTTTTACAACACTCCCTTCCAAGGTTAAGGTTTTTAGTGATTTAAAGAGGTGCAAAAACATATGGTAAACAGACTTCATATTTCATTATTTTCAGTTTTATTTCTGTTCCTATACCTTTCATCTTTTCACATCGTAGTTGTTGGAAAAGGCAATTTCTTTCCCTATTGATTTGGTCCTTGTGCATTTAGCGAGTATTGATCTCCTTGAACTCTTTGCTGCATTTCTAAGGCAGCAAAAGCTGAAGAGCTTTCTTTCATTTTATTCAAACAAGCGTTAACATACAGTTACTCTACAGAAAACAGCTAGGGTTTTCCCAGCTCTGTAGTTTGTAATTACAATTTAGTTGCTTCTGCCATTGTTAAAGACAGCCTGTCCATCTTTCAGTTCTTTAAAACAGCATTTTTATTTACTAACTGATTGTCTACCAAGATGATTTGGTAGCCTAACATGCCTTTTTACTGTTGGAAAACTTAAGTAGAATTTCTTGTTTTAAAGTAGATTTTAAAAAATAGACATTCATTTAACATATATTTATTGTACCAGATAAGTAAAATTTAAATCTAAATTTGATTGTTATTTGAATGATCAAGATAGGAAATATACTTTGGTTCAAATATGGGTGAGAGTAATTCACACTCTAGAGTATAATACTACTAAAGTTCACAGTTCTGAATTTTACTGCCTCATTTTCTCTTTTTTGATATAAGGTTGAGTGTGTTTCCCTGATTTTTTATTACTTTAGTTTTCTTGTTAATCAATTCTTGATGTTTACTCCAAGGAAACCTGGCAAAATTAGACTGAATATCATACTACTTTAAATATATTTAGTTTATCTCAGTTATGTTCACCTGGAACTGTGTATAGTCTAGCACTGTTTTTATTTGTTGCTGGGTGGTACAAAATTTACTTAACATCTGTGGAACTTAGTTACTTTAATTGCTGCTGCTGCTGCTAAGTCACTTCAGTTGTGTCCGACTCTGTGGGACCCCATAGACGGCAGCCCACCAGGCTCCCCCGTCCCTGGGATTCTCCAGGCAAGAACACTGGAGTGGGTTGCCATTTCCTTCTCCAATGCATGAAAGTGAAAAGTGAAAGTGAAGTTGCTCAGTTGTGTCCGACTCTTAGCGACC
>NW_011494680.1:8630270-8643140 GCF_000754665.1 Bison bison bison
ACCAGGCTCCTCCATCCATGGGATTTTCCAGGCAAGAGTACTGGAGGGGGGTGCCATTGCCTTCTCCCAGTTACTTTAATTAGGAATACTTAATAAGTGAAGACATTGTATCAGGTGACTTGAAATTCCTTTAAATTATCTGATTCCAATTTTTATGTTTATGTAAATTATTACATAATTTTAATTTTGGAAAATAAACATCTGAACTCAAAAGATCTTAAAAGATATAATTATGAGTGTATATATCATATGTCAGAGCTAAGACTATTGGAGATGTTTTGCTAAAATTCTGGAAACTTCAGTTCAGTTCAGTTCAGTTACTCAGTCATGTCTGACTCTCTGTGACCCCATGAATCGCAGCACACCAGGCCTCCCTGTCCATCACCAACTCCCGGAGTCTACCCAAACTTATGTCCATCAAGTTGGTGATGCCATCCAGCCATCTCATCTCTGTCGTCCCCTTCTCCTCCTGCCCCCAATCCTTCTCAGCATTAGGGTCTTTTCCAATGAGTCAACTCTTTGCATGAGGTGGCCAAAGTATTGGAGTTTCAGCTTCAACATCAGTCCTTCCAATGAACACCCAGGATTGATCTCCTTTAGAATGGACTGGTTGGATCTTCTTGCAGTCCAAGGGACTCTCAAGAGTCTTCTTCAACACCACAGTTCAAAAGCATCAATTCTTCGGCACTCAACTCTCTTCACCATCCAACTCTCACATCCATACATGACTGCTGGAAAAACCATAGCCTTGACTAGACGGACCTTTGTTGGCAAAGTAATGTCTCTGCTTTTAAATATGTTATCTAGGTTGGTCATAACTTTCCTTCCAAGGAGTAAGCATCTTTTAATTTCATGGCTGCAATCACCATCTTCTGGGAACTTAGGAGAACTTAAATAGTGACTCTTGGAGTCCAGACATGATCAACCATGACAACCTTATTAAAGATCTTCTAGGAAATATTCTCCCAGTTACACCATAGGAGGCAATCATTTTACTGAGTATTTAAAAAATCATCTCTAAATCCTGTGTGATAGCACTTTTCTGGAGGAGATGGAAAAAGTAAGTTATGTCCATCTTGAACTCTTTCAGCTTCATGGTGACCTGCCCTTCCTAGTCTTCCGTTATATAAATTGTTGTAAGTCTCTGTGTTGTTTGTGCATGTATAGGTGGTAACTGGAAAGTTTCCATAATCACCAGTGACTTGCCAAATGCCGGGACCAGCTCACAGATTTATATTATATTGTATGGACAACATAGAAGTTCAGCCCCCATATATCTTTATGGAACGGATGGAGCCCGATTTCAGGATGGCCATGAAGACACATTTACTGTGAGTAGCAAAACTGAGTAAAACCTGATAACATAGGGATGCATCTAGTAGGTATTAATACTTTGGAATGAATGCAGTCTGTCGAATTGGGTGCCTCTTTTCATAATAACACGTGTCTTGCAGAAGCTCAGTCAAAAGTAATTTGTGGCAATTTTTTTGCTCCAGTGGATTGCACGTAAGTAAAACTACGATATGGTAAGAGACAATAGAGAGAAATACTGGATGACCAGCATTTGTTGTTTCTATACTCATGGCCGTCAGGAGCAAGGGCTGTGCCTTTCTGTGTGAGGATTTAACAGATAAGCCTAAAAGTCAAGGTCACAAGGGAAAAATGATCAAATAAAGGAAAGCACAGAAGTTGTTATCAAGTGATTAGGTCTTGGCTAGACCCACTGAGATCAAGATATAGGGAGAAACAGAGGTAGCAAAGATGAAGCAGGGGAGACAGCAGTGGAATTGTTTTCGTTTCAGCGCTCATGTGGGCTCAGTAGTTTTGGCATGTGGGCTTAGTTGCCAAGCAGCACATGGCATCTTAGTTCCGGCACCGGAATCAAACCCACGTTTCCTGTATTGAAAGGCAGATTCTTAACCACTAAACCTCCAGGGATGTGCCCTCCACTATGTTTTTTGTATGTTATTTTCATCCACCTCAAAATATTTTTAAATTTCCCTTGGAATTTCTTTGACTCATTCATTGCTGGAGTATGTAGTTTAATTTACACATATGTGGGGATTTTCCGGTTTTCTTTCTTGTATTTATTTCTAGTTTCATTACATTATAGTTAAAAAAGGTACTCAATTGTCAAAGCCTACTTTGTGACATAACATATAATCTATATTGGAGAATATTCTATGTGCATTTGAGAAAACTCTATGTTACTATTTTTTTAATTACTTATTTTTAATTGAAGGAGAATTGCTTTACAGTATTGCATTGATTCTACCAAACATCAGTATGAATCAGCCACAGGAGAACTCTGTATTCTTGCTTGTTGGAGGGGAACCTTCTGTCTGTTAGATCTGGTTGGTGTATAATGTTGTTCAAGTCCTCTGTTTTCTTACTGATCTTCTGTTTAGTTGTTCTATAGTTATTCAAAGAAGGGAGTTATTCAAATTGTCTCTGACAATTTTTGTAGACTATTTCTTCATTCAGTTCTGTCCATTTTTGCTTCATATATTTTGGCAGTCTGTTGTTAGGTGTGTAAATTTTTATAATTCTAAGATCTTATTGATTGATTATTCTATCAGTATATAATATTGTAATATAAGGTTTTAAAAATGGATTTTATGAAATTATGTAGAAAGAAATTCTTGTGGTTCCTTTACAGATCACAGTTGGAGACATTGGGACGCTCTTTAAGATTCGTGTTGGTCACACCAACTCTGGGCTCTCCCCTTCCTGGCACTGTAAAGAGGTAAAGAGGTACCCACACTTCCATCCTTTGCCAGATCCTTGTAAATCCTGCTTGGGAATCAGGCTTTGTACTGTGAGCTGATGAAGTCAAATCTGGGCTTTTTAGTTGGTGTATTCCTCAAGGGAGCAGTATCATGTGCCATGAATAATTTAACATCTAATTAATTGAGAGAAGCACCTCAACCAAACAGTCCTCTCACCTCTTTGCAAAGAAAACACTTGGGACTCTGTAAAAACTCACATTGCTTCTTGATACGGTTGTGCACTAAGTCGCCTCTATCATGTCCAACTCTGTGACCCTGTGGTCTGTAGCCTGCCAGACTCCTTTGTCCAGGGTGTTTTCCAGGCAAGAATGCTGGAGCAGGTTGCCATGCCCTCCTCCAGGGGATCTTCCCCACCCGGGATTGAACCCACATCTCTTACATCTCCTGCATTGGCGGGTGGGTTCTTTACCACTAGCACCATCTGGTTGTAATAGTGATGGAAACATGACTTGGTGGATGTTATCTGCTTCAGAAGAGTTGTAAAAATAGTTCATTTCCCTTGGTGAAATAATAATCTACTAGACTGGAATGCCACCCCTCTAATTTAGTCTACTCATGCTAATTGACATAATGTTCCCTGAGTACTTTCAGGAGCAAAATAAGGCTTAAATTTTCTACATTGTTCAGAATTAAAAATTTTACTTATTCCAGTGACTGCAGAAATGCACCTCTTTAACACTGGAAGTCACACAACTTGTCATCCATTTTTATATATGTTGTATCTACATCTTTTGTCATTTGAGAATAAATAATCTTTAAGCAAGTTCTCAAGAGGCAAAGAACACCCAGCCAAACCCCTGATATTCTTGGCAAACTTCTTCTACAGTTTTATAATATATGAGAAAGTTAATGAAAAATTCGTGGAAGATGAGTAAATATCTTTTATTTCATTAGCATAAGTATATATTTATTAATAATGCCATTCTTTTACATTAAAGACACAAAAGATCCTGAAGAACAATGCAAAAATGAAATTTACTTTATGAAAACACAGAGTGTAGAAGTCAGATTTCAAAATTCAGGATTACTGCCTGGCTTCTATATAAGACACTTTTCTCTTTTATGCTATTTAGAGCTTTTGAAGTATGGTATTCACATTAATATGTAAATGGTTATATATGATAATAATACTACTATCTTTTATTTTTCTCTCCTAGTGAGCTAAACTAATTTATGAAAGTGATCACTAACTCATTTGGTTAATAACCAATAAGCAATATTATGTGGATTATGAAGCTGGGATGCTTAGACAGTGGTTAGGTGATCTGAAAAAGTTATTTAATATTGCCAACGAAAAACAAAAGCGTCAGGCTGAAAGTTTTTAGTGTCTTTCTGTCTAGGGCGATTCCTCTCTCATTGCAAGGCCACATGTTTACCTGAGGTTTACCTCACCTGTCCTTTAGCACCAGTGACGAGGAGATGTTCTTGATCCAAGGTCTTATCCTGAGTATATAACACCCTTACATAACTAGCAAATCAAGATGTTAGATAATAGGTTAGAGGATTTTCTGTTGAATTTTTATAGTATGGTTTAGAAGTTTGAAATTTGAATTTTTAAGTAAGCTAACTTGTGCCTATAACTTGAAGGGATTTGAATGAAAACACATAGCCCTTATAGCAATAATGATACATGTCCACAGCCCATAAAATAATCATGTTGCTTTTCTGAACTTCCATCTTGTTTCTTACAGTTTATTTAAGGAAGGTTACAAAATAAAGCATTTCAAATTGTAATTGATTTTGTATTTCTCAAATGGTCTTCCTTGGACTGTTAATTAAAAACCTGACCAAATAGTGGTGGCAGAAGGGAATGGATTCTGTTTTTGGGGAGCCTTGCTCAAAGTGTGATGGGATTTTATGAATGCAGGTTTCTGGGGTTTACCAGGACCCACGGAGACAGTAGGTTTAGGAATCAACAATCTACCTTTATTACAACGTGATTTTCTCAGCACATTAAAGTTGAAAATCTCTGATTTAAGGCATTTTAAAGATGGTAAGATTAATTTAACAGATAAAATAAGAGCTCATTGAGGCTTTTAAAAGAATAATAGTACCGTACTTATCAAAGGCTAGATTTTAGAATCAGAAAACATATTTCTACTTTTCAATGATTTGGGGCATTCATCTGATCCTACCAGAATTTATTAACATCTTTGTTTAAGTCCAAGATGAATAGATTAGATAAAATATGGTATGCTGCTGTTGCTGCTAAGTCACTTTAGTCGTGTCCGACTCTGTGAGACCCCATAGATGGCAGCCCATGATGCTCCCCTGTCCCTGGGATTCTCCAGGCAAGAACACTGGAGTGGGTTGCCATTTCCTTCTCCAATGCATGAAAGTGAAAGTGATGTCGCTCAGGCGTGTCTGACTCCTAGCGACCACATGGACTGCAACCTACTAGGCTCCTCTGTCCATGGGATTTGCCAGGCAAGAGTACTGGAGTGGGGTGCCATTGCCTTCTCTAAAATATGGTACAGAAAGTGTTAGTCTCTCATTTGTGTCTGACTGTTTACTACCTCATGGACTGTAGCTTGCCAGGCTCCTCTGTCCTTGGAATTTTCCAGGCAAGAATACTGGCATGAATAGTCATTCCCTTCTCCAGGGGATCTTCCTGACCCAGGGGCTTGACCTGGGTCTCTTGTATTGCAGGCAGAGTCTTTACCATCTGAGCCACCAGGGAAGCCCTAACATGGTATAATAGGTACCCAAATAAAGAATGATACTTTGAATATCTGTAATTGCTAGGAACCCAAAGAAGGAACTATTTCGGTCTGAATCTGTAGTGCATGAAATCTAAGCTCATGCTAGTGTTTTAGAAAATCTTTAAAATTAAACTTTAAAAAACTTTAAAATTAAAAAAAAAGTCATTACTAAGAGGTTGGAACAAGGAAGTAATAGATTTTTTAAAATTACAATTATCTTTCCAAATAGGAAAATATGGATGACGCTTAGAAAATTTAGGAGGAAATTGGCATGTTTGGCATTTCAATATAGAGAAATTAGAAATTGAAAAATTTCAAATTAGAGAAAAGAAATGCCATTGTACTTGAGATAGCAATAGAAGAAATTAACACTTTTCTTGTCAACTGTTCAACAGCTTTTACTAAAAGAAAGTTGAAAGCCTTCTTCAGTGTCAGGCTTGGACACAAAATTGTATTTAATTCTTTGATAATGTATTATGTTCTTTAGAAGTCATGCTATTTCTGTTATAGATAAAATTGTGGGACCTGAATGCTGGAAGACAGTTTCACATACCTGTTCAACGATGGTTGGCACGAGATCAAGAGGATGGGGAAGTCTGTCGAGAATTTCCTGTTTTGAACAAGGGGTGGCCCATCCTTCCAGGTAGGGCAGATCCACTCCAGGTAGCACGAATAACACTTGCTTGTCTAAATGTTGAAGGACAGGGAAGCTCAACACATGTTGAGTAAATAAATAAGTGAATGATTAAGAAACTGCTTACTTCTCACAAATTGTCTCTGCAGGAATGACAGCTGCATCTAAATATTTTTTAGTTGTTTAATGTACTGGCATTCAGGAATATGCTCTTGTCAACAGTTAAGCCTGTAGGAAGGTCAGCTGAAATGCCTCTTAATCAAAAAAAGAATATTTATTCTTAGAAGGTCATGAGAGAATTGAATGTCCAATGAAGTTATTCCTGGGCTGAAAACTACAAGTCAATGTATGTTTTGCTTATCAGGCTCAGCCTTATTTTTGAAAATTTATTTATTTGATTTGGAAATAAAAACAGGATGGCTCAATGACTTTCTGAGCATTTGGCCAAAAGCAGGGGTGTGATCAGGACTTGTGTAAATGTGGATGAGAAATAGGATGTGTTTAGAGTTTGACAGTCACTGCTCATGGCCACATGAATTCAGGGTGATTCTGTCCATAATATATGTTTGCTGTTGTGTCTGCTGGCTTCTGCTTTGGAGGAGAACAGGAAAAGGGTTTAAGAGAATTATTAGATGGGCAATTGATAAAAACAGATTTTTCTCCAGTTCAGAACATTTTCTATTAAAAATATGATATCTTAATTTTCTAAAGAAATAAATGATAATAAGTATTATGTGAAGTTGAAGAAGAGCTCCACAATGTCATAGAAGCTAATATTAGGTTTAGGTATATAATAACTTGGATTTCCCTGGTGGTCAGACAGTGAAGAATCTGTCTGCAATGTGGGAGACCTGGGTTTGATCCCTGGGTCAGAAAGATCCCCTGGAGAAGGAAATGGCAACTCACTCCAGTATTCTTGCCAGGAAAATTCTATGGACAGAGATGTTTGGTGGGTTCCAGCCCACGGGGTTGCAAAGAGTTGGACATGACTGAGTAACACTTTTCACATAATAACTTGTGTAACTTAATAGGGAGCATGAGTCGCTGAAAAATTTGCAGAGACCGATAATTCCTTTGTGGTTTTTAAATATGGTGTAATAAACTCTTTAAGTTTCTGAAGTTAAAATATTTTTGAAAATATAT
This sequence comes from Bison bison bison, assembly GCF_000754665.1. Lineage (NCBI taxonomy): Eukaryota > Metazoa > Chordata > Mammalia > Artiodactyla > Bovidae > Bison > Bison bison. The sequence goes on from NW_011494680.1 coordinate 8,637,539, forward strand.
GAATAGTTCTGTTTGCTGAAAAGTGAAAGCTCATGTGAGCCTTGTTCTCACCGTTCATAAGCCTTTCCCTCAACACTTTTGAGTATTCTTCTCAACACTCTTCCTCATCAGCCCACGCTTCACCTGGCGGGGGAGACATTTGCCAGGTGCCCTGTCCTACCCACTGTTAGTAATGATGCAGAGGTCACGTCTGCTTCTTCATCTCTCATTTTAATTGTAAAATTGCTCAAAGGAGGCATATTCTGCAAATACATACTGGTTTCCCTTGCCTTCCCTACAGTAATTGTTGTGTGTGTGCTAAGTTGCTTCAGTTGTGTCTTACTCTGCGTGACCTTATGGACTATAGCCTGCTAAGCTCCTCTTTCCATGGGATTCTTCAAGCAAGAATACTGGATTGCCATTTACTTCTCTAGGGGATCTTCCTGACCCAGGGATTGATATATATACATATATATGTATCAATATAATATGCATATATCTTTTTTATTGTGGTAACAAATGTATAACATTAAATTTACTGTCTTAAACATTTGAAAATGTATATTTTGGTAAGTATATTCACATTGTGCAACAGATCTCTAGAACTCTTTCATCTTACAAAGCTGAAATTCTGTTTCTCCTTGTGAGAGTTTGGGCAGATTGTGTTTTTCAAGGAATTGTTTCACTTCATCTAGGTTATCAAATTTGTGGAAATAGAATTTTCCATGATGTTCTTTTATTATCATTTAAAACTTCCACAGGATCTGTAGTGGTTCTCCCTGTTTCATTTCTAATATTTGTAACTTGTGTCCTCTCTCTTTTTTTGCTTAGTTAGCCTGGATTGAGGCTTATCAATTTTATCGATCTTTTCAAAGAACCAGCTTTTGGTTTCATTGATTTTTTTTCTATTGATTTACTGTTTTCAGTTTCATTGATTTCTGCTCCAACTCTTATTTCTTTTCTTCTTGCTTCCTTTGGATTTAATTTGTTCTTCTTTTTCTAGTTTCCAAAACTTATATCATTAATTTTAGATTTTTTTTCTAATGTATGCATTTAATGCTATAATTTTCTGTAAGCATTGGTTTTTTCTGCATCCCACAAATTTTGATAAGTTGTATTTTCATTTTCACTTAGTTCAGAACATTTAAAAATTTCTCCTGAGAGTTCTTCTTACCCATGTGTTATTTAGAAGTGTGTTATTTAGTCTCCATATGTTATGGGATATTCTAGTTATCTTTCTGTTATTGATTTCTAGTTTTAATTCCACTGTGGTCTGAGAGCAGACAATGTATGATTTCTAAGTTTGTTAGGTGTATTTTATGGCCCAGACTGAGGTCTATCCTGGTGACTCTCCTGTGTGAGCTCAGGAAGAATGTATATTCTGCTGTTGTTGTATGAAATAATCTATTGATGTGTATTATAAACTATTGATCAGTAGTGTTATTGGGTTCACCTATGTCCTTACTCATTTTCTGCCCATGGGATCTGTCCATTTCTGAGAGAGAAGTGTTGAAGGCTCCAGTATGGTAGTGGACATATCTCTTTCTCCCTGCAGTTCTATCAGTTTTACCTTGTATAGCTTGATGCTCTGTTAGGATTATCACTATCTATTGTAACATTAAGGATTATCATGTCTTCTTGGGGAATTGACCCTTTTATTATTATGAAATGCTCTATTCCTGATAGTCTTTCCTGTTTGACATGTGCTCTATTTGAAATTAATACAACTACTCCTGTTTTCTTTAGATTAGTGTTAGCAGGCTATATTTTCTCCATCAATTTACTTTTAATTTACGTGTATATTTACTTTTAAACTGGTTTTCTTGTAGACAACATATGTGTGTGTATACTAAGTTGCTTCAGTCATGTCCATCTCTGTGTGACCTCATGGACTGTAGCCTACCAGGCTCCTCTGTCCTTGGGATTCTCTAGGCAAGAATACTGGAGTGGGTTCCCATGTCCTCCTACAGGGGATCTTCCTGACCCAGGATCAAACCCACATCTCTTACATCTCCTACATTGGCAGGTGGGTCCTTTACCACTAGCGCTACCTGGGAAGCCCAAACAACATATAGTTGAGTCTTATTTTTGGATCCACTCTGACAATCTCTGTTGTTTAACTGGTTTTTAAAAATCATGATGTTCAAAGTGGTTATTGATATAATCAGATTAATATCTACTGTATTTGCTACTGTTTTTGTTACTCTTATTCTTTATTCCTATTTTTATCTTTTACTCTTTTTCTGTCTTTTGTGACTTCAAGTGAACATTCAATTGAGAAGCTCATTCTATTTCTGTTTTTTTTTTTTAGCATATCTGTGACACTTTAAAAAAAAACTTTATTTAGTGGTTGCCCTAGAGCTTACAAATATACATTTACAGTTAATCCAAGACCACTTCAAATCACATTACATGTTTTCATGAGTAGTATGAATCAGGACCGGGAGCTGACTATGAATTGGTCTACCAGGAGCTGACTATGGCTCAGATCATGAACTCCTTATTGCAAAATTCAGACTTAAATTGAAGAAAGTAGGGAAAACCTCTAGACCATTCAGGTATGACCTAAATAAAATCCCTTAGGATTATGCAGTGCAAGTGACAAATAGATTCAAGGGATTAGATCTGATAGACAGAGTGCCTGAAGAACTATGGATATAGGTTCGTTACATTGTACAGGAAACAGTGATCAAGACCATCCCCAAGAAAAAGAACTGGCAAAAGGCAAAATGATTGTCTGAGGAGTCTGAGGAGGCCTTACAAATAGCTGAGAAAAGAAGAAAAGCTAAAGGCAAAGGAGAAAAGGAAAAATATACCTTTTGAACTTTGAATGCAGAGTTCCAAAGAATAGCAAGGAGAGATAAGAAAGCCTTCCTCAGTGGGCAATGCAAAGAAATAGAGGAAAACAGTAGAATGGGAAAGACTAGAGATCTCTTCAAGAAAATTAGAGATACCAAGGGAATATTTCATGCACAGATGGTTACGATAAAGGACAGAAATGGTATGGACCTAAAAGAAGCAAAATATATTAAGAGGTGGCAAGAATACACAGAAGAACTATACAAAAAAGATCTTCATGATCCAGATAATCACATTGGTGTGATCACTCACCTAGAGCCAGACACTTTGGAATGCAAAGTCAAGTGGGCCTTAGGAAGCATCACTACAAACAAAGTTAGTGGAGGTGATGGGATTCTAGTTGAGCTATTTCAGATCTTAAAGATGATGCTGTGAAAGTGCTGCACTCAATATGCCAGCAAATTTGGAATACTCAGCAGTGGCATCAGGACTGGAAAAGTTCAATTTTCATTCCAATCCCAAAGAAGAGCAATGCCAAAGAGTGTTTAAACTACTGCACAATTGCACTCACCTCACATGCTAGCAAAGTAATGCTAAAATCCTCCAAGCCAGGCTTCAACAGTAGGTGAACTGTGAACTTCCAGATACAAGCTGGATTTGGAAAAGACAGAGGAACCAGAGATCAAATTGCCAACATCCATTGGATCACTGAAAAAGTAAGAGAGTTCCAGAAAAACACCTGCTTTATGACTACACCAAAGCCTTTGACTGTGTGACTCACAAGAAACTGTGGAACATTCTTAAAGAGATGGGAATACCAGACCACCTTACCTGCCTCCTGAGAAATCTGTATGCAGGTCAAGAAGCAACAGTTAGAACCAGATATAGAAAAACAGACTGATTCCAAATCAAGAAAGGAGTACATCAAGACTGTATATTGTCACCCTGTTTATTTAACTTATATGCAGAGAACATCATGCCAAATGCCAGGCTGGATGAAGCACAGGTTGGAATCAAGATTGCTGGGAGAAATATCAATAACCTCAGATATGCAGATGACACCACCCTTAAGGCAGAAAGCAAAGAAGAACTAAAGAGCCTCTTGATGAAAGTGAAAGAGGAGAGTGAAAAAGTTGTTTTAAAACTCACCATTGGGGGTGGTCCTAAGATGGTGGAGGAATAGGATGGGCAGACCACTTTCTCCCCCACAAATTCATCAAAAGAACATTTGAACGCTGAGTAAATTCCACAAAACAACTTCTGAATGCTGGCAGACATCAGGCACCCAGAAAAGCAGCCCATTGTTTTCAAAAGGAGGTAGGAAAAAATATAAAAGATAAAGATATAAAGATAAAAGATAAAGATAGAGAGGCAAAAGAGGTAGGGATGGAGCTCCATCCTGGGAAGGGAGTCTTAAAAAAGAGAGAAGTTTCCAAATACCAGGAAACACTCTCACTGCCAAGTCTGTGGCGAGCCTTGGAACCTCAGAGGGCAACATAACTGGGAGGAAAAATAAATAAGTAATTAAACCTCACAGATTACGTGCCCAACGGTAACTCCCAGTGGAGAAGCAGTGCAGACGCCTGCACCCGCCACTAGCAAGTGGGGGCTGGGCAGAGACGTGCAGGCTGCATTGCTTAGAGTAAGGACCAGGGCTGAATGCCCCCGAGGGCAATCTGAGGAAACTTACTTGAGATAGCAAACCAGACTGTGGGATAGCTACCTTGTGAAAAGCCCTAACCTGAGACACCACCAGGCCTGCTCACAGAACAAAAGTACTGAGCAGAGCTAGCTGGCTGCAGACCGGCCCATCCCCTGCCAGACACAGGCAGGAAGGGCAGCCAGAGCCAGAAGGGGGCAATTGCAGCCCCAGAGAGGCAGCATCTAACAAACTGCAAGCAGGCTTTGTTGCGAACCAAGACTTCTTGGGATTCTGGACGGTCAACATCCACCTGAGAAGGTGTGCCGGTTGTACACCCAGAAAACCAAGTGGCAGGGATGGGGGAGGCGATAAATTGCAGCGACCGTGCTCGCCAAACACCTGGTCACCTGAGCTGTTCGGACCTGGGAAGGGCACAAAATGCAGGCCCAACCCAGTCTGCGCCTTTGAGGACTACCCGAGTGCCTGAACCCGAGTTGCTTAGACCTGGGAAGTGCATACAACTCAGGGCTCAGACAGTTCCCGGCAGAGCAACCTAGAGCCTAAGCAGTGTAGACAGGGAAAGCACACACGCCGTGAGTGGGGGCAAACCCAGTGTGGCTGAGACACTGTGAGGACTCCCCACAGACACCAGTGATATTTGTTTGCAGTGAACCTCCCTCCCCACAGCAAGACTGAACAAGGGAGCCTAAAAAAGTGTCTACCACCGCCCCCTTGTGTCAGGGCGGAAATTAGACACTGAAGAGACCAGCAAACATAGGAAGCTAAAACAAACAGGAAACCGCCTTGGAAGTGACAGGTGCAATAGATTAAAACCCTGTAGTTAGCACTGACTACATAGGAAGGGGCCTATAGATCTTGAGAAGTATAAGCCGGATCAAGGAACTATCTGAAAGTGAAGTATAGATGGAGAAGTCTTGAGGCTACTGTAAGAATAAGACTGAAAACCAGAGGCAGGAGGTTTAAGTCCAAATCCTGAGAACACCAGAGAACTCCTGACTCCAGGGAACATTAATTGATAGGAGCTCATCAAATGCCTCCATATCTACACTGAAACCAAGCACCACCCAAGGGCCAACAAGTTCCAGAGCAAGACATACCACACAAATTCTCCAGCAACACAGGAACATAGCCCTGAGCTTCAATATAGAGGCTGCCCAAAGT
>NW_011494680.1:8643240-8644317 GCF_000754665.1 Bison bison bison
GAAGAAATCCAGCTCCACCCACCAGAACACCAACACAAGCTTCCCTAACCAGGAAACCTTGACAAGCCACCTGTCCAACCCCACCCACTGAGGAAGCTCCACAATAAAGAGAACTTGACAAACTGCCAGAATACGGAAAGGCCACCCCAAACACAGCAATATAAATAAGATGAAGAGGCAGAGAAATACAGAGCAGGTAAAGGAACAGGATAAATGCCCACCAAACCAAACAAAAGAGGTAGACATAGGGAATCTATCTGATAAATAATTCCGAATAATGATAGTGAAAATGATCCAAAATCTTGAAAACAAAATGGAGTTATAGATAAAGGATTGAGAAGATGCAAGAAAGTTTTAACAAGGACCTAGAAGAAATAAAAAAGAGTCAATATATAATGAACAATGCAATAAATGAGATAAAAAACACTCTGGAGGGAACCAATAGTAGAATAGTGGAGGCAGAAGATAGGATACATGAGGTAGAAAATAGAATGGTAGAAATAAATGAAACAGAGAGGAAAAAAGAAAAATGAATTAAAAGAAATGAGGACAGTCTCAGAGACCTCTGGGACAATGTTAAACGCCCCAACATTCAAATCATAGGAGTCCCAGAAGAAGAAGACAAAAAGAAAGAGCATGAGAAAATATTTGAGGCAATAATAGTTGAAAACTTCCCTAAAATGGGGAAGGAAATAATCACCCAAGTTCAAGAAACCCAGAGAGTCCCAAACAGGATAAACCCAAGGTGAAACACCTCAAGACACATATTAATCAAATTAACAAAGATCAAACACAAAGAACAAATATTAAAAGCAGCAAGGGAAAAACAACAAATAACACACAAGGGGATTCCCATAAGGATAACAGCTGATCTTTCAATAGAAACTCTTCAGGCCAGGAGGGAATGGCAAGACATACTTAAAGTGATGAAAGAAAATAACCTACAGCCCAGATTACTGTACCCAGCAAGGATGTCATTCAAATATGAAGGAGAAATCAAAAGCTTTACAGACAAGCAAAAGCTGAGAGAATTCAGTACCACCAAACCAGCTCTCCAACAAATGCTAAAGGATCTTC
>NW_011494680.1:8644417-8645779 GCF_000754665.1 Bison bison bison
ATGACCAAGTGGGCTTTATCCCAGGGATGCAAGGATTCTTCAATATCCGCAAATCAATCAATGTAACACACCACATTAACAAATTGAAAAATAAAAGCCATATGATTATCTCAATAGATGCAGAGAAAGCCTTTGACAAAATTCAACATCCATTTATGATAAAAACCCGCCAGAAAGCAGGAATAGAAGGAACATACCTCAACATAATAAAAGCTATATATGACAAACCCACAGCAAACATTATCCTCAATGGTGAAAAATTGAAAGCATTTCCCCTAAAGTCAGGAATAAGACAAGGGTGCCCACTCTCACCACTACTAGTCAACATAGTTTTGGAAGTTTTGGCCACAGCAATCAGAGCAGAAAAAGAAATAAAAGGAATCCAAATTGAAAAAAGAAGAAGTAAAACTCTCACTGTTTGCAGATGACATGATCGTCTACATAGAAAACCCTAAAGACTCCGCCAGAAAATTACTAGAGCTAATCAATGAATATAGTAAAGTTGCAGGATATAAAATCAACACACAGAAATCCCTTGCATACCTATACACTAATAATGAAAAAATAGAGAAATTAAGGAAACAATTTCATTCACCATTGCAACAAAAAGAATAAAATACTGAGGAATATATCTACCTAAAAAACTAAAGACCTATATATAGAAAACTATAAAACACTGATGAAAGAAATCAAAGAGGACACTAATAGATGGAGAAATATACCATGTTCATGGATCAGAAGAATCAATATAGTGAAAATGAGTATACTACCCAAAGCAATCTATATATTCAATGCAATCCCTATCAAGCTACCAACGGTATTCTTCACAGAGCCTGAACAAATAATTTTACAATTTGTATTGAAATGCAAAAAACCTCGAAGAGCCAAAGCAATCTTGAGAAAAAAGAATGGAACCGGAGGAATCAACCTGCCTGACTTCAGGCTCTACTACAAAGCCACAGTCATCAAGACAGTAGGGTACTGGCACAAAGACAGAAATATAGATCAATGGAACAAAATAGAAAGCCCAAAGATAAATCCATGCACCTGTGGACACCTTATCTTTGACAAAGGAGGCAAGAATATACAATGGATTAAAGACAATCTCTTTAACAAGTGGTGCTGGGAAAACTGGTCAACCACTTGTAAAAAAAATGAAACTAGAACACTTTCTAACACCATACACAAAAATAAACTCAAAATGGATTAAAGATCTAAACATAAGACCAGAAACAATAAAACTGTTAGAGGATAACATAGGCAAAACACTCTTCGACATAAATCACAGCAGGATCCTCTATGACCCACCTCCCAGAATATTGGAAATAAAAGCAAAAATAAACAAATGAGACCTAATTAAAC
>NW_011494680.1:8645879-8647643 GCF_000754665.1 Bison bison bison
TCAAATTAACAAAGATCAAACACAAAGAACAAATATTAAAAGCAGCAAGGGAAAAACAACAAATAACACACAAGGGGATTCCCATAAGGATAACAGCTGATCTTTCAATAGAAACTCTTCAGGCCAGGAGGGAATGGCAAGACATACTTAAAGTGATGAAAGAAAATAACCTACAGCCCAGATTACTGTACCCAGCAAGCATGTCATTCAAATATGAAGGAGAAATCAAAAGCTTTACAGACAAGCAAAAGCTGAGAGAATTCAGTACCACCAAACCAGCTCTCCAACAAATGCTAAAGGATCTTCTCTAGATAGGAAACACAGAAAGAGTGTATAAACTTGAACCCAAAACAACAAAATAAATGGCAATGGGATCATACTTATCAATAATTACATTAAATGTAAATGGGTTGAATGCCCCAACCAAAAGACAGACTGGCTGAATGGATACAAAAACAAGACCCCTATATATGTTGTCTACAAGAGACCCACCTCAAAACAAGGGACACATACAGACTGAAAGTGAAGGGCTGGAAAAAGATATTCCATATAAATAGAGACCAAAAGAAAGCAGGAGTAGCAATACTCATATCAGATAAAATAGACTTTAATACAAAGGCTGTGAAAAGAGACAAAGAAGGACACTACATAATGATCAAAGGATCAATCCAAGAAGAAGATATAACAATTATAAATATATATGCACCCAACATAGGAGCACCACAATATGTAAGACAAATGCTAACAAGTATGAAGGGGAAATTAACAATAACACAATAATAGTGGCAGACTTTAATACCCCACTTATACCTATAGATAGATCAACTAAACAGAAAGTTAACAGGGAAACACAAACTTTAAATGATACAATAGACCAGTTAGACCTAATTGCTATCTATAGGACATTTCATCCCAAAACAATGAATTTCACCTTTTTCTCAAGTGTACACGGAACTTTCTCCAGGATATATCACATCTTGGGCCATAAATCTAGCCTTGGTAAATTAAAAAAAAAATTGAAATCATTCCAAGCATCTTTTCTGACCACAATGTAGTAAGATTAGATCTTAATTACAGGAGAAAAACTATTAAAAATTCCAACATATAGAGGCTGAACAACACGCTGCTGAATAACCAATAAATCACAGAAGAAATCAAGAAAGAAATCAAAATATGCATAGAAACAAATGAAAATGAAAACAACAACCCAAAACCTGTGGGACACTGTAAAAGCAGTGCTAAGGGGAAGGTTCATAGCAATACAGGCATACCTCAAGAAACAAGAAAAAAGTCAAATAAATAACCTAACTCTACACATAATGCAAGCAGAAAAGGAAGAAATGAAGAACCCCAGGTTAGTAGAAGGAAAGAAATCTTTAAAATTAGGGCAGAAATAAATGCAAAAGAAACAAAAGAGACCATAGCAAAAATCAACAAAGCCAAAAGCTGGTTCTTTGAGAGAATAAATAAAATTGACAAACCATTAGCCAGACTCATCAAGAAACAAAGGGAGAAAAATCAAATCAATAAAATTAGAAGTGAAAATGGAGAGATCACAACAGACAACACAGAAATACAAAGGATCATAAGAGACTACTATCAGCAATTATATGCCAATAAAATGGACAATCTTGGAAGAAATGGGCAAACTCTTAGAAAAGTACAACTTTCCAACACTGAACCAGGAAGAAATAGAAAATCTTAACAGACCCATCACAAGCACAGAAATTGAAACTGTAATCAGAAATCTTCCAGCAAACAAAA
>NW_011494680.1:8647966-8649059 GCF_000754665.1 Bison bison bison
TAGGCAAAACACTCTTCGACATAAATCACAGCAGGATCCTCTATGACCCACCTCCCAGAATATTGGAAATAAAAGCAAAAATAAACAAATGAGACCTAATTAAACTTAAAAGCTTCTGCACAACAAAGGAAACTATAAGCAAGGTGAAAAGACAGCCTTCAGAATGGGAGAAAATAATAACAAATGAAGCAACTGGCAAAGAATTAATCTCAAAAATATACAAGCAACTCCTGCAGCTCAATTCCAGAAAAATAAATGACCCAATCGAAAAATGGGCCAAAGAACTAAACAGACATTTCTCCAAAGAAGACATACAGATGGCTAACAAACACATGAAAAGATGCTCAACGTCACTCATTATCAGATCAGATCAGTCGCTCAGTTGTGTCCGACTCTTTGCAACCCCATGAATCGCAGCACGCCAGGCCTCCCTGTCCATCACCAACTCCCGGAGTTCACCCAGACTCACGTCCATCGAGTCAGTGATCCCATTCAGCCATCTCATCCTCTGTCATCCCCTTCTCCTCCTGCCCCCAATCCCTCCCAGCATCAGAGTCTTTTCCAATGAGTCAACTCTTCACATGAGGTGGCCAAAGTACTGGAGTTTCAGCTTTAGCATCATTCCTTCCAAAGAAATCCCAGGGCTGATCTCCTTCAGAATGGACTGGTTGGATCTCCTTGCAGTCCAAGGGACTCTCAAGAGTCTTCTCCAACACTACAGTTCAAAAGCATCAATTCTTTGGCACTCAGCCTTCTTCACAGTCCTACTCTCACATTCATACATGACCACAGGAAAAGCCATAGCCTTGCAAATCAAAATCACAGTGAGGTACCATCTCACACCAGTCAGAATGGCTGCGATCCAAAAGTCTACAAACAATAAATGCTGGAGAGGGTGTGGAGAAAAGGGAATCCTCTTACACTGTTGGTGGGAATGCAAACTAGTACAGCCACTATGGAGAACAGTGTGGAGACTCCTTAAAAAACTGGAAATAGAACTGCCTTATGACCCAGCAATCCCACTACTGGGCATACACACTGAGGAAACCAGAATTGAAAGAGACACATGTACCCCAATGTTCATCCCAGCACA
>NW_011494680.1:8649771-8650702 GCF_000754665.1 Bison bison bison
TCAGCAGACGAATGGATAAGAAAGCTGTGGTACATATACACAATGGAGTATTACTCAGCCATTAAAAAAATACATTTGAATCAGTTCTAATGAGGTGGATGAAATTGGAGCCTATTATAGAGTCAAGTAAGCCAGAAAGAAAAACACCAATACAGTGTACTAACATATGTATATGAAATTTAGAAAGATTGTAACAATAACCCTGTATGCAAGACAGCAAAAGAGACACAGATGTATAGGACAGTCTTTTGGACTCTGTGGGAGTGGGCGAGGGTGGGATGATTTGGGAGAATGGCATTGAAACATGTATATTATCATATGTGAAATGAATCCCCAGTCCAGGTTTGATGCATGATACAGGATGCTTGGGGCTGGTGCACTAGGATGACCCAGAGGGATGGTATGGGGAGGGAGGTGGGAGGGGTGTTCAGGATGGGGAACACATGTACACCCATGGCGGATTCATGTCAATGTATGGCGAAACCAATATAATATTGTAAAGTAATTAGCCTCCAATTAAAATAAATAAATAAAACCCTCACCATTCAGAAAACTAAGATCATGGCATCTGGTCCCATCACTTCATGGCAAATAGATGGGGATACAGTGGAAACAGTGGCTGACTTTATTTTTGGGGGCTCCAAAATCACTGCAGATGGTGACTGCAGCCATGAAATGAAAAGACGCTTGCTCCTTGGAAGAAAAGCCATGACCAACCTAGATAATGTATTAAAAAGCAGAGACATTACTTTGCCAACAAAGGTCTCTAGTCAAAAATATGGTTTTTCCAGTAGTCATGTATGGATGTGAGAGTTGGACTCTAAAGAAAGCTGAGTGCCAAAGAATTGATGCTTTTGAACTGTGGTGTTGGAGAAGACTCTTGAGAGTCCCTTGGACTGCAAGGAGATCCAACCAGTCCATTCTGAAGGAG
>NW_011494680.1:8650806-8653414 GCF_000754665.1 Bison bison bison
ACAGCAAGGAGATCCCGCCAGTCCATCCTAAAGGAAATCAGTCCTGAATGTTCATTGGAAGGACTGATGTTGAAGCTGAAACTCCAATACTTTGGCCACCTGATTGAAAAACTGACTCACTGGAAAAGACCCTGATGCTGAGAAAGATTGAAGGCAGGAGGAGAGGGGGATGACAGAGGATGAAATGGTTGGGTGGCATCACTGACTCGATGGACATGAGTTTGAGCAAGGTCTGGGAGTTGGTGATGGATAAGGAAGCATGGTGTGCTGCAGTCTGTGGGGTTACAAAGAGTTGGATATGACTGAGTGACTGAACTGAACTGAGTCCAAGACCACTTCAAATCACACTATATGTATTCATGAGTAGTATGAATACCTTTAAAATTTTTAATTAATTTATTTTAATTGGAGGCTAATTACTTTACAATATTGTAGTATTTTTCTATACATTGACATGAATCAGCCACGGGTGTACATGTGTCCACTATCCTGAACCTCACCTCCTACCTCCATTCCCATCCCATTCCTTAGGGTCATCCCAGTGCACCAGCCCTGAGCTCCCTGTCTCATGCACTGAACCTGAACTGGCGTCTATTTCATATATGGTAATATACATGTTTTAATGTTATTCTCTCAAATCATCCCACCCTCACCTTCTCCCACAGAGTCCAAAAGTCTGTTCTTTATCTCTGTGTCTCTTTTGCTGTCTTGCACAGATGGTCATCATAACCATCTTTCTAAACTCCATATATATGTGTTAGTATACTGTGTTGGTGTTTTTCCTTTGACTTATTTCACTCTGTATAATAGGCTCCAGTTTCATCCACCTCATTAGAACTGATTCAAATGCATTCTTTTTAATAGCTGAGTAATATTCCATTGTGTATATGTACCACAGCTTTCTTATCCATTCCTCTGCTGATGGACATCTAGGTTGCTTCCATGTCCTGGCTATTATAAACAGTGCTGCGATGAACATGGGGTACATGTGTCTCTTTCAATTCTGGTTTCCTCAGCGTGTATGCCCAGTAGTGGGATTGCTGGGTCATATGGCAGTTCTATTTCCAATTTTTTAAGGATTCTCCACACTGTTCTCCATAGTGGCTGTACTAGTTTGCATTCCCACCAACAGTATAAGAGGATTCCCTTTTCTCCACGCCCTCTCAGGCATTTATTGTTTGTAGACTTTTGAATCGCAGCCATTCTGACTGGCTTGGAATGGTACCGCATAGTGGTTTTGATTTGCATTTCTGTGATTATGAGTGACATTGAGCATCTTTTCATGTGTTTGTTAGCCATCTGTATGTCTTCTTTGGAGAAATGTCTATTTAGTTCTTTGGCCCATTTTTTGATTGGGTCATTTATTTTTCTGGAATTGAGCTGTAGGAATTGCTTGTATATTTTTGAGATTAGTTGTTTGTCAGTTGCTTCATTTGCTATTATTTTCTCCCATTCTGAAGGCTGTCTTTTCACCTTGCTTATAGTTTCCTTTGTTGTGCAGAAGCTTTTAAGTTTAATTAGGTTCCATTTGTTTATTTTTGCTTTTATTTCCAATATTCTGGGAGGTGGGTCATTGAGGATCCTGCTGTGATGTATGTCGGAGAGTGTTTTGCCTATGTTCTCCTCTAGGAGTTTTATTGTTTCTGGTCTTAGGTTTAGATCTTTAATCCATTTTGAGTTTATTTTTGTGTATGGTGTTAGAAAGTGTTCTAGTTTCATTCTTTTACAAGTAGTTGACCAATTTTCCTAGCACCACTTGTTAAAGAGATTGTCTTTAATCCATTGTATATTCTTGCCTCCTTTGTCAAAGATAAGGTGTCCACAGGTGCATGGATTTATCTTTGGGCTTTCTATTTTGTTCCATTGATCTATATTTCTGTCTTTGTGCCAGTACCATACTGTCTTGATGACTGTGGCTTTGTAGTAGAGCCTGAAGTCAGGCAGGTTGATTCCTCCAGTTCCATTCTTCTTTCTCAAGATTACTTTGGCTGTTTGAGGTTTTTTGTATTTCCATACAAATTGTGAAATTATTTGTTCAGGCTCTGTGAAGAATACCGTTGGTAGCTTGATAGGGATTGCATTGAATATATAAATTGCTTTGGGTAGTATACTCATTTTCACTATATTGATTCTTCTGATTCATGAACATGGTATATTTCTCCATCTATTAGTGTCCTCTTTGATTTCTTTCACCAGTGTTTTATAGTTTTCTATATATAGGTCTTTAGTTTTTTAGGTAGATATATTCCTCAGTATTTTATTCTTTCCGTTGCAATGGTGAATGGAATTGTTTCCTTAATTTCTCTTTCTATTTTCTCATTATTAGTGTACAGGAATGCAAGGCATTTCTGTGTGTTGATTTTATATCCTGCAACTTTACTATATTCATTGATTAGTTCTAGTAATTTTCTGGTGGAGTCTTTAGGGTTTTCTATGTAGACGATCATGTCATCTGCAAACAGTGAGAGTTTTACTTCTTCTTTTCCAGTTTGAATTCCTTTTATTTCTGTTTCTGCTCTGATTGCTGTGGCCAGAACTTCCAAAACTATGTTGAATAGTAATGGTGAAAGTGGGCACCCTTGTCTTGTTCCTGACTTTAGGGGAAATG
>NW_011494680.1:8653614-8656751 GCF_000754665.1 Bison bison bison
TGTGTGTGGCATCTTTGTCAGGTTTTGGTATTAGGGTGATGGTGGCCTCAGAGAATGAGTTTGGAAGTTTACCTTCCTCTGCAATTTTCTGGAAGAGTTTGAGTAGGATAGGTGTTAGCTCTTCTCTAAATTTTTATTAGAATTCAGCTGTGAAGCCATTTGGTCCTGGGTTTTGTTTATTGGAAGATTTTTGATTTGTTTCTGTGCTTGTGATGGGTCTGTTAAGATTTTCTATTTCTTCCTGGTTCAGTTTTGGAAGGTTATACTTTTCTAAGAATTAGTCCATTTCTTCCAAGAGTCCATTTTATTGTCATATAGTTGCTGATTGTAGTCTCTTATGATCCTTTGCATTTCTCTGTTGTCTGTTGTGATTTCTTCATTTTCATTTCTAATTTTGTTGATTTGATTTTTCTCCCTTTGTTTCTTGATGAGTCTGGCTAATGGTTTGCCTATTTTATCTATCTTCTCAAAGAACCAGATTTTAGTTTTGTTGCTTTTTGCTATACTCTCCTTTGTTACTTTTTCATTTATTTCTGCCCTAATTTTTATGATTTCTTTCCTTCTACTAACCCTGGGGTGTTTCATTTCTTCTTTTTCTAGTTGCTTTAGGTGTAAAGTTAGGTTATTTATTTTATTTCTCTCTTGTTCCTTGAGATAAGCTTGTATTTCACTGCTTTTACTGAATCCCATAGGTTTTGGGTTGTTGCTTTTTCATTTTCATTTGTTTCTATGACATGGAAGAACAGATTGGTTCCAAATAGGAAAAGGAGTACGTCAAGGCTGTATATTGTCACCCTGCTTATTTAACTTATATGCAGAGTACATCATGAGAAACGCTGGGCTGGAAGAAGCACAAGCTGGAATCAAGATTGCCGGGAGAAATATCAATAACCTCAGATATGCAGATGATACCACCCTTATGGCAGAAAGTGAAGAGGAACTAAAAAGCCTATTGATGAAAGTAAAAGTGGAGACTGAAAAAGTTGGCTTAAAGCTCAACATTCAGAAAACGAAGATCATGGCATCTGGTCCCATCACTTTATGGGAAATAGATAGGGCAACAGTGGAAACAGTGTCAGACTTTATTTTTCTGGGCTCCAAAGTCACTGCAGAGGGTGACTGCAGCCATGAAATGAGATGTATGGATTTCACATCCATGTAAGGATGTGAGAGTTGGACTGTGAAGAAGGCTGAGCACCGAAGAATTGATGCTTTTGAACTGTGGTGTTGGAGAAGACTCTTGAGAGTCCCTTGGACTGCAAGGAGATCCAACCAGTCCATTCTGAAGGAGATCAGCCCCAGGATTTCTTTGGAAGGAATGATGCTAAAGCTGAAACTCCAGTACTTTGGCCACCTCATGCGAAGAGTTGACTCATTGGAAAAGACTCTGACGCTGGGAGGGATTGGGGGCGGGAGGAGAAGGGGACGACAGAGGATGAGATGGCTGGATGGCATCACTGACTCGATGGATGTGAGTCTGGGTGAACTCCGGGAGTTGGTGATGGACAGGGAGGCCTGGTGTGCTGCAAATCATGGGGTTGCAAAGAGTCGGACATGACTGAGCGACTGAACTGAACTGAACTAATGATTCCATTGCCATTTTCTTTGTTGTTTTGTGTTCGAGTTTATAAACCTTTTCTGTGTTTCCATTCTAGAGAAGATTCTTTAGCATTTGTTGAAGAGCTGGTTTGGTGGTGCTGAATTCTCTCAGCTTTTGCTTGTCTGTAAAGCTTTTGATTTCTCCTTCATATTTGAATGAGATCCTTGCTGGGTATAGTAATCTGGGTTGTAGGTTTTCCTCTTTCATCACTTTAAGTATGTCCTGCCATTCCCTCCTGGCCTGAAGAGTTTCTATTGAAAGATCAGCTATTATCCTTATGAGAATCCCCTTGTGTGTTATTGTTTTTCCCTGGCTGCTTTTAATATTTGCTGTTTGTATTTGATCTTCATTAATTTGACTAATATGTGTCTTGGGGTGTTTCACCTTGGGTTTATCCTGTTTGGAACTCTTTGGGTTTCTTGGACTCGGGAGACTATTTCCTTCCCCATTTTAGGGAAATTTTCAACTATTATCTCCTGAAGTATTTTCTCATGCCCTTTCTTTTTGTCTTCTTCTGGGACTCCTATGATTTGAATGTTGGGGTGTTTAACATTGTCCCAGAGGTCTCTGTGATTGTCCTTATTTCTTTTAGTTCTTTTTTCTTTTTTCATCTCTGCTTCATTTATTTCAACCATTCTGTCTTCCACTTCACTTATCATATCTTCTGCCTCAGTTATTCTGCTGTTGCTTCCTTCCAGAGTGCTTTTCATCTCAGGTATTGCATTATTTATTATTGATTGACTCTTTTTTATTTCTTCTAGGTCCTTGTGAAACATTTCTTGCATCTTCTCAATCCTTGTCTCTAGTCTATTTATCTGTAGCTCCATTTTGTTTTCAAGATTTTGGATCATCTTTACTATCATTCTGAATTCTTTTTCAGGTAGACTCCCTATCTCATCCTCTTTTGTTTGGTTTGGTGGGCATTTATCATATTCCTTTACCTGCTGAATATTTCTCTGACTTTTCATTTTGTTTAGATTGCTGTGTTTGGGATGGCCTTTCTGTAGGCTGAAAATTTGTGGTTACTCTGTATTGTGGATGTTGCTCCCATCCTGTCAAGGTTTCCTGGTTAGAGAAGCTTGCGTCTGTGTTCTGGTGGGTGGAGCTGGATCTCTTCTCTCTGGAGTGCAATGAAGTGGCCAGTAGTGAGTTTTGGGGTGTTATGGGTCTTATGGCAGAAAATGAAGAGGAACTAAAAAGCTCTTGATGAAAGTGAAAGTGGAGACTGAAAAAGTTGGCTTAAAGCTCAACATTCCGAAAATGAAGATCATGGCATCCGGTCCCATCACTTCATGGGAAATGGGTGGGGAAACAGTGGAAACAGTGTCAGACTTTATTTTTCTGGGCTCCAAAATCACTGCAGATGGTGACTGCAGCCATGAAATTAAAAAACGCTTACTCCTTGGAAGGAAAGTTATGACCAACCTAGATAGAATATTGAAAAGCAGAGACATTACTTTGCCAACAAAGGTTTGTCTAGTCAAGGCTATGGTTTTTCCTGTGGTCATGTATGGATGTGAGAGTTGGACTGTGAAGA
>NW_011494680.1:8656851-8678611 GCF_000754665.1 Bison bison bison
TTTGTCTAGTCAAGGCTATGGTTTTTCCTGTGGTCATGTAGGGATGTGAGAGTTGGACTGTGAAGAAGGCTGAGCGCCAAAGAATTGATGCTTTTGAACTGTGGTGTTGGAGAAGACTCCTGAGAGTCCCTTGGACTGCAAAGAGATCCAACCACTCCATCCTAAAGGAGATCAGCCCTGGGATTTCTTTGGAAGGACTGATGCTAAAGCTGAAACTCCAGTACTTTGGCCACCTCATGTGAAGAGTTGACTCATTGGAAAAGACTCTGATGCTGGGAGGGATTGGGGGCAGGAGGAGAAGGGGACGACAGAGGATGAGATGGCTGAATGGCATCACTGACTCGATGGATGTGAGTCTGGGTGAACTCCGGGAGTTGGTGATGGACAGGGAGGCCTGGCATGCTGCGATTCATGGGGTCACAAAGATTCGGACACGACTGAGTGACTGATCTGATCTGATCTGGGTTTGATGTGACTTTGAGCAGTCTGTATTTTAATGTTCGGGCTGTGTTCCTGTATTGCTAGAGAATTAGCGTGGTATGTCTTTCTCTGGAACTTGCTGGCTCTTGAGTGGAGCTTGGTTTCAGTGTAGGTACAGAGGCTTTTGGATGAGGTCTTGTCGAGTAATGGTCCCTGGAGTCAGGAGTTTTCTGGTGTTCTCAAGTTTTAGATGTAATCCTCCTACGTCTGGCTTTCAGTCTTACTCTTACAGTAGCCTCAATACTTCTCCATCCATACAGTGCAGATAATAAAATATCTAGGTTAATGGTGAAAAGATTCTCCACAGAGAGGGACACCCAGAGAGGTTCACAGAGTTACATGGAGAAGAGAAGAGGGAGGAGGGAGATAAAGGTGACCAAGAGGAGAAGAAGGGAAGTCAAAAGGGGAGAGACCAATCCAGCCAGTAATCAGTTCCCTAAGGTTCTCCACAGCCCGGACACCCAGAGAGATTCACAAAGTTAAGTAGAGAAGAGAAGAGGGAGGGAGGAGATAGAGGTGATCTGGGGGAGAAAAGGGAGAGTCAAAAGGGGAGACAGCAGTCAAGCCAGTAATCAAAGTTCAGTTCAGTTCAGTCACTCAGTCATGTCTGACTCTTTGTAACTCCATGGACTGCAGCATACTAGGCCTCCCTGTCCATCACCAACTCCTGGAGTTCACTCAAACTCATGCCCATTGAGTCGGTGATGCCATCCAACCATCTCATCCTCTGTCGTCCCCTTCTCCTCCCGCTGTCAATCTTTCCCAGCATGAGGGTCTTTTCAAATGAGTCAGTTTTTCACATCAGGTGGCCAAAGTATTGGAGTTTCAGCTACAACATCAGTCCTTCCAATGAACATTCAGAACTGATTTCCTTTAGGATGGACTGGTAGGACCTCCTTGCAGTCCAAGAGACTCTCGAGAGTCTACTCCAAAACCAAAATTCAAAAGCATCAATTCTTCAGCACTAGTTTTCTTTATAGTCCAACTCTCACATCCATACATGACCACTGGAAAAACCATGGCTTTGACTAGAAGGACCTTTGTTGGCAAAGTAATGTTTCTGCTTTTTAAAATGCTGTCTAGGTTGGTCATGACTTTTCTTCCAAGGAGTAAGCATCTTTTCATTTCATGGCTGCAGTCACCATGTGCAGTGATTTTGGAGCACCCAAAAATAAAGTCTGCTACTGTTTCCACTGTTTCTCCATCTATTTGCCATGAAGTAATGGGACTGGATGCCATGATCTTTGTTTTCTGAATGTTGAGCTTTAAGCCAACTTTTTCACTCTCTCATTCACTTTCATCAAGAGACTCTTTAGTTCTTCTTCACTTTCTGCTGTAAGGGTGGTGTCCTCTGCATATCTGAGGTTATTGATATTTCTCCCAGCAATCTTGATTCCAGTCTGTGCTTCATGCAGCCCAGTGTTTCTCATGATGTACTCTGCATATAAGTTAAATAAACAGGGTGACAATATACAGCCTTGACAAACTCCTTTTCCTATTTGGAACCAGTCTGTTGTTCCATGTCCAGTTCTAACTGTTGCTTTTTGACCTGCATACAGATTTCTCAAGAGGCAGGTCAGGTGGTCTGGTATTCCCATCTCTTGAAGAATTTTCCACAGTTTATTGTGATTCACAGAGTCAAATGCTTTGGCATAGTCAATAAAGGAGAAAATAGATGTTCTTCTGGAACTCTCTTACTTTTTTGATGATCCAGAAGACGTTGGCAATTTGATCTCTGCCTTCTCTAAAACTAGCTTGAACATCTAGAAGTTCATGGTTCATGTACTGTTGAAGCCTGGCTTGGAGAATTTTGAGCATTACTTTACTACCGTGTGAGATGAGTGCAGTTGTGCAGTAGTTTGAGCATTCTTTGGCATTGCCTTTCTTTGGGATTGGAATGAAAACTGACCATTTCCAGTCCCTTGGCCACTGCTCAGTTTTCCGAATTTTCTGGTATATTGAGGGCAGCACTTTCACAGCATCACGTTTTAGGATTTGAAATAACTCAACTGGAATTCCATCACCTCCACTTAGCTTTGTTTGTAGTGATGCTTCCTAAGGCTCACTTGACTTCATATTCTAGGATGTGTGGTTCTAGGTGCGTGATCACACCATCATGATTATCTGGGTCATGAAGATCTTTTTTGTACAGTTCTTCTGTGTATTCTTGCCACCTCTTCTTAATATCTTCTGCTTCTGTTAGGTCCGTACCATTTCTGTCCTTTATCGAGCCCATCTTTGCATGAAATGTTCCTTTGGTATCTCTGATTTTCTTGAAGAGATCTCTAGTCTTTCCCATTGTGTTGTTTTCCTCTGTTTCTTTGCATTGATCGCTTAGGAAGGCTTTGTTATCTCTTCTTGCTATTCTTTGGAACTCTGCATTCATATGCTTATATCTTTCCTTTTCTCCTTTGCTTTTCACTTCTCTTCTTTTCACAGTATTTGTAAGGCCTATTGAGACAGCCATTTTGCTTTTTTGCATTTCTTTTTCTTGAGGATGGTTTTGATCCCTGCCTCTTGTACAATGTCATGAACCTCCATCCATGGTTCGTCAGGCAGTCTGTCTATCAGATCTAGTCCCTTATATCTATTTCTCACTTCCTCTGTATAATAATTGGGGATTTGAGTTAGGTCATACCTGATGGTCTAGTGGTTTCCCCCACTTTCTTCAATTTAAGTCTGAATTTTGCAATAAGGAGTTCATGATCTGAGCCACAGTGAGGTCCAGGTAATCACATCCCTAAGCAAAAATGGGTACTGAAGATTAGATTCTTAAAGGTACAAAATTGAAACAAATACCAAAAAGCAAAGATTAAAAATCTGGAGTAGAGGTTAGACTCTCAAACATGTAATATTAAAAATACAAAAGAAAATCACAAAAATTATAAAAAATATATATGAAATTTGCTTTAAAAATAGGGGTTTTTTGGCAAGGTAATACTAGGTTATAAAAATGAAAATTAAAGGAGTAATAAAGAACTTAAAAAAATTTAAAAATAATAATAGTAAAAATATATCTAGGAATTTCTCTGGAGCTGTTGAGGACAGTGTGGGGTCAGTTCAGTTTCAGATAGTTCCTTGTTTCAGCTTACATTTCTTCTTAAGGTCTATAGGCCCCTTCCAATGCTTAGTCAATGCTAACTACTGGGTTTTAATCTGTTGCATCTGTCACTACCAAAGCGTTTCCCTCTTCTTTGTTTATTTTGGCTTCCTCTGTTTTCAAGTGTCTTCAGTGTCTAATTTCTGCCCTGACACAAGGGGGCGAAGGTGGTCACTTATTTAGGCTCACTTGTTCAGTTGTGTTGTGGGGAGGGGAGGAATGCTGCAAGCAAATATCACTGGCTTGTGTGGGGAGAGCTCGCAGTATAGGGACCACACTGGGTTTGCCCCAGCTCACGGAGGCATGTGCTTTCCTGATCTACACTGCTCAGGCTCCAAGTTGCTCTGCTGGGTGTACTGTCCAAAGCAGGCCCTGCCTTTCATGCACTTCCCAGGTATAAGCTGCTCAGGTTCAGGTTCTTGGGCACTCCACAAAGGCACAGACTCAGTTGGGCGTGTGTTTGATGCCCTTCCCAGGTCCGAGCAGCTCAGGCGACCAGGTGCTTGGCCAGCTCACTGTCCAAGGTGGGCCAGGCATCTTAATCATCTCCCTGGTCCTGGCTGCTTGGTTTCCTGGGTGCGCCATGAGAGCACTGTCTAAGGTATTCTGTGTATCTCCTCTGGGGAGCTGATCTCAGGCTGCAACCCTCCTGGCAGATGTCAACTGCCCAGGATCCAGGAAGATGTGGTTAGCAACTGGGAGCCTGCTCGCAGTTTGGTGGAGGATTCCATCTTTGGGGCTGAGATTGCCTCTTGCCTTCTGGCTCTGGCTGTTGCCCACCTGCCTCTCTGCCTCCAGTGGGTGGTGATGGGCCAGTCTGCAGCCCGCTAGCTTTCTTTGGGTATTTGCTCAATCCTTTGTTCTGTGAGCAGGCCAGATGGCGCCTTAGGTTAGAGCTTTTTGCGGGAAAGTTCTCTGTCCTTTTTTTTTTTTTTCTCTCTCTGGCTATCCCACAGTTTGGGTTGTTATGTCACATTTGCTTCCTCAGATTGTCCTTGGGGCATTCAGGCCCGGTCCTTACCCTAAGCATGCAGCCCATGCCTCCCTGTCCAGCCCCCGCTTGCTAGTGGCGGATGGGAGCGTATGGGCTACTTCTCCTCTGGGAGTTGTGGTTAGGCACATATACTGTGATGGTTTTTTTTTTTGCTCCTGGTTATGTTGCCCTCTGAGATTCCAAAACTCCCTACAGACCCACCATGAGAGGGTTTCCTGCTGTTTGGAAACTTCTCCTCCTTCACAACTCGCTCCCCAGGACAGGTCTCAGTCCCTAACTCTTTTGTCTCTCTTTTTGTCTTTTATATTTTTTTCCTACCTCCTTTTGAGGAGAATGGGCTGCCTTTCTGGGTGCCTGGTGTCCTCTGCCAGCATTCAGAAGTTGTTTTGTGGAAGTTGTTCAGCATTCAGATGATCTTCTGATGAATTTGTGGGGGAGAAAGTGGTCTCCCCATCCTATTCCTCCACCGTCTTCTGAATACCTTTTGATAAAATAAATGTTTTTCCCTTCTTACCCACTGTATCATTGCTATAATTAATTTCTTTTATATATAAGCAAATGTTATATATACATAAATACATAATTCTGCTAAATCCCCATTCTCCTGCTACTGTTTACTATTCAGAGCCTTCATATAGCTGCTGCATGCATTCTGTCAAGATTTTGTAGCTGTATTCAGTGAGAGAGACTGAGAGGGGTGTGTTGCTCCATCTTACCTGGACCTGGAGCTCTTGATTAGAAATGTGTAATTTTTCTATCATGTTGTTGTTTAGTCACTCAGTTGTATCTGACTCTTTGTGACTCCACAGACTGTAGCCCTCCAGGCTTCTCTGCCCATGGGATTTCCCAGGCACCACTACTGGAGTAGGTTGCCATTTCATTCTCCAGGGGATCTTCCGGTGCTGGGCAGTAAGGCTTGTTTTTTTGTTGTTGTTGTCAGTGACAGTGTATGAAGTGCATGTGGCAACAGGTGAGCTTTGGAATGCTGGAACAGTAGCAAACGTCTACATTGCTGTCTATGGGGAAAAGGGAGATACAGGATCCAGACAACTATTTCGATCAAAGAGCACTTTGAATTTTTTAAGAGGACAAGTAAGTAACAAAAAGTCTTTTGTTCTTCTTTCCTGGTGTTCAGGGTTGTCCCAGAAGTATTCTAGTCCACATGCTGTCATTAAAATGGTGCCTCCATGGGGAACAAGGGCTTGGTTCTCCCTGTCCACCATCATGCTGAAGTCACTACCAATTGTCTGATTTTCAACACCTGTATATTGTTAAATAAGGATTACTATGTACAGTTGACCCATGAACAACACAGGAGGCTAGGAGCTCTGGCCCCATATAGTTGAAAATGTGCATATAGCTTTACAGTTGACCTTCCACATCCATTGTTCTGCATCCTAGGATTCAACCAACCTTGCTGATTGTATATGCTGTAGTACATATTTATTGGAAAAAATCCACATAGAAGTGGACCTGTGTAAGTTCAAACCTGTGTTGTTCACTGACCGACTATAGCATCTTTCATTGTCAAATATAGAAACTGATTGTATTACATTATATTTACTATTACTGATACTAATATTTAAGTAATACTTAATTTCTTAAAACTTCTTAAAACTGAGAAGTTTATAGACAACGCATTAACTGTTTTTTGAGGATGCAAATAGCCTTTGAGTATGTCAACATACATTCATTGTTTCCCCTTTTTTCTTAGAGTTCTCTATGTCAGTCATCGTAAATACAATAACACATGATTTTCTTTGCTAGTATTTCTGTCATTGCATAGAAAATCTTCCTTTTTCAGCAGATTTCATTCATGAATAAAGAAATGGCAGTATTACTCATTTACCATTACCAGGCATTGACTGTATTTTTGTAAATAAATGCTAATGGCTTTATCTGTTATTTATATTTTTATTGTCCATTTATGTAGAGGTAGAGTGATGGCAAAGGAGGGTATCAACAGTATTAATAAATATCAGAGAATCTGAGCTCTAACACTGGTTCTACGCCTCCCTGTAGAGAGGGATATGTTTTTTATCTGTAGAGAGGATATGTTTTTTTTGCACCTAGTGACTTTCAAGGATAAAATATATGTGAAAATATTTCAAAATGTATAAGACATGTATCTTTTGTTATCGAATTATTTTTCAACTGATACACTAAATTGTGTATTTTTCTTGCTCTTTAATCTGTATCCTTAGCTTAGGTTTTAGTGAAAGAACTCTGGGCTCCTCACTTTTACCTGTATTCTGAATACACAAACCACTGGAGCACAAACATGCATAGTTTTGATGGTAGCAGTGCACTGAGACTTCAGGCAACATGTTTTAAATGTTCAATAATTTTTGCATCAATATTCTAAAATGACTTTAGAAACATTTTTGTGAATGGTCCCTAATCATTGCTAAAACATTTCATTCAGGACAGATGGGAGTTTGTTATAGTCAAATAAATGGAGACTTACAGTGTGTTTTATAACTATTACATTTATATTATTATTATTTGAAAACATTGTAGAGAGCCCACAAATTTATGCCTTTGTAATGAAATTGGCAAGAAGGAAAAACTAGAGAACTTGTTATTATGTCCTATAAATTAATATTTCTGTTTTATCTTTACTTTTTTTTTTGCAGGAATAAACACTTTTTAATAATCAATGAAGGCTGAAAATAATGTATTCAATACTTATCTTTCTTAGGAAAACAACTAAATGTTTATCTCTAAATAGTAAGACAGTGGTAAAATACAGCATCACTTTTTAAAATAGTAGCTCCTCATTGGTTATATATTTTAAATATATTAATAGTAATGTGTGCATACCTTTACTTTCTTAATGTAGAGGTGTGTATTTATTGAATGCACCTAATTCTTTCACAGTGAATTTTTGCTGTATCTTAATTTGTACTCTTATTAACAATCAGCTTATGGTCTAGATCTAACTGTACTTTTTTGGTCTGTTACAGGTTGACAGCTTCCTCCTGGAAGCTGTTCACCTGGGGAATTTGTACAAGATTGTCATAGCCCATGATGGGCTTGGACCAGGTAAGAGTCTTCCACAGGTAGATATTCAAAGTGCAGTTCTGCTCTGTTCTTGTGACGCCTCATACAAATCTAGAAAAAACTGTGGAAAACTCATAATGACGTGGTTTCTAAGTATTGATTCTCTGAGGCGAGTGGCAGTGTTCCAGGCATGCTCCTGTTGGATACCATGTCTGCGTCCAGTGACAGGGACTGTCTATGAAGTGCTAACGATCATGCCAACAGCAGTACCTTAAGGAAGCTGTCCTGGCAGCCTTGCTGTGTTTCCTGTTGTGTCCTGTCTCAGCTGTGTTCTCTGCTGCCATTTTTGTTCTCACTTCTTCCCCAGGTTTCCCATCACTTTTGTGACTTGACCCACATCTTCATTTTCTGCTACTGCATAAGGTGTCCATAAGATAAAATCCTTTAACAAAAGACACGAGTAAAGTGCACATACCACAAAAAGGATAAAAAAATCCCAAAGCATCAAAGAAGATGATAAACTCTTTTACTTAAAAATGTCAACTTTCAAAATGTTAAGAACAGAGTTCTCATATCAATATGTAGTGGATATGTGTTTAAATAATTAATGAGGGACCCAGCCAAGTGACAAAGCTAGTTCAAAAGAAGTTACACAAAAATAAAAAAATATACATTTGTGATCAGTAAAAACAGAAAAAATGATAGATTTGACTAACAAATTAAAAGTATGGCTAATGTCCTAAGATAATAAAAACATACCTTTGAGATTATCTTCCCTCTTGGACAAAATTCACTTATATTTTTATCAGATCCAAGGCTATTGCATCTTATTTTTCTGCCAGTTGACAACTGATTTTACAGAGTCTGGGCTCTGATCTATGGTCAGTACTAAGTCAGGTAATATTCCATTTCTGCAGGGAGTCAGATGACTACTCAGCAGGCTTGTCAGATGGTGAATGCTCTGGTAGGACTCTGAAAGGACATGTTAATATGCCCAAGTAACATACACAGCAAATTCAATTTGGGAAATATATGTGGTAGACCTGCTATATACAAAGTGCTGTGCTGAGTATTTTCTATGGTAAATATGAAAATATTCTTCTGTTGTTTAAAAGTTTCCCCAACTGTGGTATTTCCTTACAGCAGCCCAAGCAGAAAAAGACAATATTTTAATTTGACAGTTAAATTTCCCATTTTGTCCTACTCCAAATACCCAAATAAAATGGGATTTGTGTTACTTCTGAGGATTTTCATGGTTGCTGGCACAATGTGAGTATCCCATGGAGCCTGCATTCTCCAGAAGAACTTTCGTTCTTCTGGTCAGCAACACAGATGCACATGTGTGCAATTATTTGAAGGTAAATGTGTACAAAAAGAATCGAGAAATACAATAAGGGATAATTTATGACAACTAAGTACGGCTCATGCTGGGAAACTGAAGGATCGTTCAGTAATAGGAAATCTATTAATAAAATACATCACCTCAGAAAGTTGAAGCAAAAAAATTATGTTTCAGCAGTTAACTAATATTATTATTAAAAATTCTTTCAAAATTTGGAACAGAAAAAATATTTTAAAATTATTTAACTCAAGATGACCACTTAATAAACAATGAAATCCATGAAAGTTAGGAATATGATAAGGATTTTTCTTCTTATGAGAATAGTCATTCTTTGGAAAGTAGAAGGTAAATTTATTGTCTACAGGTGATTTAAATGTCTATTAAAATGCAAGGAGGATCAACTGAAAAATGGATGAAAGAAGAGAATATATAAAGTGATTAGAATTTAAATCAATATACAATAATCTGAGGCTGTTTTTTTCTATTGAAAATATGAGATATAAAAGCTCTTCAGAGTAGCAGCAAAAATATATAAAATATATAATAATTAACATCAACAATGAGAAATACATGTCCCTCTGAATTATTAAACTGGCCTGGTCTGAAAGCCGTATTGAGAAGTAATAGGAAACTCTAGCCAGGACAGTTTGATTTACAGGTTCTATCTGTCCTGAGGATTAAGTGAACCTATTTGTTCCTTAACGATTTATTTACCAACGATCTCAGCTGGCACTGTGTTCTTGTTTTGATTTGTTCTGTGTTTTGTGAGAGAGGTGAAGGCTGTGTGTGCATGCATTTACATATTTCCTTTAGGCCCCAGCTGCCTGTGTTTGTGGTGCCTTGGCTGTTAATACGTGTTAAGAATTTTGTTTAACCAAATTGCGCCCAGGTCTCTCCATTTTTTTGGGCAAAAACAATCTGTGGCAAGATTTATTTTTATATAAGATAAGATCTCAGACTATGATGGAGAAAAACTGGTGCAGTGGTTTCTTTACAGAAAGACTGTTGGTTACTCCACAACCCAGTGGAGCATCACAAGTGAGAAAACAGTGGAGAACTGGAAAGAGGTGGGGGTGCAGTGCCTGGACATATCTACTGGTGTTGATCAAGATCAGCTCAGGAGAGAAAACACGAAAGACAGGGTCGTACAGGGAACGATGAGCAGTGTGGCTCGGCTCAGGGATGGGAATGTGGTGAGGGACAAAGTCCAAGACTAAACAAAGACCAGTCTGTGAGCATGTGCTGTGTTAGAGTCTACAGCTGATGAGTATTACCTCGGTAAGTCAAGCAGTTTTAATTAAAGGAGGATACATGTTGAGCTGGCCCTTTGTATAAATAAAACCAAGATGGCTAGTTAAAATAGTCCATTTTATCTATAAATAAAATTAAATTGTATTTTAACCAACTTGAGTTTGCAAGTTAGTATAAAACTACACATTTAAGAAGAGGCCGTTATCTTCATTAAACTAGCTCATGCGGTGTGCTTGGACAGACTTTCTGAATGAATATGTATTTAATATATACATTAAAGTTTAAATTTGGACTTTAGTAGCTTTTAATGTGTATGCATTTTAGAAATTGACAGTATTGCTAACTCATCAGATATATATTCTTTGAAAGATGTTAGGTTCAGGGTTATAAATGCAGTTTATGAAATCAAGAGCAATTGCAGAGTTGTTCTGTTTTCAACCATTTGGAAAGTCACACTGAAGCAGATGTCATAACATACAAATCTTTGTGACTTCCCTGGCGGTCCAGTGGCTACGACTCTGTGCTCCCAATGCAAGGGGCCCAGGTTTGATCCCTGGTCAGGGAGCTAGATCCCACATGCTGTAATTAAATAAATAAACATGAAAACAGAAGAGCTTCCCTGGTGGCTCAGGTGGTTAAGAATCTGCCTGTGAGTGCAGGAGATGCAGGTTTGATCCCTGGGTTGGGAATATTCCCTGGAGAAGGGAATGACAACCCACTCCAGTATTCTTTCTTGCCTGGAGAATTCCATGGACAGAGGAGCCTGGTGAGCCTTGAAGTAGGCTATGCAGGTAGAAGAAATATTTTTAAATGTCTCAGAGTCCATGTCCCAAGTATGTTGTGTTATCTGAAGTATTAAACCTTATAGGTGCACGAGGGCTTTACTTCTCAAAAGCTAGAGCTTCTTTCTCAAAACCTCAAGTAATACCCAGTCTGTAACCTATACACACCACAGTTTTCTTTCTTTAATTTGTGTTTAGGAAATGGTTGGTTTCTTGATGATGTTGTGATCAAGGATCCCACAACGAACTGTGAATACACCTTTTTCTGCCACAGGTTGGTAGGCATGCTTTACCTTGAACAAATTGATTTCATATTAGTCATGCCAGGCTCATATATTTTGGGCAAATGGAGAGTTTATTCAATCACTCCTGGTCACTGAAGCTTTGTTGGGTAACATTTTTGAACATTAATTTTAGGGGCTGTTTCTTCTACTTGCAAAGATATCCATTGTGTTTATCATCATTCCTGATGATACAGATTTAGGTCTTTGTTCAGATTTAAAAATATGATTTCTCTTTATACATCAATAAGGAGAATGAGGGCTTCCCAGATGACACAGTGGTAAAAAATCTGCTTACCAGTGCAGGAGATGTAAGATACCCGAGTTCAATTCCTGGTAGGGAAGATCCCCTGGAGAAGGAAATGGCAACCCACTCTAATATTCTTGCTTGGGAAATCCTATGGACAGAGGAACCTGGTGGGCTACAGTCCACGGGGTTGCAAAGAGTTGGATACGACTGAAGCAACTTAGCGTGCCCACTAGCTGTTATTTCTGACCTGGCTAGATAATTACTAGTGGTTAGTGTAAATATAAATTCAGGATATACTTGATTCACTTTTCTTTGTATAGATGGCTGGATCAAGGTGAAGATGATGGTAAAATCGTCAGAGAACTGTATGCCAGGAATAACAGTATCCTCTCTGCAAGTGAGTGTTTCTCGGAAAGCTCTGTTTTATAATGATTGAGGAAAGAAAGCTTGACTCTGCTGAAATTAATGGTCCTTTCCCTCCTTTACATCCTCAGGGCAAAAGCTGGAAGTTATTAGAAAAGAAACAGTAAGATTTTACTTTTGGCCCTAAATTACTTGGTACAAAACAGTGTTCAAATAGCTATTTGATGTGTTAAGTCAGTATATAATGTTTAGTAAGCGGTGTTTCCTAGTAACTTCTTCTGTCTGTCTTCTCATATTGGTGTTGTTTGTTTCATTTTTCTACTTAGTGGGCTGCAGAAAGCTGGAAATTTAGGAAAGGAAATACTCTTCAGTTCTACAACAGGCTTACTGGAGGGTTTGTCCGTCTGCATCCAGACAGCACAGTGGACGCGGTTGGAGAGAAGACAGACAAATACGGTAAAGTCATGGGCCTAGTGTGTGATGCCATGGCAGTTTTGGGAGCTGGAGGAAAGCAAGTTTCTAGACCCAGTTTAAGTTGTGCTTCTTACTTTTCAGATGATTTTATACCAGTATTAAACCATTTAAATAATTTACTACCTACATTAACACAAATGGTCAATAGACGAGAGGCTCTAAATCTTGGCAGACGATGCAATTATGCAGACAGTACACCATGAAAACACTTATATTTGGTAATTCTTACTTGAAGAATAATACGTAGGCAATTAACATAAAGTGTTTATAAAAAGTAGCATTTGTAGTTCTTGAAAGGGTACGGCCATTTAAGCAGTTAAGTAAGTTCTGCTAAACGCTGAGAGCCTGTTACTTCAGAGCACTAAGTTAAATAATGTGAGGACCACAAAAATAACTGAGACATTTTCCTGAACTCCAGAGATTCATCATCTGATACAGAAGACAAACACACACAACAATTCTAATCATGCTTGTTTGTCGTGTCAGAATGATAGTACAGAGGAAGAACTAAGCAAAGGGAAATTGGATTGGTTGTTTAATGTCAGCACGTCACGAAGCCACAGCCACAAACATTCATGAAGAAGGAGTAATCCAATAATGGTAGACTGGACCATGAACCCAAACCTCCAGCTCCTCTTGAAATTTTGTTGTTGTTGAGTCAGGAAGTCATGTCTGACTATTTGTGACCCCATGGTCTGCAGCAGACCAAGTTTTCCTGTCCTTCACTATCTCCTGGAGTTTGCTTATGTTCATTGAGGCAGTGATGCGATCCAGCCATCTCATCCTCTGTCGCCTTGAAATTTAGACCATCGCTATTTAAGCAAAATCCACCTTCTGCATCTGTGGATGTAACTTTGCTGAACCTTGTTAGAAATTGTGCCTTCAAATAACCTTGAGGATGCTCAGGAGATATTAACCTCCAGCATCTCCTAAGGAGGTAACTTCCGCCTCCTATTAGAGACCCCAGGGAATAATCCAACTTCCCCTTCTATGAAAATGTGTGAGAATCTGAGAATGCATCTTAGTAGCCTCTCTTTTCAAAACTAGTCTATTTCTCAGATATTTTTCTTGCCTGTTGGTTCCCATTTGGGATCACTTATCTACTTAGATCCCTCAGAACAGTCCTTCATGTCATGCTCCCCAAGGCCCCTGCTGCCAGTGCTGACACTCTTTTCCCTTACTGAAGAGAGTGGCTTGTATTTCCAAATGTAAAAATGTCTCCCACTTTGAAATCAGAAACCGTAAAGGATCTAAGTTTAACTTTACTTGCAAAAAACACAAGAGCACTGAGTCAAAAACCAAGACCATTATTTCTCGGAACAAATGCAGCAGGTAGAGCAGCATCTTACATTGGGTCCTCAAGTCCCCACCCCTCAGTATCATCAAGTGAAGGTCTGATGTTACTTACATACACGGGTGGGTACGTTAAAGCAGAGAAATACCCAAGGTAAGAAACTCCGATCTTTTTCAGGGTTGCCCAGTTTTCCTTCCAGAGAAGGAGAAACAGTGTGAGAGACAGAGACAGAAAAAGAAAAGATGAGAATGTAAGCAAATATTCTCCAGGGAAGGGGAGGAAAGTCTTTTTCTTTACTCCCCTGGGATGCTGAAAGAGAGGGAGAGAAATAGTGATATCAAAGTGTTACTATGCTGGAACATTTCCCTGTATGCTTTGTAAAAGGAAATGGCAATCCACTCCAGTGTTCTTGCTTGCAGAATCCCATGGGCAGAGGGAGACTGGCAGGCTACAGTCCTGAATCACAGAAACAGACACGACTGAGCACACACTCACACATACATTTGTAAATCCCTTTATTCAGAGGGACTGGTCCATGCAGGAAAATGACACATGTAGGGATACTTGTCTTCTAACACCCAACCCCCACAAGCTGGTTTATAGAGGGAACACAACACTCCCACATCAAGAAGTGGAGCGTCTGCCTCATCCCTCTCTGGGTCAGCCCTGTCTCCGTATTTTGACTAGAGCGAGCACGCAGTAACTCCTAAAGTCCTCATCTTCTGCCTCCACTTCTTGGATTAATCTGTCTTGGAAGCCAGGCCTCATGATATGGATGAACCCAGAGAGTTATGCAGAGAGGATCCCCAGTAAAGAACTGGTGTCCTGCAGCTGCACAGACGGCAGGCATGTGAATGTGTGTGTAGAACTAACTAACCGGTAGATGATGAAAACAGAGAAAATTTACCCTTAAATGTTCCCAGCATCTAAATACTCTAGTCCTGCAATAAATAGAGTAGAATGAGCAGTCCTAAGAAAGGCAGGTGCAGGATGGTATGAGTCATTTTCCTTGGCGTAACTGACATTTTTGCAACAGGAGGTGTTTTATGTATGATAATTACTGCAGCATTATTTCCTGATGTTATATGCCTTGTCCTGTAAATTCACATTCATGAATCAGTTTTCGCTTGCCTGGAAATGGTTGTGATGAACAATGCTGACCCACGAACATCTTTTCAAGAAAATATTTTAAGAATATGTCTCAGATATGTTGGCTTTGATGTTCACTCCACACACACAAAATGTATTATCATGCGCCAGGCCTTCTATTTAGTTATCAAGCTGGTTGTGAATTTAGCTATTTCCATGCCCAGAGTTAGAGTGCTCATTTCTCTGAGAGCTGCTGAACCATTTCTTGGCAACACTAGACTGAAGAGGAGATACACAGCATGAGAAGATCATTGAAATACCACAGGGGGGCTTCATTTTTATGATCATAAGCTCTTAAGAATTAAAAAAAATAATACTATGCCTGCTCTGACAATGACCATCAAAAACATGTCTTCCTGTCGCTAGTGTGGGATCTCAGAGCTGAAAGGAAGGCCCGGATGACAATACAAATAAGTGTTTAGTTCTAAACCACTGATGGCTACCTTATATCAGGGCCAGTTCACGAACTTCCCATCGCCTGAAATTTCAAAAGATTTACCATAAAATACAGACTCACATAGTTCTCTCATTATATAGGTATATTTTTCAAGGAAAAAAACATAACCTAAATTCATACTCATTCAACTGATATTCCTAAAAGGATTAAGCATGTAATTTTATTTATTTATTTTTAAATTTATTTATTTTAAGCATGTAATTTTAAATATACAATGTATTACCACACTGGAAGTTTCTAATGTGTCTTTATTGTTCTCTGCAGTGTCTCTATGGACCTATGTGAATAGTTGTACCTGCTGTTGCTAAGTAGGTACTTAGTAGCCAAGTCTGACTCTGTGTGACCTCATGGACTGTAGCCCACCAGGCTCCTCCATCTGTGGATTTTCTCAGGAAAGAATACTGGGATGGGTTGCCATTTCTTCCTCCATAATGAGATTGCTCAAAATTCTCTAAGCGAGGCTTCAACAGTACGTGAACCAAGAATGTTGAGTTGTTCAAACTGGATGTAGAAAAGGCAGAGGAACCTGAGATCAAATTGCCAACACCCACTGGATCATAGAAAAAGCAAAAGAGTTCCAGAAAAGCATCTACTTCTGCTTTATTGACGCTAAAGCCTTTGACTGTGTGGATCACAACAAACTGTGGAAAATTCTTAAAGAGATGGGAATACCAAACCACCATAAAGAAAGCTGCTGTTGCTGCTAAGTCGCTTCAGTCATGTCTGACTCTGTGCAACCCCATAGACAGCAGCCTACCAGGCTCCTCTGTCCCTGGGATTCTCCAGGGAAGAACACTGGAGTGGGTTGCCATTTCCTTCTCCAGTACGTGAAAGTGAAAAGTGAAAGTGAAGTTGCTCCGTCATGTCCGACTCTTCGAGACCCCATGGACTGCAGCCCACCAGGCTCCTCCATCCATGGGATTTTCCAGGCAAGAGTACTGGAGTGGGTTGCCATTGCCTTCTCCAAAGAAAGCTGAGCGACAAAGAATTGATGCTTTTGAACTGTGGTGTTGCAGAAGACTCTTGTGAGTCCCTTGGACAGCAAGGAGATCAAACCAGTCCATCCTAAAGGAAATCAGTCCTGAATATTCATTGAAAGGACTGATGCTGAAGCTGAAGCTCCAAAACTTTGGCCACCTGATTCGAAGAACTGACTCATCACTAGAAAAGACCCTGATGCTGGGAAAGATTTAAGGCAGGAGGAAGAGGAGATGAAAGAGGATAAGATGGTTGGATGGCATCACAGACTTGATGGAAGTGAGTTTGAGCAAGCTCCAGGAGTTGGTGATGGATAGGGGAGCCTGGTGTGCTACAGTCCATGGGGTCGCAAAGAGTCAGACATGACTGAGTAACAGAACTGAACTGAACTGACCACCTTACCTGCCTCCTGAGAAATCTGTATGCAGGTCAAGAAGCAACAGTTCAAAACGGACATGGACCAACAGACTGGCTCCAAACTGGGAAAGGAACACATCAAGGCTGTATATTGTCATCCTGCTGCTTGTTTAACTTATATGCAGAATACATCATGTGAAATGCTGGGATGGATGAAGCACAAGCTGGAATCAAGACTGCAGGGAGAAATATCAATAACCTCAGATATGCAGAGGACACCACCCTTATGGTAGAAAGTGAAGGGGAACTAAAGAACCTCTTGATGAAAGTGAAAGAGGAGAGTGAAAAAGCTGGCTTAAAACTCAAGCATTCAAAAAACGAAGATCATGGCATCAAGTCCCATCACTTAATGGCGAATAGATGGGGAAACAATGGAAACAGTTACAGACTTTATTTTCTTGGGCTCCCAAATCACTGCAGATGGTGACTGCAG
The DNA here is from genome assembly GCF_000754665.1 of Bison bison bison. Classification (NCBI taxonomy): domain Eukaryota; kingdom Metazoa; phylum Chordata; class Mammalia; order Artiodactyla; family Bovidae; genus Bison; species Bison bison. Next base: position 8,673,900 of record NW_011494680.1, read on the forward strand.
CCATGAAATTAAAAGGCTTGGAAGAAAGGCTATGAGAAACCTAGATAGCATTGCAGAGACATCATTTTGCCAACAAATGTCCATCTAGTTAAAGCTATGGTTTTTCCAGTAGTCTTGTATGGATGTGAGAGTTGGACTATAAAGAAGGCTGAATGGTGAAGAAGAATAGATGCTTTTGAACTGTGGTGTTGGAGAAGACTCTTGAGAGTTCCTTGGACAGCAAGGAGATCAAACCAGTCCATCCCATAGGAAATCAGTCCTGAATATTCATTGGAAGGACTGATGCTGAAGCTGAAACTCCCATACTTTGGCCACCGGATCGAAAAACTGACTCATTTGAAAAGACCCTGATGCTGGGAAAGATTGAAGGCAGGAAGAGAAGGGGATGACAGAGGATGGGATGGTTGGATGGCATCGCCAGCTTGATGGACATGAGCTTGAGCAGGCTCTGGGAGTTGGTGATGTACAGGGAAGCCTGGCATGCTATGGTCCATGGGGTAGCAAAGAGTCAGACATGCCTGAGTGACTGAACTGAACTGAATAAGGCTGGGTATTTCTAAAGCTCAGGGTCCTCAGCTGTAACCAGAGTCCCTCCATGCCCCATTCACCTGGTCCTGCTCTGCATTAATCCCAGGGGAATCAGAGGATGGGGATCTGTAGGAATCTGCAGCTCCTGATGCCTCCTGTGCCAGGTCTAATAAACTTACTCTAGCGGGTATGCTGTGTCTTTCCTGACTGTGTTTATGAAAGTCTGACCAACTGACGTCACTGCTGCTCAGGGACTGTGTGCCCGTGGGTTTCACTGGTGTCTTCTTTGAGGCCAGCTGTGATTTGGAAGGCAAGAGGAGAGTGGACCCAGAGCCCTTAGATCATCGGGAGAGAATCTAGGAGGGCACAGCAGGGTAGAGGTGGTCAGAGGTTGACGTGGGCCTCTCAGGTCTGTTGAATGTGAGGCCTGGACTCCTGGGTTTCTGGCAAGTTTAGAACAAGCACAGATAGAACATGTGAGCAGGTGCCATCCAGCCCCCCTAACAGCATCCAGTGCAAGAGGGCTTTGTCTTGCTAGGGCTCCCCAGCTCCAGGAGGTGGTTGAGGGTGTTGCTGCTGCTGCTAAGTCACTTCAGTTGTGTCCGACTCTGTGCGACCCCATAGATGGAAGCCCACCAGGCTCCCCTGTCTCTGGGATTTTCCAGGCAAGAACACTGGAGTGGGTTGCCATTTCCTTCTCCAATGCATGAAAGTGAAAAGTGAAGGTGAAGTCACTCAGTTGTGTCTGACTCTTCGAGACCCCATGGACTGCAGCCCACCAGCCTCCTCTGTCCATGGGATTTTCCAGGCAAGAGTTCTGGAGTGGGGTGCCATTGCCTTCTCCAGTTGAGGGTATTAGAAGGATGCAAACCCAGTGTGACATACAGGTCACCATGGGACCCTTGGCTTATGGGTTGGAGAAATGGGCCATGACCAACCATGGGGACCTCCAGCACTGACTCCACTAGACTCACGTGAGCAGCAAGTCACCTCCAGCCACACCGCGTAGACAGAGGTGGGAGAGACAGGGAAACAGAGAGACAGAAGGAGGCCTGGCCCAGATTTTGCAGGGGATTTCTAGCCTTGCACCTGAGCTGAGGTGAGAAGCACTTTGAAATGTTAGACAGGGACTTGAGATTCCAACACAGAAACTACAGCACAAAGCACTGATCAGAGAGTTAATGCTTATGTTTTTTGTTTTTTTTTTTACATATTGACTTTAAATTATTTCATCATTCCCAAGAAATTCTGAGGGAAATTTTGCCACAATTACACTAAATCTAAATATTAACTTGGAAGAAATTGAGGTTTTCACAGTATTCAGTTTTTTTCTTTAGTTTTCCCTCTATTAATTTAAGACTGTGTGTGTGTGTGTGTATGACTGTGCATGTGTGTGTATATATGTACATGTATCCCGAGAGAAGGAAATGGCTACCCACTCCAATATTCTTGCCTGGGAAATCCCTTGGACAGAGGAGCCTTGCGGGCTATAGTCCATGGGGTCTTAAGAGTCAGACACAACTTAGCGACTAAACCTCCACCGTGTATATATTTCCTCTCTTCACACAGGCACTATAATATCTTGTTAGTGTTGTTCCAAGGCTGTGGTTAACATTGTAAATAAACCCCTCCCCATTATAAAGCTAACATATTAACATATACAAATATGTAGAAATCTGTAGTTTTTATGTTTCATTTGTTCAGTATTTGTTAAGTGCCTATGGTATGTCAGGTCCAGATACATACTTATCTTGAATCATACCACTTTACTCCACTCTAATTAAAGAGTTTTTAGGTTTTACAAATATGATAAATTTATCTACTACCTTCCAATAGTTATATGTATTGATTTGGTTTCAAGCACTGTTCCATTGGCAAGAACATCCTTAAGAAAGTGAATAGTGTTGGTAATATTGGCATTCTCATTCTGTAATTAATTTTAATGGGATGTTTTTATTGTCTTTTAAGAGTTGGGTATTTGAAAAGGCATCGATAAATAATACCATTTTCTTCCACTCCTGTGTACAAAATCAATTAAGAAATAAGAAACAGAACACAGACAAATGGAAGTCAGAACCTCAGCTTTAATACTGATGAAACCAAGTTGGGGTACTGGCTCTATGTAGGCGCTCACAGAGCTCACTAACTCCTCCTAGAAGGAAGTGAGATTCGGGGCACCCACTGTCTCCCCTATGGGGGCTGTGCCCATCAGTGACAGAGAACCTGAGAGGAAGCACCTTCTGTGACGCAGCTCCTCTGGGAGTAGAAAGGGCCAGAGCTGGAGCACCTGCTTCCTTTGTCACCAGATGAAGGGCTGTTGCCTGTTCTCTGGTTGCAGTGGGAGAGAGTGTGGGTGTTGGCATGGGGGAAAGAGTTCCCCCTCTAGTTATGTGTGATTTGTAAAAACTTCCTTTAGCATGAAAGGAAAGTCATTTCTAATTTTACTAAGAACCCTATTAAGAGGATTTACAAATGAATGCTAGAAACATTAAAATGTTTCTCTTTGGCATCTATTGGATTCAATACGTTTTTTCATGTTGAACTTAAGAGTTATGTAACTTGAAAAAATTTATTTGTTAAAACTAAATAACATTTCCATTGTATGAACTGCTTACTCATGGTGGAGAGCTCATTAACTCTATAAATGAGATTTCTAACTTTTTTGTTTTTTAACAAGTTTTGAACATTTGCTTTTGTTATTTTTTAATGGAAGTATAGTTGGCATACAGTGTTTTGTTGTTTCAAGTGTACTGTGGAATGATTTGACAATTGCAAATGTTATGAAATCATCACCATTATAAGTTTAGTGATCATCTGTCCTCACACAAAATTAGTACAGTGTTCTCCTTATTGCCAAATTCAAACTTAAATTGAAGAAAGTAGGAAAAACCACTAGACCATCAGGTATGACCTTAATCAAATCCCTTATGATTATACAGTGGAAGGGAGAAATAGATTTAAGGGACTAGATTTGATAGACAGACTGCCTGATGAACTATGGACACAGGTTCGTGACATTGTACAAGAGACAGGGATCAAGACCTTCCCCATGGAAAAGAAATGCAAAAAAGCAAAATGGCTGTCTGAGGAGGCCTTACAAATAGCTGTGAAGAGAAGAGAAGCGAAAAGCAAAGGAGAAAAGGAAAGATATAAGCATCTGAATGCAGAGTTCCAAAGAATAGCAAGGAGAGATAAGAAACCCTTCCTCAGTGATCAGTGCAAGGAAATAGAGGAAAACAACAGAGTGGGAAAGACTAGTGGTCTCTTCAAGAAAATTAGAGATACCAAAGGAATATTTCATGCAAAGATGGGCTCGATAAAGGACAGAAATGGTACGGACCTAAAAGAAGCAGAAGATATTAAGAAGAGGTGGCAAGAATACACAGGAGAACTGTACAAAAAAGATCTTCACGACCCAGATAATCATGATGGTGTGATCACTCATCTACAGCCAGACATCCTGGAATGTGAAGTCAAGTGGGCCTTAAAAAGCATCACTACGAACAAAGCTAGTTGGGGTGATGGAATTTCAGTTGAGCTCTTTCAAATCCTGAAAGATGATGCTGTGGAAGTGCTGCACTCAATATACCAGCAAATTTGGAAAACAGCAGTGGCCACAGCACTGGAAAAGGTCAGTTTTCATTCCAATCCCAAAGAAAGGCAATGCCAAAGAATGCTCAAACTACTGCACAATTGCACTCATCTCACATGCTAGTAAAGTAATACTCAAATTTCTCCAAGCCAGGCTTCAGCAATATGTGAACTGTGAACTTCCAGATGTTCGAGCTGGTTTTAGAAAAGGCAGAGGAAACAGAGACCAAATTGCCAACATCTGCTGGATCATCAAAAAAGCAAGAGAGTTCCAGAAAAACATCTATTTCTGCTTTATTGACTATGCCAAAGCCTTTGACTATGTGGATCACAAGGAACTGTGGAAAATTCTGAAAGAGATGGGAATATCAGACCACCTGACCTGCCTCTTGAGAAACCTATATGCAGGTCAGGAAGCAACAGTTAGAACTGGACATGGAACAACAGACTGGTTCCAAATAGGGAAAGGAGTTCGTCAAGGCTGTATATTACAGACTGGTTCCAAATAGGAAAAGGAGTTTGTCAAAGCTGTATATTGTCACCCTGTTTATTTAACTTATATGCAGAGTACATCATGAGAAACACTGGACTGG
>NW_011494680.1:8678711-8684045 GCF_000754665.1 Bison bison bison
CATCACTGACTTGATGGATGTGAGTTTGAGTGAACTCTGGGAGTTGGTGATGGACAGGGAGGCCTGGCGCACTGCAATTCATGGGGTCGCAAAGAGTCAGACATGACTGAGCAATTGAACTGAGCTGAACTGAACTGAACTATTGACCATATTCCTTATGCTTTACATTACATCCTTGTAACTTAATTATCATAAGACTGGAGGTTTGTACCTCTTAATTCCCTCACCTGTTTTGCCCACGCTCTACCCCCTCCCTCCGACAGCCACCCATTTGTTCTCAGTATCTATGAGTTTGTTTTGGTTTTTAGATTTCATATGTAAGTGGTATGCAGCATTTGTATTTATTTTGGAGGATCTAATTAGGGGTCTTATCTAAAGAATGTTTCTTGAGGGCCTGCTGTGGTCTAGGCACTCTGTGTTGGTGTTTAGCTGTACAGAGTGGTGAAAAAATTCATGACCTTAAGAAAAGCTTTGTTTCAAGATAAAATGGCATGTAAAAGTATACGGAGAGCTAAAAGCAATCAAATATATGATGACATAACCTTTATATCATAATCATACAAACCAGTCACCAATGCCCTAATAGTATGTATTTAATTTTAGAATGCATCAGTTCATTTTATCTCAAGTCTCTGGGACTTGAGAATGGAAATGGGTTTTCACACTAGGATAATTTGTCTTCCTGGCAACAGTTTCATTGAGTGTTTTTTGGTTTTTGCTTTTTTGCTTTATTTTGGATTGTCCCAGGAGTTTACTGTTTATTTTGGGAAGGCATTAGATATTTTCCTTGGAAATGCCACCAGATGCCAAGCAACATGTAGATTATTAAAGGTTACCAGCATTCTTCTACCTTTTGACTAATTAAAAACATTTAACTGAGAGATGTCATAAAATGTATTTTTAGGAGGTTTCAATATATAATTGAGTAAGAAAAAAAGCTTTAAAAGCACGAATTACTTGCTAATACTTAAAATGTTTTATAGGTCTCTTTGACGTTATTTTCAACAAAGGAAATGTATGCATTTTCCAAAGTCATGAATTGAGGCACCTTTCTCTGGCTCTTGACAACGGCTTTGTCACTGGAATGGTATGTGGTAATCTCTGTTTTCACCGTATGTCAAATGTATTGTATCCATATATATATATATATAATATATTCTTGCACAAGACACTTTCATAAGATTATGAATTTGTATTTTCCTTTGGCTTTTGCTTCCACTTTTTTCATGTTGTTTTGTCTTACTGATTTTTGAGATTTTGATATGTAAATGGCCTTAAATTTCAGCAGTTAGAATTTAGACAAGAAAAAGTAGAACACGTCTCTGAGAACATTCAAACTTTCAGTTAGCCTCAAAATGGGAAATCTGACCTCCCAAAGGCCCTTTCAGGGATCACATTATTGGGGGAAAACCAATAGTTTCACATAATTATGCCTTGTATTACTTAGTTGGGCTTCCCTGGTGGCTCAGTTGGTAAAGAATCTGCCTGCCATGCAGGAGACCCAGGTTTGATCCCTGGATTGGGAAGATCCCCTGGAGAAGGAAATGGCTACCCACTCCAGTAGTCTTGCCTGGGAAATCTCATGGACAGAGGAGCCTGGTGGGCTACAGTCCATAGGGTCGCGAAGAACTGGACACGACTTGAGCAGCTAAACACAGCACAGTGTGCTTTGTGAATGAGTGTATGAGATTACTTAGTTTAGGTTTGAAAGGAACCCAAAGCTGGTGCTCTGTGACAACCTAGAGGGGTGGGATGGGAAAGGAGGTGGGAGGAAGGTTTAAGAGGGAAGGGACGTAGGTATATCTATGGCTGATTCATGTTGATACACGGCAGAAACAATCACAGTAGTGTAAAGTAATTATCCTACAATGAAAAATAAAATAAAAATTTTTAAATGGATAAAACTTCTAAAAATGTCTTTTTTTTAAGATCCATGTATGATTATTTGTTTTGAAGCTGAGAAAGCATAGGATGACATGCACTGTTTTAAGTGCTAACTGTGTGTTATAACATTTAGCCTTTTTATTGTCCTATGAGAGAGTACATTAGCATCCCTTTCTGACAGAAGAGGAGCCTGACGAGTGGGAAGACTGTGTTGTCCAAAGTCTCAGAGCTGGTCAGTATGAAAGCAGGCACGGAGCACAGACGCTGGGACTCCACCCCTCATTCTACAGCTTTCTCATATAATCTTACATAATTTTATGCAATGACTTTTTTTTTTTTACTTATATCTTGTTTTAAAACTTAAGGATAGCAATAAATTTTGAAGAAAAAACATGATCTATAGGACTGAAATTCAGGCTAAGGAACTAATCAGTCACCTCTTTTTTTTGACAACATTGACCATATTTATTTTGTTTACAAATCTGCAGTTGGGCGGGACCCAGAGAAGGTAGCACATCTCTCTTCCTCTCAGCATCAAGTGAAGTGGCTGAAATGTTAGAGACTGGAGTCATCCAAGGGCTTGTTGAGTCGAAGGTCTGATAGTCGATGCCAGCTCTCAGTGGAACAGCTGTGTGTGGCCCTTCCTTCAGTGTAGCTGCTTGACTCTCACAGCATGGGAGCTAGGTTCCAGGACAAAAGTGCCCAGAGGGGAAATAGTCAGGAGGAAGCTGTATTGCTTTTTTAAAACAAATTATTAATTAATTTACTTACTTGCTTCACTGGTGGCTCAGATGATAAATAATCTACCTGCAGCATGGAAGACCCAGTTCAATCTCTGAGTCGGGAAGATCCCTGGAGAAGGAACTGGCAACCCACTCCAGTATTCTTGCCTGGAGAATCCCATGGACAGAGGAGTTGGGCAGGCTAGAGTCCATGGGGCTGCAAAGATTCGGACATGAATCAGTCACATTTCTTTTATGGTGTCTTTTTTTTGAACTTGGCATGTTACCCCATGCTGTTTTTTATGCTTATTTTTATTTATATTTTGGCTGCACTGGATTTCAGTGGTGGCATATGGGATCTAGTTTCCTGATCAGGGATCAAACTGGGGCACTCTGCGTTGTGAGCTTGGAGTCTTAGTCATTGGACCACCAGGGAAGTCCCTCATGCTGTATTTTGTAGTGCATTCTGCTTCATAAAGGTCCTAGTCAGTAGAAGTTTAATAAATATGAATGTTGAGGGTATGGAATCACTCAAATTAAGAGTTCAAGAAATGTTCTATTTATTTTTCTAAAATCAAATTAAGTCTCTCTGTAAACCCCTCTCCCTCTAAGTTGGAGAAAAATCCCACCTTGGTTATTATGAAGGTCACCTTGTTGTATACACATTTCAAGCTGGTGACAACTCTCTTAACTTCAGTCCACACTGCTCACTGCCCAGTTCTCATCAAACATCAGGTGGTTTCTTTGTGAACGGCTCCGTGGCTTACCTGCCATCCTCACACAAGAAACTTCACTGAGGTTGGCAGCTTTAGTGTCACGGATCAAGCCTTTCCAGCGGCATCAGTAAGTCCTTACTTTCAGGCCCAGATGCCTCCTTGAGACAGTGAGAGGTCAGACCTCAAACAGTGCCCTAAACTAGAAATGTCTCACTATAGTTTATCTTCCTTGATTTGTTCAGTTTTTCACAAGCAAAACCTAGTAATACACATCTGTTAATTTCATCTTTTGATCCTATGTGGTCTTTAATTAGGAAGACACAAAAAAAGAAGTGAAAAATATTGATAAAATGCACATTAACATCTCATTAAATTACCCTGCCACTGGAATTATTTTTGCTGTTATTTAGCGCTCTACATGGTTTCTGAAAAGTCAAGAGAAGGTCCTTGGAGCAAGACCCTGGAAATCAGGGCGGGAGATCAAAAGAATTGAATCAGAAAACATGTCACAGTTGTACAGCTAGTTCAAGGGTTCCATGCAGTGCACTGGATCTGTGCAGACATAGAGTGTCAACACCTTTTCTATTGCTTATGCAGAGCTTTCATTTTGTTTTGTTTTCCCTTTTTCTTTTAGGCTAGTGGTGGGGCCTCCACTGAGATGCGGGTGCTGTCCCAGCCCAACCGCTGCGCACTCCTTGAGTCAGCACGGGTTCCCGGCCACTTGGTTATTTTTGATCGCCATGGCAAAATAACTAACGAATCATCGGCAGGCTATGCAGACCTTTCAAAAGAGTTTGTGGTTTTTGTCAAGGTAAACTGGAGGAAGGTCATTAAAGCTGATACTCTTAAACTTGTATTTTCTTTTGCCCTGTTGAGGAAAACTCTTGAATGAAGTCACAGTGGAGAAATCAGATCTTTTTCCACTCGGGGCATTGATGCCTGTGGTCATTTTGTCCACCCAGAATGTGATCGTAGGGACGGCAGCCTTAGCAACACTAAAATGATGGGAGTAACAGCCAATGTCAATTGAATTTGCAGGTTAAAACTATGGCTGTGGGAATTTCAAATAAAAAGTTAGAGAATCTTATATTTGGGAGTGAAACAAATCTATATTTAACTTTTCTAACTGTTAGAATATTTACATATTTATACTCTTTGAGTGTTGTATGTGTGTGATCATTTCATATTGCTTATGTTTTTTTTCTTTGTAATACATGTTTGTGAATTTATCTTTTTATCTTTAAATGATATTATTAATGCAATAGGTATCATTTGTGAGATTGCCTGTTTTATTACAGACACTTTACTGAGAGCTTCACCATACACAATACTAAATCTAACCACCATGACATTTCTGACAGATATTGTTATCTACATTTTAAAAATAAAGAGAATGTTTTCTGAAAAGTTACAACTTTTAATGAGTATAACATATCTAGTCTGGTGAATTATGAATCCAATCAGTCAATTTGTCTTCAAAACTTTTTAGACCTACTATGATGATGCTGTGAAAGTGCTGCACTCAATATGCCAGCAAATTTGGAAAACTCAGCAGTGGCCACAGGACTGGAAAAGGTCAGTTTTCATCCCAATCCCAAAGAAAGGCAATGCCAAAGAATGCTCAAACTACTGCACAATTGCACTCCTCTCACACGCTAGTAAAGTAATGCTCAAAATTCTCCAAGCCAGGCTTCAGCAATACGTGAACCGTGAACTTCCAGATGTTCAAGCTGGTTTTAGAAAAGGCGGAGGAACCAAAGATCAAATTGCCAACATCTGCTGGATCATAGAAAAAGCAAGAGAGTTCCAGAAAAACATCTATTTCTGCTTTATTGACTATGCCAAAGCCTTTGACTGTGTGGATCACAATAAACTGTGGAAAATTCTTCAAGAGATGGGAATACCAGACCACCTGATCTGCCTCTTGAGAAATTTGTATGCAGGTCAGGAAGCAACAGTTAGAACTGGACATGGAACAACAGACTGGTTCCAAATAGGGAAAGGAGTTCGTC
>NW_011494680.1:8684145-8696419 GCF_000754665.1 Bison bison bison
AAAGGAGTTTGTCAAAGCTGTATATTGTCACCCTGTTTATTTAACTTATATGCAGAGTACATCATGAGAAACACTGGACTGGAAGAAACACAAGCTGGAATCAAGATTGCCAAGAGAAATATCAATAACCTCAGATATGCAGATGACACCACCTTTATGGCAGAAAGTGAAGAGGAACTAAAAAGCCTCTTGATGAAAGTGAAAGTGGAGAGTGAAAAAGTTGGCTTAAAGCTCAACATTCAGAAAACGAAGATCATGGCATCCAGTCCCACCACTTCATGGGAAATAGATGGGGAAACAGTGGAAACAGTGTCAGACTTTATTTTTCTGGGCTCCAAAATCACTACAGATGGTGACTGCAGCCATGAAATTAAAAGATGCTTACTCCTTGGAAGGAAAGTTATGACCAACCTAGATAGCATATTCAAAGCAGAGACATTACTTTGCCAACAAACGTCCATCTAGTCAAGGCTATGGTTTTTCCTGTGGTCATGTATGGATGTGAGAGTTGGACTGTGAAGAAGGCTGAGCGCCAAAGAATTGATGCTTTTGAACTGTGGTGTTGGAGAAGACTCTTGAGAGTCCCTTGGACTGCAAGGAGATCCAACCAGTCCATTCTGAAGGAGATCAGCCCTGGGATTTCTTTGGAAGAAATGATGCTAAAGCTGAAACTCCTGTACTTTGGCCACCTAATGTGAAGAGTTGATTCATTGGAAAAGACCCTGATGCTGGGAGGGATTGGGGGCAGGAGGAGAAGGGGACAACAGAGGGTGAGATGGCTGGATGGCATCGCTGACTCGATGGACGTGAGTCTCAGTGAACTCCGGGAGTTGGTGATGGACAGGGAGGCCTGGCAGTCGGACACGACTGAGCGACTGATCTGATGTAATAAACACTTCATTATGTTATTATTTTCCCCAGACAACATGGGGAAAATATGGTTACATTATATTCAAACATTAGGAAAATATGAATTTATCATTGGATATTTAATCTTAATTTCTTTATTTTATTACCTTTAATGTATTACTGGAAAATGTACTTGGACTTATGTCTCTGACAACATATTTTATTATTTTCTTAGCCTAGATCATTCAAAATTGAATTGAAAGGTCAGAATATGAGCCCTTTAAGACTCTTGGCAACATATTGACAAATCTCTCTCCAGAAATGTACCAGTACTTAATCCTGGGAAAGTCAAATCATGAGGTTAGAGGGGACAGTTGACATGACCACCCTCGCTTCTGACAGGGACTTCAGAGTGAAGGATTCTTGAGGTCACTATCAAGTTTTGATAATTCATGAGAATGACCCAGAACTAAATCATTGCTCTCACATTCATGGTATTACAGAGAAAGGATGCAGATTTAACATTCACTAAGGGAAGAGATGCAGAGGGCAGAGTTCAGGAAAAGCACCAAATGTGGAAATTGTGGTTGTCCTCTTCCTGGAATCAGGATGATGTGACTTTCTCTGCACTGATGTGTGATGATATTCATGGAGCACTGCCATCCAGGGAGGCTTACCTGATACTTGGGCCCAGAGGCTTTCCTGGGGTCCCTCACATAGGGAGTCCATAAGGCCAGTCTCAGTCTCTAACATTCATTAAGGAAAGAGATGCAGAGGGAAGAGACCTCTTGGGAGGTCAGCTGACACCTCGTTACGCAAAGTTCCCACCCTAAGTCGCATCTTTACTATCTGGCTGACCCAAGGCTGCCAGGCAAGCAAAGACACTCCTGTTAGGCACAGCACCGTTAGGGGTTGGTGATTACTTCTCAGAAACCTAGGACAAAGGCCAGACCTTTCCAGGTAAAATGATGCTCGTTACTACCAAGTTCCCTTTGACAGAGCAGGATATTATTTATATTGATATCATGGACCTTGGTGTTGAGTATAGCAGTCCTTGAAAGAAACATTGACAATCTTCTAGAGAAATAAACATTTAATTTTCACTTTATTATTATTTTTATTACTCGTATAGATTATTTTTCCTTTTGCATATTCATCATTTGTATTTTGTGACTTGTGTATTTGTGTCTTTTATTCATTTCTCTACTGTGTTAGTACATTTCTAACTAATTTTCAAGAACTTTTAATATCTTCCTCTTAAGCTATTGCTTATATGCAGAATATATCATGTGAAACGCTGGGCTGGATGAAGCACAAGCTGGAATCAAGATTGCAGGGAGAAATATCAATAACCTCAGATATGCAGATAATACCACCCTTATGGTAGAAAGTGAAGAGGAACTAAAGAGCTTCTTGATGAAAGTGAAAGAAGAGAGTGAAAAAGCTGGCTTAAAACTCAACATTCAGAAAACTAAGATCATGACATCCAGTCCTATCACTTCATGGCAAATAGATAAGGAAACAATGGAAACAGTGGCAGACTTCATTTTCTTGGGCTCCAAAATCACTGCAGATGGTGACTGTAGTTTTGGAATGAAAAGATACTTGCTCCTTGGAAGAAAAGCTATGACCAATCTAGACAGCATATTAAAAAGCAGAGGCATCAATCACTTTGTTGACAAATGTCCATCTAGTCAAAGCTATGGTTTTCCCAATAGTCATGTATGGATGTGAGAGTTGAATCATAAAGAAAGCTAAGCACTGAAGAATTGATGCTTTTGAACTGTGGTGTTGGAGCAAACTCTTGAGAGTCCCTTGGACTGCAAGGAGATCCAACCAGTCCATCCTAAAGGAAGTCAATCCTGAATATTCATTGGAAGGACTGATGCTGAAGCTGAAGCTCTTTGGCCACCTGATCAAAGAACTGACTCATTGGAAAAGCCCTTGATGCTGGGAAAGATTGAAGGCAGGAGGAGAAGGAGACGACAGAGGATGAGATGGCATGACCAACTTGGTGGACATGAGTTTGAGCAAGCTCTGGGAGTTGGTGATGGACAGGGAGGCTTGGTGTGCTGCAGTCCATGGGGTTGCAAAGAGTTGGATACAACTGAGCAACTGAACTGACTGAAGCTATTGATTAGAGAAGATCTACTTAATTTGGCTTTAGTTATATTCAATACTTCTTTTCATTCATTCATTTATTCCTCCATGCATGTGTGTGTGAGTGCTAAGTCACTTCAATTATGTCTGACTCTTCGAGACCCTATGGACTATAGCTCATCAGGCTCCTCTGTCCATGGCATTCTCCAGGCAAGAATACTGGAGTAGGTTGCCATGCCCTCCTCCAGGGGATCTTCCTGACCCAGGGATCAAGCCTGCATCTCTTACGTCCCCTGCATTGGCAGGCGTGTTCTTTACCACTAGCACCACCTGGGAAGCCCCTCCTACATGCATACATTTAACTAATATCCATAGAGTACTTGTCAAAATTCAAGCACTCTTATAGAACACTATTTTTATTCTTCTCTGTATTAGTATTCAAACTATTTGCTTAGAGTGATTGGAAACTTCTTAAGAGAAGTGTTTGTGGGTTTTGCATCTTCTTAAAATCTCTGTAGCATCTGATGCTGATTCTTACAGTCTCAATAAGTAATGATTAATGTAAATCATAATGAGTCAACCAGACCACCTTCTTTAGTTTTGTTTAGCTTTACATAGCAGTTAAATTTTTTATTTCCTTTTTTTTTTGCTCATTCTTTCCCACCAAGCTTCTGGTAAAATCCCGATAACTGCAGCTTTTGTAAGAAAATGGGCTCTATTGCCATATTTCTCTAGCAAGACACAGGCGTGTCACTTACTGCCTTTCTGTGCTGTTGGTTGCTCTGCAGGGTGTGTTGCTCAACAGCGCAGTGGTTCTGCTTGCCACCAGCCTGTGCCAGGCCCTCTGCCTCCAGCCGGATGGGAGCTGCACGGGCGTAGGAAAGCTGTCTGAAAAGTCCTACTGGAGAGTGCATAAAATCAGCTCTAGGATATGCATGTTTGAAAGTGTGAAGAATGCACGGATGTTTCTGAGGATTAAGGATGGACGGTGTGATGGAGCTGTAAGCATCTGCTCGTGTTTTTCTCAGCGAATGTCTAAGACACTTGCCAAGAATTGCTACAAGTGTTGCTTGCTTGAGTGTTTTGCTTTTTAGTTTTAACCTATGAAAACTCTGGAAAATTGGATGTGCTACGTGGTAGCCCCCCTTGACTGGTATTGTTAATACATGGCTGGGGGTGGGTGCCCTCTTGGTGTGACCAGAAGGGGTCCTTGACCCTTAGACACTGCTTCTGAAATGAAAGGTGCATGCAGATCACCTGGAAATAGTGTTAGAAAATGGGTTCTGACTCAGATAGACTGCTCCAGGACCTATGTGTCTGTGTTTCTAATGAGCATCAAGCTGCTGTTGTTGAGTCAGGCCCCAAACCACACTTTGAGAACCAAGGCCCTGGGAAGTCCCAGCTCAGTCATGTTTCCTGAACTGCTTCCTTGGAACCTGAGTTCCCACCAGTGGAAAGCCTGCTCTGTGAGTAAGGAGGTAATTTTTTTTTTGTCTGCACCCTGTGATATGTGGGATCCTTGTTCTCTGACCAGACATTGAACTGGGGCCCCCTGCTCTGGAAACACTGAATCTTAACCACCGGACCATCGGGGAAGTCCCAGAAAGTAATTTTATGCTCTAAATATTAGAAGTTTTTCCTTAACATCTTGTAACTCTGGAGGGGTGACTTGTAACCAATATCACAACTTTTATATTTTCATACATCTCTGACAGGTTGAGGGGCACAGTTACCATTTAGCAAGTCTATTAATACTCTGCTCATCCATTTTCATTTGAAAGAGTTTGGTTTAAACTGTGCCTTTTGGATAAACTTGGAGATGCTCCCTGTCCCCCCTCTCCTTACCAGGGGGGCATCTCTCTGGGAGAATTTGCGTGAGCTTCTGGTTGGAGAGGAGGGAAGATTTAGACCATTCATGGTTCCGTGCCCCTGACTTCACTGTGCACAGTGCAAAAGCGAAAAGCACATGTACACACACATTTAGGTAGCATCCTGGATGGGCTCATAAGAGCATTGGGAAGTGGGCGTGTCCCACGTCACAGAAGAGACAGAGTCCTGCTTATAGCTTTTAAACTGGCAAGTGGATGAACTGAGATGAAAATGGTTACCAGCTCTGCTGTGGCCAGACTATGGAAGGTGAGATTTCATCACGCCTGGTCACCTCCAGGAAGCCGCCTTCCTTGCCATCACCTACATCCACAGAATGGACAAACCTGTTTCTTCTGGGGCTCCTGGGACTGCTCAGAACCAGGAGACAGAAGGTGTGTTCCTACGTGACACATGTCTTTATGTGCATGTGTTTCAGAGTTGCCGGAGGCAGTTTATGGGGGCACAGATAACTGTCACCCCAAACTGGGGATGGGCCAGCCCTGAACTCTGTCTTCCTGTGACAACAACCAAAGGGCCAGCTTGGTGCTCAGTCACCTTACGTGTGGCTGCCTCATCCTCTGGTTGGATGGGGCTTCTCTTGGTTCTTCCGTTTCTCCCTTTCCAGTTTGCCGGGGCCTCTCTATTGCTTCCATTTTTTCCTCTGCATGGTGTTTCTCTTGTCCCTCCAAGCGAGGACGCTTCCTCTGCAAGTGTGGAGCAGAATCTTGGCTCTGTCCGTGCTCCTCTGAACACGAAGGCTTCCTTCTTTTTCCTTCCGCCTGCCAGGTGGGTGACTCAGCGCTCTGACCAGCTGAGGGAATGGAAGGAGTCCTGGCGGAAGGCTTTACTGAGCATAGGAACATGAGCAGAAATGAACAGATTAACGCAGGGGAGTGTTATCCTAACACAGAGGAACTGGCTGAGTGATTGTCCACAGCCGTATTGGTGTCAGCGCTCAGTCATGCCAGGTCTGCCCACCTGTTGTGGAGGATTCATGGTATCAGCCTGGAGAAACTGGGTTGATTGCCAAGAGGAAACTGGAGCAGGAAACCCCGCAGGGAGGTGCTTCCAAAAGACAAAGTGGTTTTCTTTTTTATTTTTTAATTTTTCTAGAACCAGCCTTGCTGACAGCTTTTCAGGTGAAGAATTGGGTCTGAAATTGTTTCTGCTCAGGCTGTTTTGTGCTCTAGCACAAAGACCAAACCCCCGCCCCTGCCCCACCGTGGACTTCTCAGGATGAAAAGCTAAGTTCAGAATTTCCTGTGCACTGTGGAACTGAGGCCAGCAATCATGTATTGGAGTTTTTTAAACTCAAGTAGCGTCTCTTAAAGATTTTTGATAACTTGAAGAAAACAGAGGTTCCGTTTGCTTTTGGACAGTAGTGTTAGTCACTAAAGTCCTGTCTGACTCTAAGACTCCAAGGACCATAGCCCACCTGGCTCCTCTGTCCATGGGATTCTCCAGGCAAGAATAGTAGAGTGGGTTGCCATTTCCATCTCCAGGGAATCTTCCCAACCCGGGGATTGAACCCACATCTCCCAAATTGCAGGCATATTCTTTACCATCTGAACCACCAGGGAATTGTTATTATGATTATTTTGGAGAAGGCAGTGGCAACCCACTCCAGTACTCTTGCCTGGAAAATCCCACGGACGGAGGAGCCTGGTAAGCTTCAGTCCATGGGATCGCGAAGAGTCAGACACGACTGAGCAACTTCACTTTTACTTTTCACTTTCATGCATTGGCGAAGGTAATGGCAACCCACTCCAGTGTTCTTGCCTGGAGAATCCCAGGTTCGGCAGAGCCTGGTGGGCTGCCATCTATGGGGTCACACAGAGTCGGACACTACTGAAGTGACTTAGCATTATGATTATTTTAATAATAAAATCAAAAATTTGAACTTTATTTTATTGTCTTCATTTCATATTTGCTTTTACTTTTCCCTGGCAATTCAGGAGCTTTTTCAAAAAATGTTTGTGAATATTCTTTTTTTTTGGCTATGAAGCATGTGGGATATTAGTTCTGCAACCAGGGATCAAACCCGTGCCCCTTAGATTGGAAGCACAGAGTCTTAGCCTCTGGACTGCCAGGAAAATCCTTATTTTGGTATTATTAAAAAGAAGAGCATGGGCCCAAGAGTCACTTATGCTGGGCATGTCACTGAACCTGGACTTAATATCTAGCCTGAATGAAGTTTTGTTGTTTAGTCGCTAAATTGTGTCCAACTCTTTGTGGTCCCATGGACTGTAGCCTGCCAAGTGCCTCCCCATGGATCCATGGGATTCTTCAGGCAAGAATACTGGAATGGGTTGCCATTTCCTTCTCCACGGGATCTTCCTGACTGAGGGATTGAACCCATGTATCTTGCATTGCCAGGTGGATTCTTTACCACTGAGCCACCAGGGAAGCCCAACTGAAGTTTTACCCTCCCCCAGAAACGGAGTCCTAGCTGGTCGGTTAGGGATTTTCTGGAGTTACCTCAGCTCCAGTGAGGTAAGCTATCATGTGGGCCCTTTCCAGCCCCCAAAGGAAGATGAGGTAACCCATCTAATAAGACCCTCCTGTCCCCGAAGGGAGATGACTTAATCTGAAATAACCTTTTTTGTTTATGACTCTCCTGTCTTGCCTTTAGAACCCTCTTCACTTGGCAGCCCCCTGCCCCCCAGTCTCCCTCCACATGCTGTGTGGGCACCACCTGACTCATGACTCATTGAAAAAGCCAATTAGATCTTCAGGATCTACTCAGTAGACTTATGTGATTGTCAGTACTTTTGCAGAGAGGTGCCTGCACAGAACCCTCATCATATGTATGTTACTTCTACCGCTTTCATCGTAGTGTTTCCTTTATATCATAACTTGTCTAGTGACCCTTCAATATGGTTGTCCAACTAAACCTCTCCCCCTGAGATTTTGGTAGTGATGTTGACTAGGTTTGTGGCCTCCTTAACAGATATTGACTAGATGCCAGAGAAGAAATTCAGGCAAGGCTTTATTTGGGTTCCCGCTTCAGCAGGTGGAGAAGGAAATGCGACCCACTCCAGTATTTCTCGCCTGGAGCATTCCATAGACAGAAGAGCCTGGCGGGCTACAGTGCACAGGGTCCCTCAGAGTCGGGCATGGCTGAGCACACTGCCGCAGGAGGGCGTGAGGACAAGTGAGAGGCGCCCTTGCTCCCTGCCTGCGGTGGGTGAGCTGGTTCCTTCTAGGGTGAGGGGCTGTGTCCACAGGTCAGGCAGGAGGGGTGGCTTAGGTGGTTTGCCCACCCTTAGGTGGTGGTGTGTTCGGGGGCATGTGCAGTCCCCTGCTTTTGCTCCAGGCTGTTTAGAAATGGCAGTTGGGGTCTCTCGGTCTCTCTGTATCTTTTGTCCAGGATTTGCCCTGCCCTGTGCATGCATTCAGTTATTTTTAATCTTGTATAGTTTGTTTCTATTCTGTTGTTTGAGGAGGTGTTTGTCCAGGTGCAGGCAGTTCAGCACTGCCGCAAAGGGTCCAGGATCCAGCCTGTCTCCATGGTGGGTCTTTTGAGTCAGAAAGCATGTGCTTTTTTTGCTCTTAGGAGCTATTATTGATACATAACAATCAGGCACGTTATTGTTCACTTTCACTGTATCTGATCAGAAATCCCTGGGCTAGAATGACTTCACTTTTGAAAAGAGAATGGTAGCAATTATCTTAATTGTCCTGATTTGCGTAGGGGCTGGCGTAAGGCATGCTTATGATTTCCAAAGGAATTGAAGATGCAGTGGACATTCCTATGCCTTAAATACCCGACAGTGCCTCAGTCCTGGGAGCTCCTCTGCAGATGCTGATGGTAGAAATTGAATAAAAGCATTAATGTTTGCAATGTGTCTGCCATTGTATATTTGAAAACATTTCTTATAGGCAAACACACATGTTTAAACCAAGCGATGCTGATCCTGTAACAAATGTTTCTATTTCTGTTACCATAAAATTGTTATACCGTAGGAGTAAATCACTTTAATAGATTTGGGTGTAGAAGGGATTCAAGGTAGCATGAATGCAAACTGCTTGCCTTTTCTAGGAACAATTGTATGGTTGTTAATATAAAGAAGAAAAACAGGCCTCACAACAACATAGGTGGAACTTGTCACTAAACATGAATATGAAGGGAAAAAAGGTGTAGGATTTGTAGGAAAGACAAGCTGAAGAGTAATCAGGAAACCAAAGACAGTGTACACACAAACACACCCCACACCAGTAGGATCCTTGTTTGTTGGCAAGAGTTTAGTTTGTAGAAAGTAGGCATGATTCTCTCATCTCAGTTTTATCTAATGTTGCCTCTTCACTCAAAATATATTTCTACACATGCAAGTAGCTAGAAAGTTAAAGACTATTCAGATTTTGATGAAGTTGCTTATGAAACATAGAGCTGGGCCAGGTATACTTAATGCTAGATCAGTGGGTTAATTCAGTGAAAAACTTCGTTTTATGTAAATAATGATGTCATGTTTTTAGTGGATCTGTCTTTGTCAATGAAAAATTTAACCAATAGTAAATCTAAGAAAGAAATAGAAAATTTTATTCGAGCCAAGCTGCGGAGAAGGCAATGGCAACCCACTCTAGTACTCTTGCCTGGAAAATCCCATGGACGGAGAAGCCTGGTGGGCTGCAGTCCATGGGGTCTCGAAGAGTTGGACATGACTGAGCAACTTCACTTTCACTTTTCACTTTCATGCACTGGAGAAGGAAATGACAACCCACTCCAGTGTTCTTGCCTGGAGAGTCCCAGGGATGGGGGAGCCTGATGGGCTGCTGTCTATGGGGTTGCACGGAGTCAGACACGACTGAAGTGACTTAGCAGCAGAAGCAGCAAGCTGAGGCTGTAGTCTGGGAGACGGCCTCTTGGAGAGCTCTGAGAACTGTTCCAAAGAGGCAAGTGGGAGGTCAATGTATGTGTGATTATGGAGAAGGGGTACGTGAAATCAAGGACAAACCCCAGCAGAAGCTTGCTAACTGGTCATGAGGAGCGGACATCTTAGTTATGGTGTTAGTGCTATTCTAAGTATGCGTGTGTGCGTGCTTCATTGCTTCAGTCGTGTCTGACTATTTGTGACCCTGTGTACTATAGGCTGCCAGCTCCTCTGTCCATGGGATTCTCCAGGCAAGAACACTGGAGTGGGTTGCCATGCCCTCCTGCAGGAAATCTTCCTGACCCAGGGCTTGAACCTGAATCTCCTGCGTCTCCTGGATTTCAGGCAGATTCTTTATCCACTGAGTCTCCTGGGAAGCCCCATTCTAAGAATGGGAAGATGCAAAAATCCAGATTCATAAAAAATTTCTCCTGAAAATATCTAGGCATCTGAAGAGCTCTTCAGTTTTCCCAGAGCACAAGTGCTTCATCCTGATCTTTGTCCCGAGTTCCTTTTAGGATATACTATATGTCAGAGATTGCAGTGCTAATGGCATGTAGAACTGGATGGTGGGCAACGTTATTTTACAATCCCCTCCCTTTCAGTCTTAATTTTGACAATGTTTTGGGAGGCATTTTATGGGACCAGCTTTGTCCCGTAGCACTAGGAATTCTCATTTCCAAGTCAGGAAAGGATTTCATGGATGGCCAATCAGTGCTGTTACTTAACTAGACCCTGTTATCAGTAACCAAAAGCCTCTGGACCACCTGTCTCACTAATTTGTTGTGGTTTAGAAAGTGGTTCCCTCTTGTTGCTTTTTTTTCTTTTTTGATTGTGTTTTTTTTTAAATTTAATTTTATTTTTAAACTTTACATAATTGTATTAGTTTTGCCAAATATCAAAATGAATCCACCACAGGTATACATGTGTTCCCCATCCTGAACCCTCCTCCCTCCTCCCTCCCCATACCATCCCTCTGGGTCGTCCCAGTGCACTAGCCCCAAGCGTCCAGTATCGTGCATCGAACCTGGACTGGCATCTCGTTTCATACATGATATTTTACATGTTTCAATGCCATTCTCCCAAATCTTCCAACCCTCTCCTTCTCCCACAGAATCCATGAGACTGCTCTATACATCAGTGTTCTCTTTTGCTGTCTCGTACACAGGGTTATTGTTACCATCTTTCTAAATTCCATATATATGCATTATTATACTGTATTGGTGTTTTGCCTTCTGGCTTACTTCACTCTGTATAATAGGCTCCAGTTTCATCCACCTCATTAGAACTGATTCAAATGTATTCTTTTTAATGGCTGAGTAATACTCCATTGTGTATATGTACCATAGCTTTTTAATCATTGATCTTATAAAACTATATATTGGTTAATTATTTCAAATTGCCTAGTCATCATTAATTTTATCTGAGGTTTAGTCACACATTTGGTAATTCAAAAAACAATGATGTGTATGTGCTCAGTCACGTTCAACTCTTTGCGACCCCATAGATGGTAGCCCGCGAGGCTCCTCTGTCCATGGGATTCTCCAGGTAAGAATACTGGAGTGGGTTGCCATTTTCTCCTGTAGGGATCTTCCCAACCCAGGGGTTGAAGCTGTTTCTTGTGTCTCCCGTGATGGCAGCAGATTGATTCTTTATTACTGTGCCACCTGGAAAGCCCACTTAAAAGATAGGCAGAATGCAAATAATTCAGCTAGTAACATTAATAAGGTCATGAGTAAATATTTAAGCTGAGAACTTCCATTAGGCGCAGCCCAGTATCTCCCCAAGTCCTCTGACCAGTCGGTTCTTCACTAAGCGCTATCTTTACGGGAAATTATATATCAGCATTTTACACAAATTTCACCAAAGATAATCTGCATATACAAGGTGAGTGTGGGTCGTCATCCTCCCTTATGGGACTTGAGAAAGAAACATTATTTTCTGAAGAGTTATGAGGCTAGTGCCAGATGTAGAAACATTGATCTTTATGGTTGAGCAGGTATTTCTGCCATCGGGGAGATCTGATTAATGCACCATGTAGATAAACAATGCACAGTGGAGGGGAGGGAGGAGGCCAAAGGGCAGAGAAAAAGTTTTATGTTTGAATTTTTCTTAAGATGTGAATTTTTATTTCATCACCTCTGGACTGTGAACTGTAAAAGTGCGTCTCAGTCCTAGGGTGGCCAGAGGGGGCTGGAGCTGGATAATTCCCGCCCTCTGGCTCAGTTAGGCTTCTGATAAAACCTAAAAATGCAAATCCCTGGTGGCTCAGATGGTAAAGAATCCACTTGCAATGCAGGGGACCAGGGTTCAATCCCTGGGTCAGGAAGATCCCCTGGAGAAGGGGATGGCAACCCACTCCAGTATTCTTGCTTGGGAAATCCCATGGACAGAGGAGCCTGGTGGGCTACAGTTCATGGGGTCTCAAAGAGTCAGACATAATTGAAAACCTAAAAAGATTAGGCTCTGGTTAACTACTTTTTCCCATGGGCAGCCCTTGTTAAGAACAGAGTGAAGAAGCTGGGTGTTCTTACACTGAGTGTGATGAAGAATGGAGATTCGTGGAAAGACGTTAGATGACGAAG
>NW_011494680.1:8696519-8739285 GCF_000754665.1 Bison bison bison
AGATGACGAAGAAGGGTATGAGTGAAGCCTGGTGGACTGGGGGAAGGGCAAGACATATTCCTATTCATCAAAACCTTTCTGTCTTGGAGATAAGGACGCCCTGGGAGGACACCTCTCCCACATGAGGGTCTTATTACTGGCTTTGGGGAAGGTCAGAAAATCCTTCCTTCACCCCAACTTGAAACATTAAGTAGACCAAGGTGCCGCATTGTGGGTGAAAGTGAAAGCGTTTGTTGCTCGGTCATGTCCAACTCTCTCTGACCCCATGGAGTATAGCCCGTCTATGGAATTCTCCAGGCAAGAATACTGGAGTGGATTGGCATTTCCTCCTTCAGGGATTCCTCCCAACCCAGGGACTGAACCTAGGTCTCCTGCATTGCAGGCAGACTCTTTACTGTCTTAGCCACCATGCTGCTGCTGCTGCTGCATCACTTTAGTCGTGTCCAACTCTGTGTGACCCCACAGACGGCAGCCAACCAGGCTTCCCGTCCTTGGGATTCTCCAGGCAAGAACACTGGAGTGGGTTGCCATTTCCTTCTCCAATGCATGAAAGTGAAAAGTGAAAGTGAAGTCGCTCAGTGCCTATCACTTGGAATGGTGAATTTTAGAGGGAATAATCCCAGTTTTCATTATCAAAAAGAGAGGGAAAGACATTGCATGAAGAAATTATGAGATTAGAAACGATCAAAACGGATAACTATTTTTAGAGCTAACAAACGTTTATTGAGTTTCTTCCTTATTCTCCAGAGTTTAGTGACTTTTCTCTCCCCAAACTGGAGGAATTCATCTCTATTTTGTTGTTCTTACATATTGTGTTTTTATTTGTATATGTCTTTGTGTCCTCTAATTGGCCATACAAATCAAAGCCAGAGTTTTATTGTATCCAAAACAAGAACAGACTATAGAGGTTGCTTAATTCATATTTGCATTATGGGAAAGAACAGACAACAGACATTTGTTCTTACCTAAAAGAAACTCACTTTGCAGGGCAGAGACCTGAATGCAGTTATCTTTTACAAATAATAGATGCTATTGGAAATTTCAGTCCAGTCTCACAAAACCTATTTTTCAGAACTCCTAAATCTTATAAGAAAACTTTTTTTTTTAAGAAAACTTTTTAAAGCAACAAAAAGTGAAATGTTTTCTAATCTTAGATTTTTAAATGCCATAAAAAGAGGTGATTTTGATGATCTGAAGGGTGTGTAGATTACTCCTTTGGCATCTGGTTCTTGAATGTTTTGCTCTACAACCCTTGAGTCATTTATGTGAACTCTACTGGTGAAAATTGGTTTATGTTTATTTTTGCGTTATTTAAAAATTTATTTTATTTATGTATTTATTTTTAGCTGTGCTGGGTCTTCATTACTGCACGTGGGCTTTCTCTAGTTGCGGCAAGCAGGGGCTACCCTTCATTGTGGTGTGCTGGCTTCTCATTTCAGTGGCTTCTCTTGTTGCAGAGTGTGGGCTCTAGAGCATGAGGTCAGTAGTTGTGGCACGCAGGCTTAGCTGCTCAGGGGCTTGTGGGGTCCCCCAGGACCAGGGATGGAACCTGTGTCTCCTGGATTGGAAGGCAGATTCTTTACCACTGGACCGCCAGGGAAGCCCCTGGTTTCTGTTTAAATGTAAATAGACTTGTAAGAATTGCCCTCTTTTCCAACACCACTTTAGAGTGTTTCCAAAGCACTCATGTGTCAGCTTTCCATCCTCACTTACAGGGGCAGGCAGCTCTGGAGGTAATGAGCACACACTGCCCTCTACTCATGTGAAAGCCCTCTGAGATGCAGAGTCCTGTGTCCACTCGCTCAGCCAATCACTGGCCTCTGTTTCCGGATCTTATGGAGCAGGGTGAAGCACATAGTGGGCTTTGTGCAAACAGCTTCTAAATTTGTCAAGAGGACTTGCAGCAAAATTATATTCTTGTGAAATGACTGGTTTTAAGTTCTATCCTTCAGTGTTGCTCATATTTATGAAATAATGTTCTCTTGATTATAGGGTATAGGAGACAGTGACTGTCATTTTAAAATTAAGAAGAACTTGAGAAATGCATGTATAAGCCTGGAATCGGTGAAGAGCCCAGGGTTGTTTGTTGGACTTCGGTCAGATGGACAGGCAAAGCCAGTTGTTTATACTGAGAACGGGAGTGTTTTCTTCTATCCACAAGTCATCAAATGTACGTTTACCCTGAAATGTTTCCATTTTGATTTGTTTTGTCATGGTGTGTGTACAATGACTGATAATTTCACTGTATTTACATTTTTGTTATTCTAGAAGCAGTGAAAAAGGCATAATAAAAACACATCTCAAATTCTCAGATGTTTAATGTTAGGTATAAAGTTTTTTGCTACATTGAGCTCTTTTGTAGTTGTTTAAATTGGGTGTGTGTATGTGTGTATGGGTGTATGTGTATGCATGCTTGTATTTTGTTATTTACGGATATCTCGTATACAGAGCGGAGAAGGCAGTGGCACCCCACTCCAGTACTCTTGCTTGGAAAATCCCATGGACGGAGGAGCCTGGTGGGCTGCAGTCCACGGGGTCGCTAACAGTCGGACACGACTTCACTTTCACTTTTCACTTTCATGCATTGGAGAAGGAAATGGCAACCCACTCCAGTGTTCTTGCCTGGAGAATCCCAGGGACAGGGGAGCCTGGTGGGCTGCGGTCTATGGGGTCGCAGAGTCGGACACGACTAATGTGACTTAGCAGTAGCAGCATATACAGAGAGGGGATGGAGCTGTTAGAAACATTCTCAGCTTCATTGTGATTAATTTTTAATGTTCACAGTGTAAAAGGAGATAAAAAGATCAGCACTAATGGGATTTGAATTAAAATAGGATTTGGGATAAAAATTCTAAGAATGGGATAGAAGTGTGAATATTTTGAAACTGGTTTCCCTCATATTTAAGTTCAGGTTTTCTAGCAAAGTGAAGTAAGGTTTTAAGAGCTTTGTTTAAACAACTGAAGCTTAGAACATATTTGCCTAAGCAAAGGTTAATTGGGGAAACTCTAATGTGTTCTTAAATTATCTCAAAATTCACTTTGTGATATAATTTTTACCCTGTTTAGTCCCATGGATTTTGGCTTAATCAAAATCTAGATGATTTTCTTTGTCCGTCTGTCTCTTACTTAACTTCTCTTTTCTTAACAAGGTCTACCTATACGTTATATGGAGATAGATATAAAATTCTCATCATTTTTAAAATGTATATCCTATCAGATGAGTGATACATAAATATAATATGTATCTTGGGGGTAGTATATATAATATCTGTATTTTTATCTATTGTTGTTGTTGATCAGTCACTCAGTTGTGTCTTTGACTATATGGACCTTTGCTGGCAAAGTGATGTCTCTGCTTTTTAATACACTGTCTATGTTTGCCATAACAAGCAGCAAGCATCTTTTAATTTCATAGCTAGGTTGGGGATATCTATTTCTGAACAAGATGACAAAACAACTTGCTTCTAAATAAAAGGCAGAAAACTAGCTAATGTTTTCTTCATTTGTAGGTGTGTGTATATATATATATATATATACTTTTTTGATTCTTAAATTTCCATTAAATTCACATAAAGCATTTTTGAACAACGTTTAGTCAGGTTTACCTTTTGATGTAGGCAATGTACCCATTTAGAAGCTATAAGAAAAACATCTTGAATAAGTCATTCAATTCATATTATGGCATTAAACTATTGCTTAGATTTAAAAGGAATGCACAGATTTAATAGGGATACCACTCATGTGCAGCCCACTGCTATAAAAAAATCATTTTTCTGGTTACTATGTAGTGCAGAGTAAAGAGCTCTGACGGCATCGAAGTGGAAACAATAGCAAAGCTTAAACTTGCATAGATGAGCAGATGGTGGGTTTTCTGAGAAGAAACAAGTGGTTTGAGAGGATAAAACTTTTCCAAATCTTAATTTCAGTTGGCAGAGAAAACCCAAGTGGTATGTCTGTAACACCCAGCCAAGAAGAGGAGAAGATCCTTGAGTCAAGAAACCAGCAAGAAATGCCGTCAGAACCAGAGGCCAGAGGAGCCCCATCTCCTTCAACTGCACGTAAGAAACAGCTGTTCTCTCTTCTCTTGGTTTCTTTGTCTGCACTGCTTTTTCTGTGTCTACCTCAGGAAGAGCCCCACATTATTTTTATACTATAGGTCACATTATACCACGTGAACTTGCTTTTCGCCTGTTATCTTGCTTTTTCATGCTTCGGTTTTATATTGCAGAGAATTATGTATATTTTAAAATGTTTCTTTCTTTCTCTTGAATTCAGTGTTCACTCCAGAACAATACTTGAAAGGAAAGTGGTATTAAATGATGTTACCTACAAAATATTTTATGAATTTTTTTTAATGAATAACAGCAAATTCTCACCAAAGACCAAGCAATGACAAAAATAACTTCCCCCACTTTCCTGATACAGAAATTAAGGCACGAATAAAGTACTCTAGGCCTCAGAAGTTTGGAGTTTTAGTTTCTGTCTCTCAGTGTGTTTAATTATTTTCCTCGCTCTTAAATGTATTATGTTCTGTGTGACTGACAAGCAAGATGAATGATATCTGACAAATTCTGTGTATCAGAATGTAGTCATCTTTGGGCAAAATGAAATGATGACCACTGTCTGTGAACCATTTTTATTAAATCCATCTTGAGAGACAGGTATAATATCTTTAAAAAAGCTGCTTTCCGAAAATGAGTTATTGCATGTGCTCTCTGTTCTTTAGAAAGTGACAGAACATAGATGTTTCTTGCTGAAAACCCCATGGTCAACCAGAGGGGAGGGGAGTTAGCCTTTCGGTTTTCATTGCATTGGACCAGGCCCAGTTTTGTATTTCATGTCATGTTGTGAATTCTTGGAGCCATGTGACAAATCACACTGCATGAAAAACATATATTTAGTTCCATTTTTTTCACAGATGGGGAATTTAATCTTGTGTCAGGAAGTAAGGGCCCCTAAATCTGGAATGGCCACATTAAGTAAAATTTTCCTTGGTTGAAAATAGCGTGCTTAAAAAAAAACAGAAAGAAAAGAAAATAGCATGCTAGTTGAAATTTCTAGGAATAGTTTTTTTTTTTTGTGAGTAGCAAAATACTTAAGAGAAAAATCTTCTACATATTTTATGCAAATTTGTTCTGGCAGAAACATTTAAAAATGTTACCATTGTTAATTTTTTTAAGGTGTACAACTTATTGTTTTGATACATTTATGTACTGCAATACTACTCCCATTGTAACATTAGCTAACACCTCTATCATTATATGTTTATTTCTTTGTGATGAGAGTAATTAGGATCTAGTCTCTCAATAAATTTGATGTTTATCATACAATCTTGTTGTCTGTAATCACTACAAGGTGCATGAGTTCTCTAGGTCTTATTTGCAAGTTTGTACCTTAAATATCTCTCCTAATTCTCCCCCTACTCCTGTCCTTGGTAACCACCATTTTACTTTCTATTTTCATGAGCTGAGCTCTTTTAAGATTCCATGTAACAGTGATATCATATTTGTCTCTTTCTGACTTGTCTTACTCAGCACAGGGTCTTCAGGGTCCATCTGTGTTGCTGCAATGGCAGCATTTCCTTTTTTCTCATGGCTGAATAGTAATTTCTATGTATTATTATTATTTGTGTGTTATATACATTTCCATTCTCCACACATCTGTTTGGGGGCACTTAGGTTGTTTCCACATCTTGGTTATTATGAATAAGGCTGCAATAAACATGTGAATACACATATATCTTTGATACCATTTTCATTTTCTTTGGGTAAATAACCAGAAGTAGAATTACTGGATTGTATGGCAGTTTTGTTTTTAACTTCTTGAGAAACCTCCATACTGTTTTCGGTAGTAGCTGTACCAATTTACATTCCCCCAAACAGTGCACAACTGTTCTCTTTTCTCTATATCCTCACCAGCACTTGTTATTTCTAGTCTTTTTGATAATAGCCATTCTAACAGGTGTGAGGTAATACCTCATTGCGGTTTTATTTTGTAGTTCCCTGCTGATGAGTGATGTTGAACATCTTTTCATGTACCTGTTGACCATTTGGATGTATTCTTAGGAAAATGTCTCTTTAGTTCTTGTCCTTTTAAAAATTGAATTCTTTGGTTTTTGCTATTGAGTTATTTTTTAAATAATTTGGATGTTAATCCCTTATCAATGCTACTGTTAAGTTTTTAAGGATTGAAAATAAGTTTTACAGTGAGGCAGAGCAGGCCAAGTTATTTTCAAAAGTGATAAAATTAGGCTTCATGATAAGTATAGACCTTTAAAAATCATTCTTTCATTTAATAAATCATCAAATATGTGTTGTGTGCCAACTAAACAGATGTAAGGTCATACAGTGATAGTCAAAACATCTGACTTCTTGAAACAAAACATCTGACCTTTTATCTAGTGAGTCAGATAAGCATGGAGCAGTTACTCAAAAACATGGGGTTAAAATGGATAAATAAGATGAAGACAATATCTAGGGCATGCCAGACACAGAATTAAGATTAAATCATTAATTCATTGTACAAAGAGTTACAAGTTCTTTATTGTGGTTGATGGTAATGCAGTAGAAATGGAGAGTGAGCTAAAATGGATAGAGAAGACTGAGTGTTATTTTTCCTGTGAAGGAGGGCATGAAAACCCACTCCAGTATTCTTACCTGGGAAATCCCATGGAGAGAGCAACCTGGTGGCCTACAGTCCATGGGGTCGCCAAAAGTTGGACACGACTGAGTGAGTGAGCATGATGAGTGTAATGTATGAAGCCATTCTAAATGCTGACATGGCACAAGTTTTGGATTTAGACATTGAATCCTGGAAATCCAGATGATAAAGCTCTCCTACTACACATGCCATCTACAAAGTGCCCACTTGTTTAAACTTTGTCTTCTCTGGTTGCACTGGAAATGATTTTTTAAGTATCTATGGCTTAGCTGGGAAAAAAATCTCTTCCTCCATGAGTATTACCTGAAAGACTCCCATTCATTTCTGAGTAATTAGATCATGACTCTCTCTAGGGGTCTTCTTTCTACTTCCATCAGACAGTAGTTAAAAGTTGTTTGATAGGGATTGCATTGAATCTATAAATTGCTTTGGGTAGTATACTCATTTTCACTATATTGATTCTTCTAATCCATGAATATGGTATATTTCTCCATCTATTAGTGTCCTCTTTGATTTCTTTCACCAGTGTTTTATAGTTTTCTATATATAGGTCTTTAGTTTCTTTAGGTAGATATATCAAGCTACCAACGGTATCCTTCACAGAGCTAGAACAAATAATTTCATAATTTGTATGGAAATACAAAAAAACCTCAAATAGTCAAAGCAATCTTGAGAAAGAAGAATGGAACTGGAGGAATCAACCTGCCTGACTTCAGGCACTACTACAAAGCCACAGTCATCAAGACAGTAGGGTACTGGCACAAAGACAGAAATATAGATCAATGGAACAAAATAGAAAGCCCAGAGATAAATCCACGCACCTATGGACACCATATCTTTGACAAAGGAGGCAAGAATATACAATGGATTAAAGACAATCTCTTTAACAAGTGGTGCTGGGAAAACTGGTCAACCACTTGTAAAAGAATGAAACTAGAACACTTTCTAACACCATACACAAAAATAAACTCAAAATGTTAAAGATCTAAACGTAAGACCAGAAACTATAAAACTCCTAGAGGAGAACATAGGCAAAACACTCTCTGACATATATCACAGCAGGATCCTCTATGACCCACCTCCCAGAATATTGAAAATAAAAGCAAAAATAAAGAAATGGGACCTAATTAAACTTAAAAGCTTCTGCACAACAAAGGAAACTCTAAGCAAGGTGAAAAGACAGCCTTCAGAATGGGAGAAAATAATAGCAAATGAAGCAGCTGACAAACAACTAATCTCAAAAATATACAAGCAACTCCTGCAGCTCAATTCCAGAAAAATAAATGACCCAATCAAAAAATGGGCCAAAGAGCTAAACAGACATTTCTCCAAAGAAGACATATAGATGGCTAACAAACACATGAAAAGATGCTCAACATCACTCATTATCAGAGAAATGCAAATCAAAACCACTATGAGGTACCATTTCACGCCAGTCAGAATGGCTGTGATCCAAAAGTCTACAAGCAATAAATGCTGGAGAGGGTGTGGAGAAAAGGGAACCCTCTTACACTGTTGGTGGGAATGCAAACTAGTACAGCCACTATGGAGAACAGTGTGGAGACTCCTTAAAAAACTGGAAATAGAACTGCCTTTTGACCCAGCAATCCCACTGCTGGGCATACACACTAAGGAAACCAGAAGGGAAAGAGACACATGTACCCCGATGTCCATCGCAGCACTGTTTATAATAGCCAGGACATGGAAGCAACCTAGATATCCATCAACAGATTAATGGATAAGAAAGCTGTGGTACGTATACACAATGGAGTATTACTCAGCTATTAAAAAGAATACATTTGAATCAGTTCTAATGAGGTGGATGAAAATGGAACCTATTATACAGAGTGAAGTAAGCCAGAAAGAAAAACACCAATACAGTGTATTAACGCATATATATGGAATTTAGAAAGATGGTAACGATAACCCTGTATACGAGACAGCAAAAGAGACACTGATGTATAGAACAGTCTTTTGGACTCTGTGGGAGAGGTAGAGGGTGGGATGATTTGGGAGAATGGCATTGAAACATATGTAATATCATATATGAAACGAGTCGCCAGTCCAGGTTTGATGCATGATACTAGATGCTTGGGGCTGGTGCCCTGGGACAACCCAGAGGGATGGTACGGGGAGGGAGGAGGGAGGAGGGTTCAGGATGGGGAACACGTGTATACCTGTGGCAGATTCATGTTGATATATGGCAAAACCAATACAATATTGTAAAGTTAAAAAAAAAAGTTGTTTGGCACAAGAAATATCTTCCTCCTAGTTTTGCAATTTAGCTGTCATGCTAGATAGATTTGGGTCACATTAGCCACTGATATTAAAATCATGTTAGTTGAAAAATACTTCAGAAAACTTATTTCATACTTTCAAAGACATCAGAAACAACTAACGGCTGAGATTAAGAATGAGATTATGTTTGTCAGTGAGCATCCAGGATGGGGCCAGATTTTCATAGTTTGGGAAATTAGGTATTACAGGTAAAATAAGACTATCCTCTGTATTTTAAATGCTCATCTATTAAAAAAGAAAAATAGAGCTACTTTTATCTACATGGAAGGAAGACAGAGATTTAGAACTTATAATACCACACATATACAATAAATGATACTTTTGTAGTGGTAAACAGAGGCGCAGTGCTATTAAATTTGCAGCTTTTTCCTTCAGGGCTAAGTTGAATTTTTGTGTTCATTTTATTAGGGTAAGTAGAGTTCAAGGAAGAAGTACTGTTTTTAAAAGGATATTTTTCATTATGGAAAATTTCAAACATGTAAAAGTAGAGGGGATCAAGTAATGAATACTCATATATGCACTATTCAGTTTCAAATAATGCCAATATCTGCCTAACTTTGTTTGTTTAGGACTATAGATTTTATTCAGAAACACCTTGAAGGAGCCTGCCAGCTAATCCAGAGACCCCATCAAATGTTCTTCCAGCTTAGAATATTTTAAACTTCTAGTCGACAAAAGCGAGTGCTTTTATATTTCTCAAATGGATAAATTTATGGTCTGAGACTAATGGACTTTGGTTCATTTCCAAAAGATCAGGGCATTAGATTGAATTCATATTTAATTGATAACAGCAGAAACTTTGATACATTGTTCTGTATTATAGATTATACCATATTAAGTCATCAGTTTTTGTAATATGAGTGCACTCTGACAATATGTTATGTTTGTGCAAATACTTCATGTTTGTGAAAATGTGAGAGCAGGAAGAAGAGGATTTGAAGATTTGCAACTCGTTTGCAGATTAAGTCAAACAAACAAGCTCAACATAGACACACAGAAGCACATGTACATAATTGTGTGTTCATACCCCCAAATCTGAAACCAAGTAACCATAATGTCTTGACCCTGCTCCAAGGTTTGTTCATCTGTTTACTGTTCTCTGCTCACTGGCCTTCCCACCCAAATCTCTCCCTGCTCCATATGGCTCACCCCTTTCAGACTGATGTTTTTAGTGTGCCGACCATCTTGCCCCCAGACTTTAGCAAAAGGTGCCTGCACAGTGCTGTGCCCACTCCTTCTCCACCTACCCAGTGCCCTCCACCATCTCACTGTCTCCGTCTCCCTTCATCTCACGTGACACCTCTGTGACGTCATGGTCAACACATCACCACATGTGGTCCTTCCATTGTGCCCGCTGCTTCAAGCCTTGCGTGTTTGGTTGAGCTATTCCCTTCACCGGGAAAGATCGTCCCTTCTTCTTTCTGCAAAATTCTAACTCCTCCTTGTAAACCCAGCATGCGGTTCCCTCTGTGACACCTCCCTGCCTCCCCTCCATAGTCAAACACTCCCTCCTTTCTGCTACTTTGCCACTTCATAGTTTTTCTTTTGTTTTCCATTAGTGTGTCTGCTTGTTTGAAATTAAATACCTCTATATCTGCCCTTCTCAATAGTCAGTGTGTATCTCCAAGGTCAGATTCTTATTATTTTTCAGATTTTTCTTCTCCTCTGTTAATACTTAGAGAGCCATGAACCTAACACTGTGCCCAGAAAAATAGTAGGAACTACATAACATTTTCTTGAATTGAGTAAAGACAATCCTTTTCAATGGCTAAAGTGAAAGTGAAGTTGCTCAGTCATGTCCGACTCTTTGCGACCTCATGGACTGTAGCTTACCAGGCTCCTCTGACAATGGGGTTTTTCAGGGAAGAGTTCTGGAGTGGTTTGCAATTTCCTTCTACAGGGGATCTTCCCATCCCAGGGATCGAACCCAGGTCTCCCGCATTGTAGGCTGACACTTTACCGTCTGAGCCACCAGGGAAGATCTTAGGTACTGAGTAAATGATTAGCCTCTTAAAGCATCTTCTACTGACCTAGATCATGGGTTGTTCTTGGGCTCACATACATGCTGTGGGGTTTTCCTCACTAGAGATCTGATTGCACTGCTGTCTCAGGTCTGAAGAAGTTCCAAGTGGGTTTCTGAGGTTCTGGATGGTTTGAGAAGAACAGTCCTTTTCTCATCTCCAGCATTTGGGTGTTGAAGGTCAGGTTGTAAATTATGTTTGACTGACTGGTGATCTTTCCTGGGTCAGTAGCCTTTGACAGTCCATCCAGTGGACTGCATAGGGTGCATGCTTGCCTGCCTGAGTTTCAAGTTTAGTTCTTGGTTGCTGCCTGTGGACTCCAGGTCGATGCTTTAAACTCTGAGTTCCAGTCTGTCCACCCATTTAATCGGGCTCAGTGCCTTTTAGGATGGTGTTAGGGGTGAGCAAGGTGATGTGATGATGCAGGTTCAGTGTTTAGGACAGTGCTTGGCACAGAGTGAAAGGCCTTGTGTCTGGGGAACTGTGTATAGAGGAGCACCCAGTGCCTTTCTGGTGTGTTCAAGCTCCAGGGCTTCAGAGTGTGACATACATGGTTTCCTTATTGCATGATCTGGGCATGTTAGTTAACCTCTGCCTCTTTTTCTTATCTTAAAACAGACATCATAATTTGATTTAGTTTATGGGGTGAGAAATAAATATGAAGCACTCAACACAGAACCTACTGTATAGTAGGAGCTAATAAATGGTGATTATTATTATAATTGAAGGGAAAAAAATGCCTACTGTTATAATGACAGAGATTACCCAGGATGGTAAAGAAGAAGCAACTTTTAAAAATGAATGCCTAACTAGTCAATCCTAAAGGAAATCAATCTTGAGTATTCATTGGAAGGACTGATGCTGAAGCCAAAGCTCTAATACTTTGGCCACCTGATGTGAAGAGCTGACTCATTGGAAAAGACCCTGATGCTGGGAAAGATTGAGGGCAGGAGGAGAAGGGAGCGACAGAGGATGAGATGGTTAGATAGCATCACTGACTGGATGGACAAGAGTTTGAGCAAACTCCAGGAGATAGTGAAGGACAGGGAAGCCAGGCATGCTACAGTCCATGGGGTTGCAGAGTTGGACACAACTGAGTGACTGAACAACAGCAACCGTGCAGACAGCTGTTAGGACGACCTGTGCCACAAGGACCTACAGCAATGCTGGATCTGCCCTTTACACCAAGCAGCTGAACCGTAGTTAATAGGCAACCGTAGTTAATAGTCGGTTCTGGGAATGTCCCAGAAGTAAGTAAATTCCTGACCCTCCCTCAGATGATCTTCAGGTGGTTGTTCTCAGCAGGAACATGAGAGGAAGTGACAAGTAGGAACGTTTCTCTGTTCCTTTTTAGCACCTACTTCAAGTCCTGCGTCTCTGGAAACCTCAGTGAGATTCTGACATGAAAAAGTGGTTCTGTTTAGGGATGAAGGTTCCAAGATGCTTATCCACAGCAAACACAGGAATGTGCTTCACATGGTTTACAGAAGAAGCCGCAGGAGAGGGTGTACAGGAGAGAGAGAATGAGGGGCGGGGGTGCAGAAGAGGGATTGGTCCCTTGTGCCTCAAGGAAAGTCAGCGTTCACGGAAAGTAAACGTGCTATCAGGCCACCAACCTGACCACCTAACAGTCTGCTCCCGGGGCAGGAATGTAAGAAGAGCCACAGGTTGGAGGCCTTCGTGTCAAGGTTTGCGTATTTGTTACCCTGGACATGACTCCAGTGGATAAAATAAAACTCCAGGAGAGAAAGAAGCATAACCACAAATACGTTTTTAATGGATCAAAAAGTAATTTGCTTGTCTTGCTCTCCTCATTACCCCCTTCTGATGCTAACTGCAGCAGCCTTATCTCTGAGGCAGTGCCCAGCTGCTGGGCCACCCTCGGACTATTGTCATTGCCCGCAGGGTCTCGTGCTGGACTCCGGAGCTCCCTGTGGGGTCTTCTCTATCTCCGCCCCAGATCCATACATTTCTCATGGAAGCAGTGTTGCTGGGGAAACTGCAGAAGGTGCTGTTACTCTGTGAGGCCGGTGACAAGTCTCAGTGCTGGTTCTGCAAAAAGGTGGTGTCAGGGAGCTGGGGTGGCATCCTCATGCACCTTCCCCGGCGAAAGGTAGCTGCCCTGCAGACCTGGGGGTTGGGCGTGGCCACTCTGGGCTGCTGGTGCTCATGGTGGGCACGGGTGCTGGGGTGCACACAGCAGAGGTGCTCGGAGTGCACATCAGAGGGCAAAGGGAAGAAATCCCATGCTTCTTGATGCTTCCTCGTGGAAAAGAATATACAGCAAGGCTGAACCAGGGCAGAGAGAAAGCTCACCAGCTGTTGGTTCCTTTCATGAGTTAAGTGGGAAGAGGCATGGCTGAAACACAAAACCCAGCGACGGGGAGGACACAGACACCTCCTGCGGGAATGTGCATCTTCTCAGTTGAACACCCACATCCTTATGGCTGTATTTTATTTCTATACCTGAACACTTCATTTTTCTGCCTTTTGTGCATAAATATAGAGTGTGTTCTCAGTCACTCAGTCGTGTCTGACTCTTTGTGACCCCATGGACTGTAGCCCGCCAGGCTCCTCTGTCCATGGGATTTCCCAGGCAAGAATACTGGAGTGGCTTGCCATTTCCTTCTCCAGGGGATCTTCCTGACCCAGGGATCGAACCCACATCTTCTGCATCACAGGCGGATTCTTTACCACTGAGCCACCTGGGAAGCCCATAGATAGAGTATACGGCACTGAATTTCTACTGTTCACACATAAGAGTTGGCTGCTTGAGGTTTGGAGCAAGCAAAATTTGCATCTGCATCAGGTAAACATTCAACTGATTATGAATTGAAGTAAATATTCTTCTTTACTATAGTGATAGGTGACTCAGTGGTAAAGACTCCACCTGCCAATGCTGGAGATGCAGGAGACACAAGTTCGACCCCTGAGTTGGGAAGATCCCTGGAGGAGGAAATGACAACCCACTGTAGTATTCTTGCCTGGAGAGTCTCATGGACAGAGGACCCTGGCCAGACTACAGTCCATAGATTTGCAAAGAGTTGGACATTACTGAGTACACACACGTGGTAGGTAGAGTTTTCTTCACTATTTGTATTAGTTTCCAGTGAATGCTGTAACGAATTATAGACTTGGTATTTTGCAGACTTGGTGGCTTGAAGCAGCAGAACTGTATTCTCTCATAGGTCTGGAGGCTGTAAGTCTGAAATGCAGGTCATCAGAGCCCTGACATCTCAGGGTTGCTCTTTCTCGTCTCTTCTAGTGTCTTGGCTGGTCAGATGCTGCTCAAAGCCTGTGGTGCCCCCAGGTTTGAGTAGCTCCAGTCTCTGCCTCTGTCATCACAGGCTGTTTCCTGTTTATCTCTGTGTCTCTGTGTCGCTCCTTCTCTTCTGATGAGGACCCTAGAGCAGAGGGCTGGCTGGCCTTGCTCCAGTCTGACCTCATCTTAATCAGTTACATCTGCCAAGTGCCTCTTTCCATGCGATGTGGTCACATCCTGAGGTTCTATGTGGACGTGAACTTGGGAGGCACCTTTAGTTCATATACTATTTGAGTGGAGTACTATCCACTGCAAATTTATTAGCATTAAATTTGGGATCTCTAGACTTTTCTGTTTGTCATCAAACTTGTAGTGTTTTTGGACATGTGCCTGTGCATGTGTGTAGACTTTTAATAATGAAATAATTTTTAAAAAACCAGCAGTTACTTCTTAATAGAAATGATGTCTTTTATGAATATTTGCATGAACCCACTTTACCGCGGAGGGTCTAGGTCCGCAGACAGTTAGCAGCAGCAAAGTTTTTCAGCCTCCAATCGAGGAAGCTCTCAGTGTCGGCTTCCATTCCTCCCGGCGGGTTTGGGAAGTGGCCTTGACAAGAGCTCGTGCAAGCAGGTTATTGGAAATAAAGGTCTACCCTGGGTGATTCTAAATAGGAAGGG
This sequence comes from Bison bison bison, assembly GCF_000754665.1. NCBI lineage: Eukaryota > Metazoa > Chordata > Mammalia > Artiodactyla > Bovidae > Bison > Bison bison. The sequence goes on from NW_011494680.1 coordinate 8,711,441, forward strand.
ATTTATGGATGCAGAAACTGAAAAGTTAAATACAAATAAATGACATTTTAAAACAACTACCTAACTGGACTTGTCAGGGCAGAGCAGCACAACTAGCTCTGTCCTCATAAAACCAAATCATGGGGCGGTGGAGGGAGGAGACTCCAAGGCATTTTACCTTAAGGACTGAGGACAGGCAGCCCCAGCGGACTTTCCAGGCTGAGGCTGCAGCCAACGCTTGTAAGTGTTCCAGCCTCATTTCTAGCAGGAGGCCTTTTTTTTTTTTTGAGAACGGTTGAGATCATTTCCTTTGTGTAAAAGTGGAAGGGAAGCAGACTCCGGAAGGTGTCCACTCTGGACAGCACAGTGTCAGCAGGTCCTGGGTGCTGTCCGCAGCTGGAATGCCAGCACTGCTCCAGCCTAGGCTGCCGGTTTCCTGACGCTCAAGGCCATCTTGCTGACTGTGCGATAGGGGGTCTGCTGTTCCATGAAGGTAGCTCACCTCCCTGCAGGCCCATGAGCCTAGCGTGTGGACAGAGCGGAAAGGAAGGCCCCACCCCACCTTCAGGACCGTCTGTAGTCAACTCCCTGTCCTGCAGCGGGAGCTGCTGGGGCCACAGATTGGGGCGGCTGACAGGTCAGGAGGCTGCAGACTCGGCTTCTCTCTGCTCCCTGGCCGCCCCATGCCCTTCTCAGCTCCGAAGCACTGCCTGGAGCCTCTCGGGCTCTCACCAGTGTCTTTACTGTGAGCTAAGAAGAGGGCTGTCCCCTCTGCCTGGAACCTGCCCTCCAGCCTGCGGCTGGGCTCAGTAAACCTTTACCAAAGGACATGACACTAACCCGCTACTTCTGGGTCACGTTTCTGTGTTTACATCTAGCCTACCTCTTCCAGCTCTCAGAAGACTTTTCTCAAGTTCAGATCCATTGTTTTTCTGTTTTTCTCTTCAGCATCCTCCATGTTTCCGGAAATAGAATAAGTTAGAATTGTGTGTGTGTTCACCTGAGCCTAAGGGCATGTGCTCATCAAGACACCCTAAGTATTGTGGGAAATCACATGAAAGAAGGGGCTGGAGATTAGAGCACAGGACCTAAAAGGTTTAACTATGTCTTGACTTTCCTGGTAGCTTAGTGGTAGAGGGTCTGCCTGCAGTGCAGGAGAGGCAGAAGACACAGGGTTCAATCCCTGGGTCAGGAATATCCCCTGGAGAAGGAAATAGCAATCCATTCCAGTATACTTGCCTGGGAAATCCCACGGGCAGAGAAGCCTGGTGGGCAACAGTCCATGGGATTGCGAGGAGAGTCAGATATGCCTGAGTGTGCACATGAACACACACACACACACACACACACACTGCTTATTGAAATACCCTTCGACACCCAGGGTGAAGTGCTGCCCATGCCACAAAGCTTTCTCCCCTTGTCCAATCAGAGGGGAGCTCGTCTCTGGAAAGTTCTCCAGCCTTTACTCAGACTTCCACATGGTGCTGACACCTGCCAGTGGCCACCATCCTTGTGAACCGTTTGCCTCACATGCTAGATGATAACCATCCTAAGAGCGGGGTCACACGCATTTGTTTTTATTCTTCAACATGGATTCTTATACCAAGTAGGGACTCAGCCAGTTGTAAAAGTGGAAGGAAGGAAGGAGTAGCAGGAAGAGAGGGAGGAACTAATGGAAAGCACAGTGGAATCCCAGGTTGGAAGAAACCTCACAGGTCACCTAATGAGTCCTCAGATGTGTCATTAAAAATTGTTTATGTATTCTTTGCTTTCAAACTAGTTCAGCCCATGTTGTTGTTGTTCAGTCACTCAGCCAGTGTCCAACTCTACAACCTCATGGAATGCAGAACCCCAGGTTTCTCTGTGCTTCACTACCTCCCAGAGTTTGCTCAGATTCATGTCCATTGAGTTGGTGATGGCATTCAGCCATCTCATGCTCTTTGGCCCCCTTCTCCTCCTGCCCTCAATCTTACCCAGCATCAGGGTCTTTTCCAATGAGTTGGCTCTTTGCATCAGGTGACCAAAGTATTGGAGCTTCAACTTCAGCATCAGTCTTTCCAATGAGTATTCAGGATTGATTTCCTTTAGGATTGACTGGTTTGATTTCCTTGCAGAAGGGACTCTCAAGAGTCTTCTCCAGCACCACAGTTCAAAAGCATCAATTCTTCAGTGCTCAGCCCATGTACAAATGATTTCATTTTCCCTTTCTGGAAAAGAGGGGGGGAATAATGAATAACATGGATAAGAAAGGAGGTTAAAATTTTGATAAGGTACAGAAATATAAAATACTATTTTGTAGGGGAGAGAAAATAATAAAAATTATCATGAGACAGTGAGCAATCATTTAACTCTACTGATTTTTTTTTTTCCCCCAAACGAGGCCACTGTTAATCATATCTTGCTATTCTGAGCATGTATTTGTGCTGCTGCTGGCTCCCGGGCTCTCTTTGTCAGTTTGAGCCGGTTCTTGGTACGAAAGTGACAAGTGGCGATGGTGGAAACTGACAGAATGAGGCACAGGCAGAAGTTCTGCTCATCTCTCGGATTGGCGTGGAGACAGCCTTCTTACAAGCTTTTATGTTCCTTCTGCCATTTCCCGTGTGAATGAGTGGTTGCCATATCCAAAATGTATCTCAGACACTATCTAATCTCTACCACTTTCTCACGCTCCCGCCCTACCCAAAACAGCCCACGTGTCTTAGGGCACACAGATTTCCATGGCTTGTTGACTTGAATCATAAAAGGCGAGAAAAATTTTGTTTGTGTCTCCTAGTTGTCCCAGTGAAAGGGAGTTCCCTGGTGATGGGAGCAGTGTTGAAGTGAGCTTCTGCTGTGGCTGCGTAATGGGTATGGTGTGCTTGGGCAAGCAAGCGCCTGCTGTTTGCTTTTAGTTCCACGCCTTTGACATCACGGTGCTCCCCTCCAGGCTCACTGCTCCAATACTCCCGTCTGTTCACTGACTTCGGGGGGATGTTCGAGTCCTGATGTGAAACGTGGTTCTCGGTTCTCAACAACTGGCCTTGGCTAATTGCTCAGCTCCTTCTGCAGGAGTTGGTGGGGTAGAAACTGAAGGATGGGCTAGAAAGGTGCCCAGGCAGGAAGATAGAAGCACATGCAGAAGGGAACACTCATGTCCTGCAAACAGTTCTCATCTAGTGACTAAAATCTGTCCTGTCCTGTTCACTAGAAATGATACATGAGGAAAGAGCTGATGGCTCTTTGTAAAAATACAACTATCTTTTTAAAAAATTCATAGAAATGATAGCCACTGAAGGGAATTAAGAGTTAACACTTTTGGGCTTCCTTGGTGGCTCAGTGATGAAGAATCTGCCTGCCAATGGAGGCATGGGTTCCCCACATGCCACGGAGCATCTAAGTCTGGGCGCCGCAACTACTGAGCCTGTGGTCTGGAGCCCGCGAGCTAGAACTATTGAAGCCCATGCATCCGAGACTCCATGCTCCACAACAAAATAAGCCACCGCAGTGAGAAGCTTGTGCACTGCAATTAGAGAGTAGCCCCTGCTTGCCACAACTAGAGAAAAGCCAGCAATGAAGACCCAGAACAGCCAAAAATAAACTCTAAAAAAAAAAAAAATCACTAAAAAAAAAACGAATAGTTTTGGTGATTTCAAGCCTTTAAGAATCTAAACCTGGAGCTGGCTAAGGGAGTTATTTTTAGTAGGCATCTAATGCTCAGAGGTCTCTGTGGCTTTCAGAGTCAGAGTTTGTTTTCCATCCAAGTACTAACCAGGCCCAACTCTGCTTAGCTTCAGAGCTTGTTTTAGTCCAGCAGTTTCTGAAGAAAAAAAAAAATCACAGTAGAGACTTCCCATAAGTGGACTACACAAGACTAGAGTATGATTTTTTAAAATATTAATTGGTCAGTCAGTAAACTCAGGTTTGGTTGCAAGGATGAGAAATTCATTAAAGCTCATTTTAGAAATGGCAATTTTGAAGGTACCTCTCATGGAACCCAGCTTCAGGAAATAAAGCTGGACTTGGTAAGCTGGAAAGCCAGCAGACAGCCAGTCATGCTCTCTGGATTGTCAAGGTGTCACTTCACTGAAAGCCTGCTGTCTTGTCTCTGGATGAGCTGCTTCTGGAATGTTCTTCTCACCCATCTCTTTGGGTTGCAGTCACCTTGGGTTCCGGAACACCAATCAGCCTTAACAGTATGGGCACTGTGATGCCTCCTGGGGTGGCATTCTCAGATCACCGTTTCTGTAACTGAGGTCAAAATATTTAGAGAGAACACCTGATAAACTAATCTGTCCTCCAATTGGCTAGGATGAGAGGCAGGTCATTTGGTATAAACCTTGCTCTCCAAGGGTTGTTTCTTCTGAAAAGAGGGGCCTGGGTGGGAGAGGGCCATCGCCTGAATTACATTGGCTCCATCACCAGCTATGTACAAGGTACTGTATTTGGCAATGAGAGAGTATAATAGTGTAATATACTTTAATAGCATATATATAGTATAAGTATATATATTTATAATATAATGTATAATATATATAATATATATGTAATATGTATATATGTAAAAAATAATATATATAATGTATAATATAATATATACAGTGCATACTTATATAGGGCTTCTCAGGTGGCGCTAGTGGTAAAGATCCCACCTGCCAATGCTGGAGACACAAGAGATGGTGGGTTTGATTCCTGGGTTGGGGAGATCCCCTGGAGGAGGGCATGGCAACCCATTCCAGTATTCTTGCCTGGAGAATTCCATGGGCAGAGGAGCCTGGCGGGCTACAGTCCTTGGGGTCACAAAGAGTTGGACACCACTGAAGTTACTGAGCGAGTGAGTGAGCTTATATAGTGTATATAATATATACTCTAGTATATATTATAGTATAGCATATATAGTATAAGAATATAACAGCAACTCATATTTGCTGACCATTTATCACATGTTGGCACACATCAGATGATATACTTGAATATGTGTGTTTAATCCTGCATCCTTAATGGTGTAGGTATGATCATTATCTATAATTTACAAATGGGGAAACTGAGGCTTAGAGGTCAAGAATGTGGTTCACATGTCAGTGTGGGAGCCAGGCGGTCTGACTCCAGGTGGAATTCCAATGCACATGAAGCTGGCCTGGTCCTGGCCTATGAAGGAAGCTGTGGAGACAGTCATTTGGCTGCAAAGATGGATTCTCTCTGATGCCACGTGTGCATGCTCGGTCATGTCCAACACTTTGCAACCCCCTAGACTGTAGCCCCCACCCCGCCCCAGGCTCCTTTGTCCATGGGATTCTCCAAGCAAGAATACTGGATGGATACCTAAGCCAAAACAAGAAAGATAGGATAACTAAAGCCTCAATAAATGCATAAAGTAAATGATATGTTGTTAGACTCTAGAGGAGGAAGAGAAAGAATACCGTGAGCTGAGGGTCAGAAGAAAAGCGGCCTCTCCCCACCTTTGAAGGTGCAGAGAGGAGCGGTGCTGACAGCTGGGCAGCAGGTGTGTGTCCACAGGTCCCCTTCAGCCCCACCTGTTAGCATCCTCCAGTGATTTCAAGGCCAATGTGGTCAAGTCAGTCCCACAGCTTGGCCTCTGAATTCCTAAGCATTCTCAGATTGAAGGACTCCCTGACCCCAACTTAGTGACCCCTGGACAGAGCACCCCGCCATCCACCCTGCCGTGTGTTTCCCAGCAGTGCCTTGTGCCCCAGCCCTGTGGCATCTGCTCTGTATGTCTCGGCCACTACCACTCTCTCTCTCCGTGGTGCCGTCCCAACCTCTTGCTGCCCATCAGGCGTCTGCTCACTGACCAACTGTCAGCCCAGTCAGCACTTCTTTGCTGAAAGGTTTTTGTTCTTCATTCTTTGTACTTGCCAGTTCTGGCCACTCAGAGTCAGTCAGTCTCCCCTCCGGCTCCGGTAACACCTGTAAGCATCTCTCGCATCACCTGTGACTTTGCACAGTTACGTCTTTGCACATTGGTTTCTTCTTTGACACTGAGAACTCCTTCAGCTCAGGTGCCCCATCTCTCCTGTCCTTCTTGTATCTGCAGCACTCAGCAAGGAGCCTGGCACACAGAAGACTCTTTCTGAGTGTCTACTGCCTGGGAGGATGGATGGAAGAAGCGTGGCATAACTGTAACAGTGGTTCTTATGGGATAATAGTAATGTTTATGTACCGCTTAGTAAGACATCAGTGTGTCCGCCTCCCCACACCTTGAGGCAGGTGATCTCGTCAAGGAAACTGAGCTCACAAGGCCAGAAAGTGGTGGAACTGGGTCTCTGAGCCTAGCCTTCTTCTGCACAAGCTGTTTCTAACTCGGAGGCTGGGCTGGTTTAGAGGGATGTGGCCAGGACCAGCTCCTACTCCCCACAGGCACATTTCCCAAGGGGGGATATTAGCCCTGAATTTTAAGGTAATGTGATTCTTTTTGGAGACGCTGAGGGAAAGCTACTAAAGGAAGCTATGTGAAAGCAAGACAGAGGCCCACCCTCAGGATGTACTGAAATGGTGGCACCTACCTTTCTGTGCCAGATACCCTTGGACCACAGGGCAGCCACCCTCTGGCCCCGCCAGGCATCAGGCTCAGGGTTTTTGGCTGCTTTTGGCCCAGTCACAGCCCATCCTGAGCAGTGACCCTGGTGGGCGGTGGGCAGGACTGAGCCGCAGGTCTGCTGCTGCTACTGCTAAGTCGCTTCAGTCGTGTCTGACTCTGTGCGACCCCAGAGACGGCAGCCCACCAGGCTCCCCTGTCCCTGGGATTCTCCAGGCAAGAACACTGGAATGGGTTGCCATTTCCTTCTCCAATGCATGAAAGTGAAACGTGAAAGTGAAGTCGCTCAGTCGTGTCCGACTCTTAGCGACCCCATGGACTGCAGCTTACCAGGCTCCTCTGTCCATGGGATTTTCCAGGCAAGAGTACTGGAGTGGGCTGCCATTGTCTTCTCTGGAGCCGCAGGTCTAGCGGTGCTTTATTCTTCAAGCCACAGTGATGGTGTCATTTCCCACAGGTATGAGTAAATGGTAGATTGAACTGTGCTTGACTTTATAAAAAGCTCTTTCTATAGTTACCTTTTAACTTTCAACATCAATGCAGAATCAAACTCATTGTAAACATAGAGAAAAAATAATAATTTTATCTCCTTTCTGCTCTCTCTTTTTTCTTTCCCTCAGATGGCTTCCATTTATGTCTCAGGGCATAATCCATGCAGAGATTGACTTGGTCTTCAAGGTGAGGATCAATGACAGCTGCAGTAGAAGAAAGTACAAGCTGACTTTGGTACAACGGACATCAAGGACACTCCCAGGTGTCCCCAGAGCATTCCCTTCCACAGCTTATGTTTCACATCAAATTATACACAGAAGAGTGTGTAAGGTGTGTCTGGGCAATGCACAGGCACTCCTGTGAGTTAACAGTCAACCCAAGGATTTGCTTCCATTTAAGAGTTAAAGTCACACTTTTTTTTCCTATCACTTATAATGTCATTAAACAGATCTATTATTAACTGCACTTCACTTTTATTTTTGCAGAAATACAAATAAATCATCAACCTGAAATACAAGAAGCAAATGGCAAATGCTGTTGCCACTTTTTGTCTATTTAATCATCTGGAAATAATTTATTTCTGTTCCAAGATTACCTACCTCAAACAATTTTTAGTATATTCTGAGTTTAAACTATTGACTAAAAAACACTTAAAATGATTGTAGAAACAGGTATTAAGTCATGGTCTGATTTATAAACTAACAAAAGCCACATTAGCCACAGATGCTTTTTCCCTTCAATAATTTAAATATATGGGAAAATAATGATTTTTCAAAGGGTTAATTTCTATTAATTATACTCTTTTTTTTACCACTAACTTTGCATACTGATTTCTCAGTTTTATTTTTAAGTCTTTTGAGTTTAGCTTTTTCTATTAGATCTTCTTCAAATCAACCTGTGATTGTTATTAACATGTTTACATTTTAAAGGTGATCCAAGTGGGGTCGGTAAATACATATTCCTTAATATGCATGTCAAGTCATCAAACCTCTATGTTTTCAAAAGTGTTTGTACTGTGTATGATAATTTGAAACTAGGCAGGGTTTAATGCTGACATTGTTGTATTCATGAAATCCTATATTGACCAGGATGGCCACTGAGATGAAGACATGACATTCAAGCTGATAATTATCTTTATTAATATTAGAAACTTCATTTTGGCTTATATTTTACTTTTTGTTTTTTAGTTATTTACAGAGGAAAGGCTTTATGTGTATTAATATAAACAGAATTTTACTAATGTACTGAAATCTTTTAGTAATTTTAAGGAGTCTTAAAAGGTTTGTGTCTTACAATAAACCTTTAAGCAATAAAGCTTGGAATGACATTCTAAGTGAAAAATTATCCATTAATTCCAGAACTTGGCAAGGCATATAAGAATAATAAAAGCTAATAGTTTTAAGCTGAAGACCTCAATTAAGGATGAAAATGTTGGAATTCTTTTGTTAATAATATTAGCCATGTAACCAATATTGTTTTTATTGTTCAGTTGCTAAATCATGTCTGACTCTTTGCGACCCCGTGGACTGCAGCATGCCAGACTCCTCTGTCCTCCACCATCTCCTGGAGTGAGCTCAAACTCATGTCCATTGAATTGGTGATGCAATCTAACCATCTCATCCTCTGCTGCCTGCTTTTCCTCTTGCCCTCAGTCTTTCCCAACATCAGTATCTTTTCCAATGCACTGACTCCTCCCATCAGGTGTCCAAAGTATCAATATAAGTGATACCAAATATAGTGAAGTTACATTATATAGTAATGGTGGTTACCTAGGAGTTTGGTAGATAGAGTTTATCAGTGTAATTTTGATTAAAATAAACTATTGTAAGATTTTTTTTGGTTATTATTTCAGTGGTTTCCATTTATTCTTCTGGCCTCATTAAAATGTCTTTGTTTTTTTATAACACAAATGTGGATTAATAACAGACCTTAGTTTGTGAGACACCTTAATTATTTGTGAATGATCTTCTTTTATTTTATTTCATTTTTAAATTCTGAAGAATATTAAAGAATTTGATCTTTAATATGCCTTGGGTTACCAAAAGTGGGGTCCCTGCTCCATTTCAATATAATTCTTAGAAATTCATTAATAGACTTAGAGTTATATGAATAAGCTAATTTATGGTATGAAAAGACCTTGAGAAGTTAAGTAGCCTAATCTGACGAGGCAGGGCTACGTTGTGGTTAAGTGTTGAGGAGCAAACTCAACAATGAGTCTTGGATTTTGAAAGCATATGAGGCACATTTATGTAATTCATGCCTTTTTATGCTGCTGCAGTAGGAAGAAAGTAGACGAAGAAGCTATTTCAGTGTGATAGTAGCAGGAAAGTAAAACGAGGGATCAGCTAAGTTAAGCTCGTTTTGGGGTGATTAATAATAAATATGATGATGTACCATCACTAACTCTGTGCCACATTTAGTAAACTCCCACAATTACCTAAAGACATGTCTCCCAAGCCTAGACAGCTTATAAATGCAAATATTTATAATTCTATAGGTGAAATCATTGCCATGGCAAAATTGCGTTTCTGAGTTAGATTGGACTAGGTCATGAGATCAGAGAAGGCAATGGCAACCCACTCCAGTACTCTTGCCTGGAAAATCCCATGGACAGAGGAGCCTGGTAAGCTGCAGTCCATGGGGTCGCTAAGAGTCGGATATGACTGAACGACTTCACTTTCACTTTTCACTTTCCTGCATTGGAGAAGGAAATGGCAACCCACTCCACTGTTCTTGCCTGGAGAATCCCAGGGATGGGGAGCCTGGTGGGCTGCCGTCTCTGGGGTCGCACAGAGTCGGACACGACTGAAGCGACTTAGCAGCAGCAGCAGGTCCTGAGATAATATCTTTAATGTACTTTGCTGGATTGACTTTTCTAACTTGTCATGCCTTCTGGGTACCTCTTATAGCTAACCACTATACTTAAACCCTCTTGTTAATGCCAATAAATTTATATCTATTCTGCAATAATAAATACATTTGGTGGTGATGGTCTAGTCACTAAATTGTGTCTGACTCTTTGTGAACCCATGAACTGTAGCCTGCTAGGCTCCTCTATCCAGGGGATTCTCCAGGCAAGAATACTGGAGTGGGTTGCCATTCCCTCTTCCAGGGAATCTTCCCAACCCAGGGATCAAACCTGTGTCTCCTGCATTGCAGGCAGTGTCTTTACCAACTAAACCACCAGGGAAGCTCATCAGTTCAGTTCATTCAGTCGCCCAGTCATGTCTGACTCTTTGTGACCCCATGAATTGCAGCATGCCAGGCCTCCCTGTCCATCACAAACTCCCAGAGTTCACTCAAACTCATGTCCATTGAGTCAGTGATGCCATCCAGCCATCTCATCCTCTGTCATCCCCTTCTCCTCCTGCCCCCAATCCCTCCTAGCATCAGGGTCTTTTCCAATGAGGTGGCCAAAGTATTGGAGTTTCAGCTTCAGCATCAGTCCTTCCAATGAACACCCAGGATTGATCTCCTTTAGGATGGACTGGTTGGATCTCCTTGCAGTCCGAGGGACTCTCAAGAGTGTTCTCCAACACCACAGTTCAAAAGCATCAATTCTTCGGTGCTCAGCTTTCTTCACAGTCCAACTCTCATATCCATACATGACCACTGGAAAAACCATAGCCTTGACTAGACGGACCTTTGTTGGCAAAGTAATGTCTCTGCTTTTTAATATGTTATCTAGGTTGGTCATAACTTTCCTTCCAAGGAGTAAGCGTCAAGATTGCCGGGAGAAATATCAATAACCTCAAATATGCAGATGACACGACCCTTATGGCAGAAAGTGAAGAGGAACTAAAAAGTGATGAAAGTGAAAGAGGAGAGTGAAAAAGTTGGCTTAAAGCTCAACATTTAGAAAACGAAGATCATGGCATCTGGTCCCATCACTTTATGGCAAATAGATGGGGAAACAGTGGAAACAGTGTCAGACTTTATTTTTTAGGGCTCCAGAATCACTGCAGATAGTGATTGCAGCCATGAAGTTAAAAGTCTCTTACTCCTTGGAAGGGAAGCTCATAAATATATTTAAATTATTAATAATTCCATTTCTAATAAGTCTTCTCAAGATACTATTGAATGTTCTGAAGAAACAGTCATATCACGTGTGAATAGTCATCACCTTTTCTTGCCCTAACATGCTGTCTAGGTCTCTGGTACAATGTGGAGAAGCAGTAAAGGTAGCATTAGTAGTGAACACGTGTAGGATGTGCTGTGCTGGGGCTTTGTGATTCAATCTACATTTATGTAATCCTTACAATAACGCGTGGGATCCATGGTATCACTGTTCCATTTTACAGGTGATGAAGCTAAAGAACAGAGAAGTGGTTTTTTTTTTTTGCTTTTAACTTGCCTAAAGTCACACATGGAGAAGGCAATGGCACCCACTCCAGTACTCTTGCCTGGAAAATCCCATGGACGGAGGAGCCTGGTGGGCTGCAGTCCATGGGGTTGCTGAGGGTCAGACACGACTGAGCGACTTCACTTTCACTTTTCACTTTCATGCATTGGAGAAGGTAATGGCAACCCACTCCAGTGTTCTTGCCAGGAGAATCCCAGGGATGGGGAAGCCTGATGGGCTGCCGTCTCTGGGGTCACACAGAGTCGGACACGACTGAAGTGACTCAGCTTAGCTTAGCTTAAAGTCACACAGATGGCAAGTAGCAAATTTAGGATTTGAATCCAAATGATTCGACTCCATAGTCTGTACTGTTCTTATTTAATGAAACTTTTTCTGACATCCCCTAGACACTAAGAATGTGTGTGTTTATGTGTGTATATATCATCTGTATCTTTGGATTTATTTTGTTGTATTATTTTTCTAACTTATTAGGCCATATTTTTGGATCTTTAGCTTTCAACCTTATTTCAGACCTAAGTGAAAGGATGTTTTTAACTGTCAGATAAGATTATTATTTTTGCTGTTATTATCTATAGTAATCTCTTTCCACCTAGAACTTTCATGGACATAAATCATGTTTCTGCTGAGCTTCCTTTGCTGACAGTTATTTGCTGGCCAACATTTCACTGAGGGTGCAGCACCTTTGCCCTCATTTCCAAAAGTCTCAAGCCCGGCTCCCACCCCTTGGGAGCCCAACACTTGGCCCAGTGTTGGGGGTGTTCACAACACTTGGGGGTGTTGGCACCCCCACAACAACTCAGCTGTCTTGAGCGTGACTGCTCATCACTCAGTTTCTGCTGATGACTCCTTTTATTGTTACTATTATCTGGCATTAGGGGATTTTTTTTCTTAACTTTCTTGGGAATGAAATAATGTACTAAAAAGTTTGGGGCTTTGAGCTTTTTGTGTATTCATTTTTGTCTTTGCAATTTATTTGGAATGTAGTGGTGTTATGGTTCCCAGGTGGCTCAGTTGTAAAGAACCCACCTGCCATCACAGGAGAGCAGGTTTGATCCCTGTATTGGGAAGATCCCCTAGAGAAGGGCATGGCAACCCACTCCAGTATTCTTGCCTGGGAAATCCCATGGACAGAGGAGCCTGTTCTGATGAGGCAGAAATGCCACTGATGAGAAGCTGGAATCCGGGCAGAGGTTGGTCACAAGAAACCTGGGCACCTGACAGGAGCATGCATTTACCTGTGATGCCATCTTACCTGCCAGCGACCCAGGTGTGAGGTGGAGCTGAATACACTCAGAGAGGAGCAGGGGACTCATGCTCAGCTGCACCAGAGGACAGTTGTCCTGCCTGAACAGGGACCTGTAACAGGTTCTGGCATACAGAGGAGCTGCTGAGCATCTTGGTTAATCGTGCAGATTCTACACCTTGATGACACCACTTACCTGCTGCATGGCTTGGGGAAATTAGTGTATTTCTCTGTGTCTGGTTCTTATAAAATGGAGATGATAATAGAAACGATGGGGTCTCGTGAGGATTACGTCAAATCATATCCATAAAGCACCTACATAGACCCTGCTGCATCTTATATACCCAGTAGATGCTCTTTTTTTTTTTTTAATGGCCTTTATTTATTTGTGGCTGTGCTGGGTGTTTGTTTCTGTATGTGGGCTTTCTCTAGTTGCAGTGAGCAGGGGCTACTCCTTTCTTGCAGAGCTTGGGCTCTAGAGCATCAGCTCAGTAGTTGTGGCCCCCGAGCTTTGTTGCCCCATGGCATGTGGAATCTTCCCAGACCAGGAATCAAAACTATGTCCCTTGCATTGGCAGGTGGACTATTAACCACTGGACCACCAGGCAAGTCCTAGATGCTCATTTTCAAACTCTTCTTTCCCTGGTGATGAGATGCATCATGGGTCTAGAGCATCTGGCAGCAGCCCCGCTGGACCAGCAGTGGGGCTCGAGCTGAAGTGGGCTGCACAGCAGTCCCCTGCCTCCAGGGCTGTGTGAACCAGGGTGCCCTTCACCACAGCAATACACAGCGAGCAGAAGCAGACAAATGACAAAAGGTACACACCAAACCAATATCAGGATGAAATCCATAATAGATTCCTTGCTGATGGTGTTCTATGGTTGTTTTCCGGACTTAAAGTGGAGAAAACAAAGCATTGTTTGAAACCATTTTATTCTAGGAAGCATAACTGTTTCTAATTCAGAATCAAATTTATCTGAACTCCTGTGCTAGTCAGCACGGAATTTCTCTATTGCTCTACGTGTATAATAGGATTAATGATATTTGTCTCTTGGAAGAATAAAAATATTTGTAAAGTACTTAAAAATTTCAAAAAAATCCTCATGATCCTCTTATGAGGTTGTATTTTGAAGGACTTGTTAGCTTGTATGCATAGAATTATTTGGAGATAAAATTAATCAAAATTAGAATAAAGTAATAATTTGTCTTGTTTACAGTATCTCTGCCAATCTCATTGAACTATATTTACACACCCTTCAAAATTTGGGTCATACAAGGTCAGAATTGTTTCTATTATCTTTGTGCTAACAACAAGACCAATTATGAGGTAAATAAGAATGTCCTTGTCCTTTGTACAAAAAAACGACACTAATGACATATCATCAGAAAGACTTGTTCTTTGTTAATTGAGAAATATTATTATATTGTGCTGAAGCATTCTTAATAATACCTTGAATGTCCTTCCTCATCTATGAGTTCTTTACTTTTCAAAATACTTCTTAATGGATCCCCAAATGTTGTATGAATCTTTCTCTTTTTTTTTTTTTCCTGAGAGGCTGACCTGTGCCGTGTGTTGTACTAAACTTTGGGTACACAGGGTCATTTAAGATAGAACTGTGCCCTTCAGGGGTCGGGACGCCCAGAGAGGTGGCTTTATTTATACGTCTAAGGGCTGAAGTGTGCCCCGAGTCCAGGAGAGGCAGAGAGAGAAGGTTCATTCTCGTGACAGGCAAGGGCGTCTGGAAATGCCCGTTAGAGGGGGCGACCTCTGTGCTGAGCCCGGAGTCAAAGATGTTCACCAGGTGGGGGAGGAGAAAAGGTGAAGGAGGGACATCGTGCCCGAGCCTGGAGGTGGAAAGTGCCCTATGGACAGCTGCGGGGTGGAGCAAAGAGCAGCGGTCCTGTGAGAGGGGCCCTGGACTTCTGGAGTGCTTTGTGCAGCTGCCGCAGACTTGGGTGTCAGTGTCATGAACAGAGTTGAGTTAAGCATCTGAAAGACTGCCGATCTATGACAGTAAGGTTAAAACACCACCGTGGAAGTAAAGATGGAGAGAATCTGGTTTATTCTTGCTTCTCTGAAGGAGCCAAGGGATTGTGAGTGGAAGGAATTCTTGGATTCACCAACTCGAGTCTGGGGGACCCTCCTGTGGGGGCTTTGGGAGAGGGTAGATTTGGTCAACTTTAGGGCCCGCAGTTCCCTGTATCCCTCCTACTTGACACTCGCCCTCCACCAGGTAGCTCTGCACACGTCTCTTGCGTGGTGGCACTTGTCTTCGTAGACTGACCCGCCTTCCGCGGACCGTAACCAGGCAGGTGGAGGTGCATCCGCGCAAGCGCACTGGGTTTTGTTCCACTCACCGCATTTCCTGCGGTTCTCGGGGACCAGTCAGAGGCATGTGCTGCTGTGTGTGTGTCATCAGGCCTAGCATGCAGGTCCCACAGTTTCTACTGTGCTTTGTGTGACTCCACGGCAGGCAGCTTGAAGAGTTTTTCTCTCAATATGTGAACAAACAAGTACTTGCTAAGAGCTTAATTTACATGCATCCTCCCCACCTTTCTCTGAGTATTCATTCAGTGAATAGTTGCCAAGTAACTGCTAACGTGTCTAGACAAAAATGTTTCTATATTCCACCACAGGGGCAATTTTCTGAGCCGCAAAGTCAAGTGCATGAACCCCTGTAACAGAATGCACAGAAGAAGGTAAAAAGATGAAAGGCTCAGATCTAAGGAGGGGCCTTGAACTCCACCAGCTCCAGGCACTTTGTTCATCAAAATAACTCACTCATGCCTTCCTGAAAATACATCTCCAAATAGTAAGAAAATTTGGAAAGGAAAAGTTAACAGCAGGCCTGCAATCTACTTTTTTTCCCCTTAACCTGGAAAATGAAAGAGATGCCCCAGTTAAACCCCTGCCTCCATGCTAACAATTAGACCTCCTGGAAAAAAAAAAAAACAACCCACAAATAGTGTTTATAAGTAGAAGCAGATAATCGAGAGCTGCTGTCTGTGAAATGCTCTCAATAGCTCTTCCAGGTTTCTGTGTGCAAGAAACCACCCCGAAGCTTAGTGGCTCAAAACAGAGATTTACTGTTACTTTTTACCTTTCAGTAGGTTCATATGGCTCAGCCAGATGAACTTCTGAACCTCTCCTGAGATTGTAGTCCAAAAGTTCTGCAGGGCGTGTGTCTGAGGGGGCAGCAAGCTGACTTCCCTGGTGACTCATCCATGCTGCCAACTCCTGGGACTGCGTGTTTACCTGGGGTTACATACCTACCTGTGACCTTACTGTGTACCTCCTGGGGGCCCCGAAGGAGTGTTCTAATAGACCCAGGCTGTCTTAGACTCGGAAGTCCTAGAATGTCACTCTTGCTGCACTATATTGACCAAGGGCAACCCAGCCTCAAGTCTTCCCTGGTGGCTCAGTAGTAAAGAACCCGCCTGCCCATGCAGGAGATGCAGTTTCCATCCCTGGGTAGGGAAGATCCCCTGGAGAAGGGAATGGCAACCCACTCCAGTATTCTTGGCTGGGGAATCCCATGGACAGAGGATTCCCATGGACAGACTCTAGCAGGCTACAGTCCATGGGGTCCAAAGAGTCGGACACAACTTATCGAATAAACAACAACCCAGACCCAAAGGGAGGGGGAGATAGACTTCACCTTTTTATAGAGCAGTACACAGTCACACAGCAAAAGAGCAAGTGTCAGGAGTCATCAGCGAGGACTTCTCTAAGTAATGCAGCCTGATGCAGCAGCACAGTCTGGTTTGTCCAGGCTGCCTATGGTAAGTCACCTGGGATTTTGGATCAGGGCATAATTGAAACTATTACTCGAGCTGGGAAATCAGTGGGGTGTAATAGCTCTGCATGCCTTGTTTATAACTGGCCTGTTCAATCTGAACCAGCATACATCCTAATGCAGTTGGAGAGGACATTTTTGGGTTGTATTGGTCACTTGGGCAGGGGCCAGCAAACTTCTATGATAAAAGGCCAAATAATGTGCATCTTGGGTTTTGTAAACTGTGTGGTCTCCGTGGCAACAACTCTACCATTGCAATACAAGAGTACCCAATGGACAATCCATAGAGAAATGAGGTGCTGTGTTCCAGGGGCATGTTAATTACAAAAACAGGTGGCAGGCTGGACCATAATTAGCAAACCCTGGTCTATGATCTTTCCAAAGGAAGAACACTTGACTTGTGGTTTGCTGGTGAATCACGAGTACTCTGGTATTAGGTGAGATCTATAGAGGATGAGATGGTTGGATGGCATCATTGACTCAATGGATATGAGTTTGAACAAATTCCAAGAGATGGTGAAGGACAAGGAAGCCTGATGTACTGCAGTCCATGGGGTCAATAAGAGTCAGATGTGACTGTACAACAACAAAATAAATTCTGTTGAGTATAACTTATTAATTTGATTCACATAGTCTCTTAGGGCCTTTTGAGCATCCATCACAAGGCTTGTACATAATATGGAGACAATATCCGTAGCTGGTTAGCAAGTATTCAGTTCAGTTCAGTTGCTCAGTCATGTCCTGCTCTGTGTGACCCTATGGACTGCAGCATACCAGGCTTTCCTGTCCATCACCAACTCCCAGAGCTTGCTCAAACTCATGTCCATCAAGTCAATGATGCCATCCAGCCATCTCATCCTCTGTCATCCCCTTCTCCTCCTGCCTTCAATTTTCCGAGCATCAGGGTCTTTTCAAATGAGTCATCTCTTCGCATCAGGTGGCTGAAGTATTGGAGGTTCAGCTTCAACATCAGTCCTTCCAATGAATATTCATGGCTGATTTCCTTTAAGATTGACTCATTTGATCTCTTTGAAGTTCAAGGGACTCTCAAGACTTTTCTCCAACACCACAATTCAAAAGCATCAATTCTTCAGTGCTCAGTTTTCTTTATGGTCCAACACTCGTCCATACATGACTATTAGAAAAACCATAGCTTTGATTAGGTGGACTTTTGTTGGCAAAGTAATGTCTCTGCTTTTTAATATGCTGTCTAGGTTGGTCATAGCTTGTCTTCCAAGGAGCAAACATCTTTTTATTTCATGGCTGCAGTCACCATCAGCAGTGATTTTGGAGGCCCCCCAAAATAAAGTCTGTCACTGTTTCCATTGTTTCCCCATCTATTTGCCATGAAGTGATGGGACCAGATGCCATGATGCCTTAGTCTCTTGAATGTTGAATTTTAAGCCAGCTTTTTCAATCTCCTCTTTCATGTCATTGAGAGGCTCTTCAATTCCTCTTCTCTTTCTGCCATAAGGGTGGTGTCATGTGCATATCTGAGGTTACTGATATTTCTCCCTGTAATCTTGATTCCAGCTTGTGCTTCATCCAGCCTGGTATTTCACATGATGTACTCTGCATATAAGTTAAATAAGCACGATGACAATATACAGCCTTGATGTACTCCTTTCCCAATTTGGAACCAGTCTGTTGTTTCAGCCTTGTCTAACTCAATGAAACTATGAGCCATGCCATGTAGGGCCACCAAAGACGGATGAGTCATGGTGGAGAGTTCTGACAAAATGTGGTCCACTGGAGAAGGGACTGGCAAACCACTTCAGTATTCTTGCCTTGAGAACCCCAAGAAAAGGCAAAAAGATAGGACACTGAAAGATGAACTCCCCAGGTTAGTAGGTGCCCAATATACTACTGAAGAAGAGTGGAGAAGCAACTCCAGAAAGAATGAAGAGACGGAGCCAAAGCAAAAACAGTGCCCAGCTGTGGATGTGACTAGTGATGGAAGTAAAGCCCAATGTTGTAAAGAACAATACTGAATAGGAACCTGAAATGCTAGGTCCATGAATCAAGGTAAATTGAAAGTAGCAAGTATTACTTAATTCCAATTGTTGACATAGCTTCCTATCCTGAGGTTCAAGTTCTTCTAGTTCAGTCATATCTCTACTTATTGCCTTTAGCTGCATAAAAATGTCAAACAACAGAGCATCTACTTCTCATTGTTAAAGTAAAAGATCCTGTTAAACTTTACATTCTTATTGACAACAAATCTAAGTTTATTGTGGGTGACTGAGAGATCCTAGAGTATATCCAGACCACTTAAAATTTTATTTTTAAGATTTTATTTAATTATTTATTTTTGGTTATGCTGAGGCTTCGTTGCTGCACAAGGGGTTTCTCTGCTTGCAGGGAGCTACTCTCTAGTTATGCTGAGGCTTCGTTGCTGCACAAGAGGTTTCTCTACTTGCAGGGAGCTACTCTCCAGTTGTGGGTACGTGGGCTTCTCATCATGGTGACTTCTCCTGTTGCTAAACATTTTTAACATGAAAGAAAAATAAGCCTCCTAGGATGTAGACTCCAAGAAAATTTTCTTTTTTTCTGTAGTAGGATTTTGTACCCTCCCAAAGACGTGGGTTTGGGTGAACTCCAGGAGTTGGTGATGGACAGGGAGGCCTGGCATGCTGCAGTTCATGGGGTCACAAAGAGTCGGACACGACTGAGTGACTGAATTGAATTGAACTGAAATTTAAGGTTGAAAGCTAACGGGAGAAAATAAAATGGGACAGTCTGAGGTAGTTTATTGGCAATTGCATTTTTTAAAGCCTCTCATAACACTAGTAAATATAAGATAAATATTTAGATTTCAATTACATGAAAGTCTCTTTCTTCCTCTGAGTTAACAGAAATGATTTCTAAAGGGGTTAATGGATGATAGTATTTTATTGGTATGATTCCTTGGTTGAATAAATAGCAGCTATAAGGAAAAAAAAAAGAAAAGAGAAACTTGTATAGATAGAATATCTGAACTCATGTTATTTTGATTATTTTTATTTTTTTTGGTGAAAAAAGTTACACAAATTACAGAAAAAAAAACTTGTAACTGTGACACATATAAGCAACACAAAAACTATAAACATTTTTTTAGATCTGATAAAAATAAACTGTTTCTCAGGACAGTGGAACTTTTCAATATAGACTTAAAATGTTCCTCTAAGTTATTTTCTATGAAATTTCCAATTTTGTATTTTAGCTGCTGAGACATTGTTAGAGAAGTTAAACAATCATAGTTTAGAAGTATACTATGGAAATATTGGAAAATACTTTTGTCCAGTGGTAGAAAAGAAAATCAAGCCCAGGAAAACTTTGAAACCAATGAAAATCACCATATTAGACATTTCATTAGTAACTATCCCTTTAAAGCTCCCATCCTGGTGACAGGCTAATTCCAAAAGGGGAGAGCACAAGAGAATTATATAAATCTGTGGCTCCTTGTTCTTTATCTCTATTTTAGTAAACAAGATGTGCCAGCCGATGTGCATACCCATCCCTGACCTTCTCCTGTGAAAGCAGGATGCTAAGACACAGGGCAGGTCCAGGAGGCAGGGAAGGAGATAAGAATGAGGTGGTTAAGATACAAATTCAAGGAAGGGGTTCTTTAACTTCTTGAACTAGTCATCAAAGCTCAGGTGGAAACCTTTCTATAACAATTGATATCAAGGCTTCCTGGTGGTCCAGTGCTTAAGACTCTGCCTTCCAATGCACAAGGTGTGGGTTCGATCCCTGATCAGAAAGCTAGGATCCCAATGCCTCGGGGCCAAAAAAGCAAAACATAAAACAGAAGCAATATAGTGACAAGTTTAATAAAGACTTTAAAAATAGCCCACATTAAAAAAATTAGAAAGAATTAATATCGTGATAGGATCCTCAATGGAATTACAGTTTGAAATGTACATGTTTTCTGTTTTCCGCATGAAGTGCAGCTCCTCAGAGCCTACTTGCCACAGGAGAAATGGGCCCGAGGGCTCCTCTCTCACTTCTGCACTCCTTGGCATTTTGGCACCAAAGCTTAAACTCTATCTTTGTCATCAAAGATAACAACAAAGACGTTGCTAATAACTCAGGTGTCCAGAGTGGTGATGGCTCTTAATTCCATCTTGAAAATGTGAAAAATACCCACAAGGCAGGGTGTGTTTATGGAGCTTTTGGAAATAGCAGCAAAAACATCTTTAAATTGCCCCTGAGATGATGGGATGGTTGTTGATGAGTTACAGACTCCCAGCCGACAGGACTTCATCCTCTGTTACGCTTGACCGCCTGGTGTGGGCTCGGCATCAGAGAGCTTCACTGCTGCGGGGTTGATGGTGCAGTTGTCAGCAGTGCACAAAATGATCCCATAAACCATTTTGGTTTGTCTTTCCAACTAAGCAATCCAAGAACAAGCTGTAGATCTTTTAAAAAGATGTTCTCTGTCATGCTTCGCTCCCTCAGCTCTCCTGTGCTCCCAGCATGAGGGCGGGGAGCTCACTCACCCACTATTGCAAATGCGCCTTCTTGTCATCCCCCTCTCCCAAGCCCAGCTTCCTTTACTAGGTCCTACAAATAACATTCCAACCCTTAGGGGACTCCAGGATTCTTTCTTGAAAACATTTTAGCTCTTTTGACTTTGTTTTTCATCTTCTGCATTCTCACTATGATTCTGCTAGGATCTCCAAACTCTGTCACTAGTTCTGGCTTGAAAGGGTGACTCCTAGTGCAGAAAAGGCTTCACACTGAGTTGTGAGTATGTCTGTCATCCATCCCCACCCAAAGATTTGATAGTGATGCCTAACTATTTAGGCACTCCTCAGTCTTCCAGCCAAGCACCTAGTATTAAATCCCTTCAAAATGTCTCTAGGCTTGAAAAGCACACTGCATATTTGCCTTGTCATTAAAATGCTGTGCTGTGCTGTGCATGCTTGCTGTCGTGTCTGACTCTTTGCAACCCCATGGACTGTAGCCTGCCAGGCTCCTCTGTCCATGGCATTCTCCAGGCAAGAATACTGGAGTGGGTTGCCATTTCCTGCTCCAGGGAATCTTCACTACCCAGGGATTGAAGCTACATCTCTTGCATCTCCCACATTGGCAGGTAGATTCTTTACTGCTGAGCCACCTAGGAAGCCACCTAGGAAGCTCATTAAAATGCTATAATTGTGCCAAAACTTTTCCATGGGCTACCTTCTAAAAGGGAGTCCATGATCAGCAATGATTTTAACACTTGATTTCACAAATGATTCATTTCAGAACTATTATGTAGAATTCCTCATTTCCTAACATCAGTATGGCCTTCCTCCATAATTTCATATGATTTCCTTTTTCCTTTGCAGAAGGAGATTTGAAGGTGACTGTTGTCACTAGGGATCTTGAGAATGCCGGTGCCAAGGCAACAGTATCCCTTTATGTTTTTGGAGAAACAAGATGCTCAGGCCTTATTATTTTGGGATCTGGGAAATACCAGCTGTTTAACCCCAACAGTGCAGATAAAGTCAAGGTAAAATTGGTATAACTTTCTTACTAAGACACGTTACAATATGCATTCTCTAAGATGGAATAGAGAAGATTTTTGTTTGTTTTGGTATTGCATTTGCATTTTATTTACTTGGTAAACATGAAATCTTTTATCTTGAGGGAGCTGTGAAGCAAGAATAATGACAGGAATACAAGATTTTTGTTTCTACCCAATTTTTATTTGTATAAAGCCAACAAAATATAGCCTGCCAGGCTCCTTTATGCATGGAATTCTCCAGGCAAGAATATTGGAGTGGGTAGCCATTCCTTTCTCCAGGGGATCTTCCAAACCCAGGGATTCAACCTGGGTCTCCTGCATTTCAGGCAGATTCTTTACTGTCTGAGCCACCAGGGAAGCCCATATGAACCTTCACTTCAGTTCAGTCACTCAGTCGTGTCTGACTCTTTGCGACCCCACGGACTGCAGCATACCAGGCTTCCCTGTCCATAACCAGCTCAAACTCATGTCCATCGAGTCGATGATGCCAACCAACCATCTCATCCTTTTTCATCCCCTTCTCCTGCCTTCAATCTTTCCCAGCATCAGGGTCTTTTCTAATGAGTTAGTTCTTTGCATCAGGTGGCCAAAGTATTGGAGGTTCAGCTTCAGCATCAGTCCTTCCAATGAATATTCAGAACTGATTTTTTTTTTTAGTATTGACTGGTTTAATCTAAGATATGAACCTTAGAAAGTTTAAAAATTAGAGTGAAAAAATTTATTCCTTATCCTGCCATCAAGTTAGGTATTTCCGCTTGGAATATCTTTTCCAGTCCTTGTCTGTATCCATGGAGATGATACTGTGCCGGAAAGGTGGTCCACCCACATAGCTAGGACATGGTCTGAGGTGTTCTATGGCCAAGATTCAAATGTTGATATTCCTCTTACTAACATGGTGATGTCTACAAGTTACTTAACTGCTATGTGTGTGAATATCCATTACCTCAAAAGATTACCATGAGGATTAAATGAATTAATCTATGGAAAGTGTTTAATGCAATACCAGAAATACTGAATAAATGTTTGCTATTAATAGTGTAACACACTAGTAATTTTGTAGCCCCTTATTTAAACAAGAGGCTAGCTTTCTGAATTACAATTTTTATTGATTAAATATTATGTATGTAAAATTTACCACTGCATTTACCATAGATAGAGGAAGCATTTCACTATTGTTAGACATTTAAATAGCTTCTAAGCTTTTACTATTATAAGAAATGCTGTAACAAACACATTTTTACCTTTGTTTCTTCTTTTTTCCAACCAAAGCTATCATACATCCTTATGAGAAATTCTGAGAAATGGTATTCTCTTGATCCATGCTGACAAAGGACTTTTAAAACTGTCTAATTTATAGCTCAGTGCCCAGCAGGACATAGTAATCAGTAAATTTCAGTTGTTATCAAATCATTATTACACACCCCAAATCACAGATATCTATGTCTGCCATGTAGTGTTTAATATCTTTTAATTAAAATTTCTTAGCATCTTGTTGCAAGCTATTGTAGAGACTGTGGATCTATGTAAATTATCTTCACTTTTTGCCTTTTTGTTAAAAGAGCTTTTTGAAGATGAATTCACAGTCTGTACAATTCATTTGTTGTAAGTATACAATTTGTGGTGTTCAGTGTATTCTCAGAGATGTACAACCATCCCCACACTCTGATTTGAGAACAGTTTCATAACGCCAAGAGAAAACCCATAAGCAACCGCAGTCACTCACCAGATCACTATTCTCTGGCCTCTGAAATCGAAAGCAATTGACTTTATACCTCCACAGATTTTCCTGTTCTAGAGAATTCATAGAAATGCAATCATACAACATGAAGTCTTCTCATACAGATGGCTAACAAACACACGAAAAGATGCTCAACATCACTCATTATCAGAGAAATGCAAATCAAAACCACTGTGAGGTACCATCTCATGCCAGTCAGAATGGCTGCTATCAAAAAGTCTACAAACAATAAATGCTGGACAGGGTGCAGAGAAAAAGGAACTCTCTTACACTGTTGGTGGAAATGCAAACCAGTACAGCCACTATGGAGATTCCTTTAAAAACTGGAAATAGAACTGCCTTATGATCCAGCAATCCCACTGCTGGGCATACACACCAAGGAAACCAGAATCGAAAGAGACACGTGTACCCCAATGTTCATCACAGCACTGTTCACAATAGCCAGGACATGGAAGCAACCTAGATGTCCATTGGCAGAGGAATGGATAAGAAAGCTGTGGTACATATACACAATGAAGTATTACTCAGCCATTAAAAAGAATACATTTGAATCAGTTCTAATGAGGTGGATGAAACTGCAGCCTACTATACAGAGCGAAGTAAGTCAGAAAGAAAAACACCAATACAGTGTATTAACGCATATATATGGAATTTAGAAAGATGGTAATGATGACCCTATATAAGAGGCAGCAAAAGAGACATAGATATACAGAACAGACTTTTGTACTCTGTGGGAGAAGACAAGGGTGAGATGATTTGAGAGAATAGCATTGAAACATGTATATTGGGGAGGAGCTAAGATGGTGGAGGAGTAGGATGGGGAGAACACTTTCTCTCCCACAAATTCATTAAAAGAACATTTAAATGCCAAGTAAATTCCACAAAACAACTTCTGAATGCCAGCAGAGGACATCAGGCACCCAGAAAAGCAACCCAAGTCTTCGAAAGGAGGTAGGAAAAAATATAAAAGACAAAAAAAGAGACAAAAGAGGGAGGGACGGAGTTCCGTCCTGGGAAGGGAGTCTTAAAAAGAGAGAAGTTTCCAAACACCAGGAAACCTTCTCACTGCCTAATCTGTGCCGAGCCTTGGAAGCACAGAGGGCAACATAACAGGGAGGAAAAATAAATAAACAATTAAAACCCGCAGATTACGAGCCCTATGGTAACTCCCCCAGCGAAGAAGCAGCACAGACGCCTGCACACGCCACTAGCAAGCGGGGGCTGGGCAGGGAGGTGTGGCGCGGGCTGCATTGCTTAGAGTAAGGATCTGGCCTGAATACCCCGAGCGCTATCTGAGCGGAATAATTTGGGCTAGCAAACCAGACTGTGGGATATCTACCACGTGAAAAGCCAGCCCTAACCTAGGACACCGCCAGGCCCACGCATGGAACAAAGGACTGAACAGAGATAGCCGGCTGCAGACCATACCCCTCTGGTGACAGGCAGCCAGAGCTGGAAGGGGACAATCGCAGCCCCAGAGAGACATTATCTATAAAACTGTAAGCAGGCTTCTTTGCTAACTAAGACTTCTTGGGGGTCTGGACGGTCAACATCCGCCTGAGAAGGTGTGCCGGCTGTACACCTAGATAACTGATCGGCGGAGAGGTGATAAGTCGCAGCAATTGCGCTCGCCAAACACCTCATCACCTGAGCTGCTCGGACCTGGGAAGGGCACAAAACGCAGGCCCAACCGAGTCTGCGCCTCTGAGGACTACCCGAGTGCCTGAACCTGAGTGGCTTGGACCTGGGAGGTGCAAGCAGCCCAGGGCCGGCCACGGATGGTTCCCGGCAGAGCAACCTAGAGCCTGAGCAGTGTGGGCAGGGAGGCTACGCGCGCCGTGAGTGGGGGCAGACCCAGTGTGGCTGAGGCACTGCGAGCACACGCCAGTGTTACTTGTTTGCAGCGTCCTTCCCTCCCCACAGCGTGACTGAACAAGTGAGCCTAAAAAAAAAAAAAAAAAAGTGTCCTCCACCGTCCCCTTTGTGTCAGGGTGGAAACCAGACACTGAAGAAACCAGCAAACAGAAGCTATAACAGAGGGAACCGCCTTGGAAGCTACAGGCAATAGATTAAAATCCTGTGGTTAGTACCATCTACATAGGAAGGGGCCTATAGATCTTGAGAAGTATAAGTAGGACCAAGGAACTAGCTGAAAATGAACTGAACCCACAATACCCACAACAAAACCAGAGAAACTCCTAGATATATTTTTACTATTTTTACAATCATTCTTTCTTTCTTCTTTTTTTTAAATTAAAAAAAAAATTTTAAGTCTATTATTCCTTTAATTTTCACTTTTATAACCTACTATTACTTTGCAAAAAAAAAAGACCCTATTTTTTTAAAGTAAACTTCATATATATATATTTTTTATAATTTTTTGACCTTTTTTTTTTCTTCTTTTCTTTAACATTGTATTTTTGAAATTCCTACTCTACTCTAGATTTTTAATTTTAGCTTTTTGGTATTTGTTATCAATTTTGTACCTTTTTTTAAAAAAATAATTTTTGTGACTTTTTTTTCTCTCTCTTTCTTTCTCTTCTTCTTTTGTATAACATTGTATACCTGAAATTCCAAACTCTACTCTAGATTTTTTATTTTTGTTTTTTGGTATTTCTTATCAATTTTGTACCTATATTTTCTTTATAATTTTTGTGACTTTGTTTTTGTTTGTTTTTTCTTTTTTCTCTCTTTCTTTTTCTTCTTCTTCTTTTTTTTAACATTGTATTTTTGAAATTCCAAACTCTACTCTAGATTTTTAATTTTTACTTTTATGTATTTGTTACCAGTTTTGTACCTTTAAGAATCCAATCTTCAGTACCCATTTTTCACTAGGGAGCGAGATTACTGGCTTGACTGCTCTTCTCCCTTTGGACTCTCCTTTTTCTCCACCAGGTCGCCTGTGTCTCCTCCCTAACCCCTCTCTACTCTACCCAACTCTGTGAATTTCTGTGTGTTCCAGACGGTGGAGAACACTTAGGGAACTGATTACTGGCTGGATCTGTCTCCCTCCTTTTCATTCCCCCTTTTGTCCTCCTGGCCACCTCTGTCTCCTTCCTCCTTCTCTTCTCTGTGTAACTCCATGAACATCTCTGAGCGGTCAGTTGTGGAGTGCACATAAGGAAGTGATTACTGGCTAGCCCACTCTCTCCTCTGCTGATTCCACCTCATATCATTCGGGTCACCTCTAACTCCCTCCTCCCTCTTCTCTTCTCCATGTAACGCTGTGAACCTCTCTGGGTGACCCTCAAGGTGGAGAAACTTTTCATCTTTAACGTAGATGTTTTATCAATGGTGCTGTATAGAAGGAGAAGTTTTGAAACTACTGTAAAAATAAGACTGATAACTGGAAGCAGGAGGCTTAAGTCCAAACCCTGACTCCAGGGAACTCCTGACTCCAGGAGTTAATTGACAGGAGCTCATCAAACGCCTCCATACCTACACTGAAACCAAGCACCACACAAGGGCCAACAAGTTCCAGGGCAAGACATACCAAACAAATTCTCCAGCAACAAAGGAACACAGCCCTGAGCTCCAAGATACAGGCTGCCCAAAGTCACCCCCAAACCATAGACATCTCATAACTCATTACTGGACACTTCATTGCACTCCAGAGAGCAGAAATACAGCTCCACCCACCAGAACACCGACACAAGCTTCCCTAACCAAGAAACCTTGACAAGCCACCTGTACAAACCCACACACAGTGAGGAAACACCACAATAAAGAGAACTCCACAAACTGCTAGAATACAGAAAGGACACCCCAAACTCAGCAATTTAAACAAGATGAAGAGACAGAGGAATACCCAGCAGATAAAGGAACAGGATAAATGCCCACCAAACCAAACAAAAGAGGAAGAGATAGGGAATCTACCTGATAAAGAATTCCAAATAATGATAGTGAAATTGATCCAAAATCTTGAAATCAAAATGGAATCACAGATAAATAGCCTGGAGACAAGGATTGAGAAGATGCAAGAAAGGTTTAACAAGGACCTAGAAGAAATAAAAAAGGGTCAATATATAATGAATAATGCAATAAATGAAATTAAAAACACTCTGGAGGCAACAAATAGTAGAATAACAGAGGCAGAAGATAGGATTAGTGAATTAGAAGATAGAATGGTAGAAATAAATGAATCAGAGAGGAAAAAAGAAAAACAAATTAAAAGAAATGAGGACAATCTCAGAGACCTCCAGGACAA
>NW_011494680.1:8739544-8740473 GCF_000754665.1 Bison bison bison
GCTGAACAACACGCTGCTGAATAACCAACAAATCACAGAAGAAATCAAAAAAGAAATCAAAATTTGCATAGAAACGAATGAAAATGAAAACACAACAACCCAAAACCTGTGGGACACTGTAAAAGCAGTCCTAGGGGAAAGTTCATAGCAATACAGGCATACCTCAAGAAACAAGAAAAAAGTCAAATAAATAACCTAACTCTACACCTAAAGCAACTAGAAAAGGAAGAAATGAAGAACCCCAGGGTTAGTAGAAGGAAAGAAATCTTAAAAATTAGGGCAGAAATAAATGCAAAAGAAACAAAAGAGACCATAGCAAAAATCAACAAAGCCAAAAGCTGGTTCTTTGAAAGGATAAATAAAATTGACAAACCATTAGCCAGACTTATCAAGAAACACAGGGAGAAAAATCAAATCAATAAAATTAGAAATTAAAATGGAGAGATCACAACAGACAACACAGAAATACAAAGGATCATGAGACTACTATCAGCAATTGTATGCCAATAAAATGGACAACGTGGAAGAAATGGGCAAATTCTTAGAAAAGTACAACTTTCCAAAACTAAACCAGGAAGAAATAGAAAATCTTAACAGACCCATCACAAGCACGGAAATTGAAACCGTATTCAAAAATCTTCCAGCAAACAAAAGCCCAGGTCCAGACGGCTTCACAGCTGAATTCTACTAAAAATTTAGAGAAGAGCTAACACCTATCCTACTCAAACTCTTCCAGAAAATTGCAGAGGAAGGTAAACTTCCAAACTCGTTCTATGAGGCCACCATCACCCTAATACCAAAACCTGACAAAGATGCCACACACAAAAAAGAAACTACAGGCCAATATCACTGATGAACATAGATGCAAAAATCCTTAACAAAATTCTAGCAATCAGAATCCAACAACACATTAAAAAGATAATACATCA
>NW_011494680.1:8740573-8741237 GCF_000754665.1 Bison bison bison
TAATCACTCAAGTCCAAGAAACCCAGAGAGTCCCAAACAGGATAAACCCAAGGCAAAACACCCCAAGACACATATTAATCAAATTAACAAAGATCAAACACAAAGAACAAATATTAAAAGCAGCAAGGGAAAAACAACAAATAACACACAAGGGGATTCCCATAAGGATAACAGCTGATCTTTCAATAGAAACTCTTCAAGCCAGGAGGGAATGGCAAGACATACTTAAAGTGATGAAAGAAAATAACCTACAGCCCAGATTATTGTACCCGGCAAGGATCTCATTCAAATATGAAGGAGAAATCAAAAGCTTTACAGACAAGCAAAACCTGAGAGAATTCAGTACCACCAAACCAGCTCTCCAATAAATACTAAAGGATATTCTCTAGACAGGAAACACAAAAACGGAGCATAAATTCGAACCCAAAACAATAAAGTAAATGGCAATGGGATCATACTTATCAGTAATTACCTTAAATGTAAATGGGTTGAATGCCCCAACCAAAAGACAAAGATCGGCTGAATGGATACGAAAACAAGACCCCTACATATGTTGTCTACAAGAGACCCACCTCAAAACAGGGGACACATATAGACTGAAAGTGAAGGGCTGGAAAAAGGCTTTCCATGCAAATAGGGACCAAAAGAAAGCAGGAGTAGCAAT
>NW_011494680.1:8741585-8742011 GCF_000754665.1 Bison bison bison
ACTGGAAATAAAAAGCAAAAATAAAGAAAATGGGACCCAATAACTTTAAAAAGACTTCTGCACAACAAAGGAAACTATTAGCAAGGTGAAAAGACAGCCTTCAGAATGGGAGAAAATAATAGCAAATGAAGCAACTGACAAACAACTAATCTCAAATGTATACAAGCAACTCCTACAGCTCAACTCCAGAAAAATAAATGACCCAATCAAAATATGGGCCAAAGAACTGAATAGACATTTCTCCAAAGAAGACATACAGATGGCTAACAAACACATGAAAAGATGCTCAACATCACTCATTATTAGAGAAATGCAAATCAAAACCACTATGAGGTACCATTTCACGCCAGTCAGAATGGCTGCAATCCAAAAAGTCTACAAACAATAAATGCTGGAGAGGGTGTGGAGAAAAGGGAACCCTCTTAC
>NW_011494680.1:8742111-8742890 GCF_000754665.1 Bison bison bison
CCATGACCAAATGGGCTTTATCCCAGGGATGCAAGGATTCTTCAATATCCACAAATCAATCAATGTAATACCCACATTAACAAATTGAAAAATAAAAACCATATGATTATCTCAATAGATGCAGAGAAAGCCTTTGACAAAATCCAACATCCATTTATGATAAAGACTCTCCAGAAAGCAGGAATAGAAGGAACATACCTCAACATAATAGAAGCTATATATGACAAACCCACAGCAAACATTATCCTCAATGGTGAAAAATTGAAAGCATTTCCTCAAAAGTCAGGAACAAGACAAGTGTGCCCACTTTTACCATTACTATTCAACATAGTTTTGGAAGTTTTGGCCACAGCAATCAGAGCAGAAAAAGAAATAAAAGGAATCCAAATTGGAAAAGAAGAAGTAAAACTCACTATTTGCAGATGACATGATCCTCTACATAGAAAACCCTAAAGACTCCACCAGAAAATTACTAGAACTAATCAATTATTATAGTAAAGTTGCAGGATATAAAATCAACACACAGAAATCCCTTGCATTCCTATATACTAATAATGAGAAAACAGAAAGAGAAATTAAGGAAACAATTCCATTTACCATTGCAATGGAAAGAATAAAATACTTAGGAATATATCTACCTAAAGAAACTAAAGATCTATATATAGAAAACTATAAAACACTGGTGAAAGAAATCAAAGAGGACACTAATAGATGGAGAAATATACCATGTTCATGGATTGGAAGAATCAATATAGTGAAAATGAGTATACTACCCAAAG
>NW_011494680.1:8743760-8744530 GCF_000754665.1 Bison bison bison
CATATACACACTGAGGAAACCAGAAGGGAAAGAGACACATGTACCCCGGTGTTCATCGCAGCACTGTTTATAATAGCCAGGACATGGAAGCAACCTAGATGTCCATCGGCAGAGGAATGGATAAGAAAGCTGTGGTACATATACACGATGGAGTATTACTCAGCCATTAAAAAGAATACATTTGAATCAGTTCTAATGAGGTGGATGAAACTGGAGCCTATTATACAGAGTGAAGTAAGCCAGAAAGAAAAACACCAATACAGTATACTAACACATATATATGGAATTTAGAAAGATGGTAACAATAACCCTGTATACGGACAGCGAAAGAGACACTGATATATAGAACAGTCTTATGGACTCTGTGGGAGAGGGAGAGGGTGGGAAGATTTGGGAGAATGGCATTGAAACATGTATACTATCATGTATGAAATGAGTCGCTAGTCCAGGTTCGATACTGGATTCTTGGGGCTGGTGCACTGGGACGACCCAGAGGGATGGTATGGAGAGGGAGGAGGGAGGAGGGTTCAGGATGGGGAACATATATATACATGTGGCGGATTCATTTTGATATTTGGCAAAACCAATACAATATTGTAAAGTTTAAAAAAAAAAAAAAAGAAACATGTATATTATCATGTGTGAAATAGATCGCCAGTCCAGGTTAGATGCATGAGACAGGGTGCTCAGGGCTGGTGCACTGGAATGACCCTGAGGGATGGGATGGGGAGGGAGGTGGGAGGGAGGGTCAGGATGGGGAACACAGGTAT
>NW_011494680.1:8744630-8753364 GCF_000754665.1 Bison bison bison
AGGGTCAGGATGGGGAACACAGGTATACCCATGGCTGATTCATGTCAATGTATGGCAAAAAGCACCACAATATTGTAAAGTAATTAGCTTCCAGTTAAAATAAAAAAAAAAAAACATGAAGTCTTCTGTGTAAGGCATTTAAAAATATGGCATAATATTTTCAAGTTGATCTATATTGTAACAGGTATCATATTTTATGATTAATATTTAATTGTATGGATAGACCACATTTTGTTTAGCCATTCTTCAATTTTGGGCATTTGGGTTGTTTCTGTTTTCAGCTATGAATAAGAATAATTATTATGATTAATGCTGCTATGAACATCCATGCCTTTGTGTGTTACCATTTCTCTTGGGTAGATTTCTAGGAGTAGAATTACCATGTCTAACTCTGTGTTTAACATTTTGAGGAACTGCCAACTGTTTTCCAGGTGGTAAAGCATTTTTTTTAACATTTTTACCAACTATGTCTGAGGGCTCCTATCTCTCTGCCTTCTCACAGAAATGTGTTATTGTCTGCCTTTAGATCCTCATCATCCTAGCAGGTATGGAGTGATGTCTCACTGTGGTTTTGATATGCAGCTCTTTAATGACTAATGACGTTAAGCATCTTTTCATGTGCTGGTTGGACATTTGTATATCTTCAGTGGGGAAATATCTATTCAAATTCTTCGCTCCTTTTTTAATTGGATGATTTATCTTTTTACAAACAAATTTAAGAGTTCCTTATATATTCTGGGTATGACTTATCAATGTTTTCTCCCATTTTGTGGGTTGTCTTTAAAGTTTCTCAGTGGAATAAGTTTGAATCTAATGTCCTTTCAGTTCCCGCTAAAGGAGTCCCTTTAGTTTCTATTGTAAGGCTGTTTTGCTGGTGATGAATTCTCTCAGCTTTTCTTTATTTGAGAATGTCTCAATTTGCATATAGAATCCTTGGTTGACAATTTTTCTTTTGGCTTTTGAAATGTCATTTTACTGCTTTCTGATGATTTCTGATGGAAGGTCAGCTGCCAAGTTTATTGAGGACCTCTTGTATGTGATGAGCTGTTTTCTTTCACTGCTTTCAATGTTCTATCATTATTTTTGGTTTTCAGTAGTTTGACAGTGTTGTGTCTGGATGTGCACTGCCTTCCTGTTTGTTTTCGTAGCTTCTGTAGTTGCAGGGTTGCTAGTTTTTAAGTATATTGTGGAACTTGCGAGGAAGAAGTAGGTCAACTTACAGAGGCTTCATTGGTAGATGAATGGATAAAAAAGATGAGGTATGTATATACAATGGAGTATTACTCATCCACAAAAAAGAACAAATCTGAGTCAGTTCTAGTGAGGTGATGAACTTAGAGCCTGTTGTACAGAGTGGAGTAAGTCAGAGAGAGAAACATATTGGGTATTAATGCATATATATGGAATCTAGAAAAATGGTACTGGTGGAACTATTTGCAGGGAAGGAATGGAGACACAGACATAGAGAACAAACTTGTGGACCCAGGGGGGAAGGAGAGAGTAGGACGACTGGAGAAAGTAGCATTGACGTAGATACACCACTACGTGTAAAACAGATAGCTAGTGGGAAGGTGCTGTGTAACACAGGGAGCCCAGCATGGTGCTTGTGATGACCTCGAGGAGTGGAATGGGGGCAGGGGAAGGAGGCTCAAGAGGAAGGTGATCGATCTATGTATAATTATGGCTGATTTACATGTTTCCCAAGTGGCTCAGCAGTAAAGAATCCTCCTGCAATGCAGGAGATATGGGTTCGATCCCTGGGTCAGGAAGATCTCCTGGAGAAGTGAATGGATATCCACTCCAGTATTCTTGCCTAGGAAATCCCATGGACAGAGGAGCCTGGTGGGCTACAGTCCATGTGGTCATAAGAGTCAGACACAACTTAGCAACTAAACTATCCCCAAGGCAGAAATCAACACAACATTGAAAATAATTATTCTCCCTTAAAAAGTTTTAAAAAATTACAGTGGACAAACCTTCTGTTCTTACTGAGGTTTAGAGTTTTAATTGAATAAGTGCTCTTTATTCAAGATTGTTGAATCTTGGAATCAATAAGATTGTTGCAATCCTTTTGTTAGTTTCCACAGTTCTTGAAATTTTTATTTCCAATCATTTTTGCTCTTGATTTATGGAGGAATGAATTTATGGAGGGCTTCAGGATGTCATTCCAGAAGTCATGCTCTTCCCTTTTAACCTTGATCATATTTTGTTCTATTTTATTGAAACTTCTGTTCCTCTCTGAAATCTTCTATTTACAGCTGTGATTTCTATAATCTGCTGAAGATCAGTAAGAATTGGCCCAATGTAAATGTGACTCTGTGCTTATAGTATGTCATGTGACCAAATCTGTGAAATTCAAAAGCTACCAGCCACGTGGTGTTGAAACACTATGTCATTATTGTCAGGACAGTGAGAAATTTCCTCGACTGTAATGTTCTGACCCAATCAGACATCTTGAAGGGGAACTCGATTGTAAGGATGGTATAGAGAGTAGAGAAAGATTCTTCTTTTGAAAAAAGGCTTGCAAAATCAGCAGGGATGGATTTGGAGATTGTCATACTGTGTAAAGTAATTCAGACAGAGAAGGAGAAATATCGTATGACATCCCTTATATGTGGAATCTGAAAAGACATGATACAAATGAACTTACAAAACAGAAAGAGACTCACAGACTTAAAGAACAAATTTATGGTTGCTGGGGGAAGGGACAGTTAGGGAGTTTGGGATAGACATGTATACTCTGCTATACTTAAAATGGATAAACAAGGACCTACTGTACCTCACAGGGAACTCTGCTCAATGTTATGTGGCAGCCTGGATGGGAAAAGAGTTTGGGGAGAATGGATACGTGTATATGTATGGCTGAGTCTCTCTGCTGTTCACCTGAAATTATCACAACATTGTTAATCGCCTATACTCCTATAAAATAAAATGTTTTTTTAAAAGGCTTGCAAAATAACTAACATCAGGCTTTGCAGCAGTCTGGACAGCTACCCTATCTAGACTACAGAGTCAGTCCTATAGGAACACCTGAAATGTTGGAGAGCCAGGCGGGAAAAAATGAGACATCTTCAGAAAAATGACGAAGACATAGTCAGAGCAAATTGTCCGTGAGGGCAGAAAGTTGAAAGGGAGCAGGCAGAGAGGTGTTCATAGGCCATAGGGACTGGACCTCATTTAGTTGCTACATCTTGCATGCTATCAGACACAGACAAGACCCTCATGAATATCTGTTGAAAGCATGAAAGTTTAATGAAAAGGACTTGGCTGAAATTTGTTTAATATTTGCTAGCTTCTCTTGGGGCATTCATTGTTAAATTTCTCTTGTGATCATTCTTACCTTGAGGGCATCATAAAGGAATCCCATGTATCTTAAATGCTTATTATTTACTTATAAACCTGTTCAGAGATTTAGCAGAGCTTTTTATTGCATTTTTGCAAATTGAAACACTAAATAGTATTCTCTGTTGTTTGGAAAAAGTTAGTGGCTCAGTCATTCACTCCTAGAAAGCTGTTTCCTGCTCTGGTTTACTACTGTGTCAGCACAATTAATTTTGTAGATGAATAGGTTTAATATTTATTATGAGCTCATGGGGCACTTGCACAATCATTTGAATATCCCTTATGTTCCTAGAATAGAGTGCATAATACATTTTTGCCTTTTAAAAAACAATTTGTTGTTGCTTAGTTCGCTAAGTTGTGTCCAACTCTTACGACCCCATGGACTATAGCCCTCCAGGTTCTCTTGTCCATGGGATCTTCCAGGCAAGAATACTGGAGTGGGTTGCCATTTCCTTCTCCAGGGTATCTTCCCGACCAAGGGATCGAACTTGCATCTCCTGCCTTGGCAGGCAGATTCTTTCCCACTGAGCTACCTAGAAAGCCTCAAAACAATTTAAACCAGCAAAAATTAGAAGGCCTGTATTTGAGTTCCAACTTTGATCTCTACTATCTAGGCAATGTGGACAAATAATGTTTCTAAGTTTTAATTTCCTCCTTTGTAAAAATAGGTACAATAATACCTTATAATGCTATTGTACAGATTGTGAGAGTTTGAAATTAAAGCTCTTCATATAAAGTATAAAACATTCTTGTCTTTATATTCCTGAGACCGATTCTTAAAATCCTGCCCACAAATTGGGGTAGTCTTCCTGATGGAGTGGGATTGAAGATACTTTTTCAGATGAATGAGGGCAGGAAGGCAGCCTGGCAGATGGCTGGTAGGTGGCTCTGCTGGCATGGGGGTCTGTGCAGAAACACGAGTGGGGGCTGGAGTGGGAGGAAGCAGCAGAGGGAGCCAAGACTCAGCTGGCTGGGCTGGCACGAGACCGTGAGTGTGCAGTAGAGCAGGAATGTTTATCTTGGGCCTTTTCAGTGTTTACAGGTTGGATGTCTATGTGGACCTACAAATTATCAGCCATCAGCTAAATGGATGCCAGTGTGTCATTTTGATTTCAGGACAAGTTTGTATGACTTTTTTCTTCGTATTTTTATCTTCTCTCTTCTTCCCCTGCATCCTTCTTTATCTTCTTCTCCTCCTTGTATTTATGTATTTGTTTGTTGACTTATCTTTTGGTGGACTTGAAACCTGGAGTCTGGTGATATTTCACACTGACTCTGTCGGGCATATGCAGGAACTGCAGTGCTAAGTGGCACCTGGGCTGACACACCTGACCCTCCAGGGGGTGGCGGATCCTAGGGACCATTTAACTTGATCTTCTTTGTCAGTCACAAAACTTGAAGTCTTTTTGAATGATATCCACATTTCAACTGCCAAATTTTCTTTTTTTATGATAAAAGTACATTTTATTTTTAAACTTAAATTGAAGTTTAATTGGCATACAAAATTATATTTAGATGTACAACGTAGTGATTAAATTTTTGTATACCTTGTGGAATGGTCACCAAAATAAGTCTAGTTACCATCTATCACCTTACAAAGTTAATACAGTACCCCTGACTGTATTTCCTGTGCTGTACATTACATACCCATGGCTTATTTATTTTCTGCCATTTTGTGCCCTTTGACTAACACACTAACATCACTACATTTCTCCCACTCCCTTGCCTCTAATAACCATGAATCCATGTCCTTGGCAGTGAAAGTACCAACCACCGAATTTTCACATGTTAATTCTCACGAGAAAATCCGGCAGTGTCGCTCTGCTTAAGTACAGAATTAAGTTCAGAAAACAAAATCCAGTACAGAATAAATTACAGAAAGGAGTTAATCACTTTTCAAAGGGAATACATTTTCTCAGAATGGCTACTTATTCAGCAAAAAGATTATTGGCTGCAGGTAGTAATCAATTTTTACATATCGGAGGAATGCCAGAAAAGAATGATGTGGCCCTCTCCTTAAGAAGTCAGAAACCCTTCTGGGGAGAAAAGAAACAAGGTGTTTGCTGAGGTCTGCTCTTAGACAGACATTATATGTTTGGTACAGTTGAGACACAAGAGGACAAAACCTTTCTGTAGCCTTTCTCTGTGACCTGGTAAAATGATATCTTTTCAAAACCAGCACCTCCATTTGCAGTCCTCATCACGTTCTCCTCTGTCTTTTTTTTTTTAATTTAAATTTATTTATTTTAATTGGAGGCTAATTACTTCACAATATTGTATTGGTTTTGCCATACATCAACATGAATCCGCCACGGGTGTACATGTGTTCCCCATCCTGAATCCCCCTCGCACCTCCCTCCCCGTACTATCCCTCTGGGTCATCCCAGTGCACCAGCCCCAAGCATCCTGTATCCTGCCTTGAACCTGGACTGGTGATTCATTTCTTATATGATATTATACATGTTTCAATGCCATTCTCCCAAATCATCCCACCCTTCCCTCTCCCACAGAGTCCAAAAGACTGTTCTATACATCTGTGTCTCTTTTGCTGTCTCACACACAGGGTTATCATTATCATCTTTCTAACTTTCATATATATGCGTTAGTATACTGTATTGGTGTTTTTCTTTCTGGCGTGTCTCATCAGCTGTCCTTATCTTCTTTCATGCCTTTCCTGTTCCCTTGTCCTACTCTTCAGTGACAGACCTTTCCCCTCCTCCTCTTGGCAAAACCTTTTGAAATGCTAACTTACATTTGTTGCTTTAAATCTCTGTCCTAACTCTGCAGTTTGAGATTTTCTCTTATCACTTTATTGCAGCCATGTTTTCTAGGATCAGCAGTGAATGTCTCCAGGACTTGTGATCCTGAGTTGCTGGTCAAAGAATTATGATAGATGTGGGTCCTGAGATCAGATCTCTTAGATTCAGATTCAAGCTGCGTGACTAGCTGTGTATTTGTGAGCAGTTATTTAATACTTTATGCTGTAAAATGGGCAAAAATAATTGCAACTAAGTGAGTTATGAATATTATGTGGAATATATAAATTGATGTAAAATGCATAGGGGAGGGCTGAGTAAGCACACAGAAATTTAAAAGTATTTTTATTGCATTTGGAAAGCAAATGAATGAGAGAGTTTCAAGAAAGAATAGGTGACTGTTATGGGAAAATCCCCTCAAAGATGTTGACAACTTGACCCTTGGTATCTGTGAATGTGACCTCATTGAGAAGTAGAGCCTTTACAGATGTCATAAAGATGAAAATTAACAAGAGGTCACACTTGTTAGAACGTGTAGAACAGGTGCTTGATCCAGTATGCCAGGTATCCTGATGAGCAGATGAGAGACACATGGGGAGATGCCTGTGATGACAGAAACTGGGGGGAGGCTGTGAGCCAAGGACACAGAGAGTAGTGGCTGCGACCAGAGCTGGAAAGAGGCAGGAGGACTCTATCCAGAGTGTCAGAGGGACCACGCCCCTGCCAACACCTGGATTCAGGCTTCCAGCCTCCACGACGGCACGTGAATGTGTTTCTGCAGTTTTCAGCCTCCCAGTCGGTGGTGCTATGCAGTGGGAGCCCCGGGAAAATGAAACAGCCATCAGCAATCAGAGGCTTTACAGAAATGGGGGATGAACGTGGAAAGACAGTGGATGGATCTGCCAACACTGAGTCTGTTGCCAAGAGAGCTGATGGGGAATTAAAGAGTCTGTCAGGGTGTGAAGAGAAATGGTGGCTCTAGACACGGAGCCTTCATCTTATGTTTACGAGTTGAAAGGAGAAACTGGAGATTAGACACAGAACACAGCGGGGTAAAGAGTATAATATCATATATGAAACGAGTTGCCAGTCCAGGTTCGATGCACGATACTGGATGCTTGGGGCTGGTGCACTGGGATGACCCAGAGGGATGGTATGGGGAGGGAGGAGGGAGGAGGGTTCAGGATGGGAAACACATGTATACCTGTGGCGGATTCATTTTGATATATGGCAAAACCAATACAATATTGTAAAGTTAAAAAATAAAATTAAATTAAAAAAAAAAGAGTGGGACTTCGACAGAAAAAGAAGAAAAATTGTCCATTTTTGAGCAGAAGGAGAAACTGAGAGGATAGGAGAGACATTTTTTTCCCATCCAGTTGCTGAAGAGAGCAGGCGTAAGTGTTGAAGTCAGACCCCTTGAAAGACAGGGACCCACTGGCTTAACTACCATGAAAACACAGTTGGAAGAATAAGTTCCATGTAGGAGGAGGGCACTTCTTTTGCAGCATTAAGACTCAAAATTGGGAGAAGAAATAGATGTAATGACAAATGTTAAGATGGGAATAAAGTATAATTAGTTTGGCTACAACACTTGTTTTGAAAATGTGAATTTGTTCCAACATGATTGATATATTAGGGAACAATTTGAGCATAACTGGAATTTTCCATGTGCTTATTATGCACCAGACATTCACAGAAAACACTAGATGAACACAGAAAAGTCCACCCAGCTGGCCCGGGTCACACACAAACACACGCACTCATACACACACATCTTGAACATCTACCACTGTATCAGTTCACTAGTGTTTTAAGTCACATCTGTCTGTGTCTGGTGTTAAAAATTTCCTTCCCATTTCTGATAACCCTCCTTCCACCACTTGACTGTAAATCACAAGCTGCAGTTCTTCCACACAAGTAAATCTCATGTCTTCACAATATAAAATGAAATATTTATTGTAGTACTTATGCATTTCTTAAGCATTAACATGTATAACACTTACTAAAATTTTGATTAGGTTCTTATCCTTTCTTTTTTTTTTGAAAAGGAAATGGCAACCCTCTCCAATATTCTTGCCTGAGAAATCCCATGGACAGAGGAGCCTGGCAGGCTATGGTCCATGGGGTCACGAAAGAGTCAGACACGATTGAGCAACTAAACAACAACATATTTTGGGCTTCCCAGGTTGCTTAGTGGTAAAGAATCCTCCCACCAATGCAGGAGATGTGGATTCTATCCCTGGGTCGGGAAGATCCCCTGGAGGAAGAAATGGCAATCCATTCCAGTGGGTCCTGGAGAATCCCCTGGACAGTGGAGCCTGGTGGGCTACAGTCCATGGAGTTGCAAAGTCAGACACGATTGAGCATACACACATGCATGCTTCTTCTCTGACAATATTAAACAGGAGCTGCGGCATTTTTCAATTCAGTTCATTTCAGTTCAGTCACTCAGTCGTGTCTGTCTCTTTGCGACCCCATGAATTGCAGCACGCCAGGCCTCTCTATCCATCACCAACTCCCGGAATTCACCCAGACTCACATCCATCGAGTCAGTGATGCCATCCAGCCATCTCATCCTCTGTCGTCCCCTTCTCCTCCTGCCCCCAATCCCTCCCAGCATCAGAGTCTTTTCC
>NW_011494680.1:8753464-8762107 GCF_000754665.1 Bison bison bison
TCAGAGTCTTTTCCAATGAGTCAACTCTTCACATGAGGTGGCCAAAGTATTGGAGTTTCAGCTTTAGCATCATTCCTTCCAAAGAATACCCAGGACTGATCTCCTTTAGAATGGACTGGTTGGATCTCCATTTCTACTATGACTTAATTTAGATGAAACCAACCTTTAAGTATAAGACAATTTACTTTTAAACTTATAAGCAGACCATTTAATCATAATGACCCATGGGAAGTATTAGACATTTTAGAATATAGGCTTTTAAATGAGAAAAAATAAACAAAATGAGAAATACCTTCACATACCAATTTGGAGTTGGGAGAGGACAAAAATCCCTTTCAAACTTAGGAAATATAGGACAAAACCCAAATAAAACATTTCACACAGTTTCTCAAAAAGCATTTTAGGAAGACCAAATTGTTTCTTCTTTCTAAAGACAGGGTCTTCAAAGGATATTATATATGTAAATGGTTCAGCAAGTACTTATAGAGTTGCTATATATACATACATACACTGTGTATGGAGCTTCCCAGGTGCCTAGTGGTAAAGAACCCACTTGTCAATGCAGGAGACCTAAGAGACACGGTTTGATCCCTGGGTTGAGAAGATCTCCTGGAGGAGAAAATGGCAACCCATTCCAGTATTTTGCCTGGGAAATCCCATGGACAGAGGAGCCTGGTGGGCTATAGTCCACAGGGTCACAAAGAGTCAGACATGGCTGATCGACTAAGCACACACATACACACCATGTACGTAACATAGACAATTATATATACACAATCTTGTATTATATACATGATATTTTTGATACTGTGCTAAGGAACAGAACAGAACCTCTGAAAGGAACAGAACTATAAGTAAGAAACATTCCACTGAAGAGAAAGGACATTTACACATGAAGCAGGTAAGAAGCCAAAAACGTCATGAGTTAGTGCCACATTAAGCGGTATAGATAAAATGTGCTTTAGGTGCTCCGTGCAAGGCTTCACAGCTCTCTCCTGGGACTGGCTAAAGCGAAATCTCTTACAGCTGCTGATGCGTGGACCTTTCTGCAGGGATCAGGGTGGCTGGAAGTGTCTTCCTACAAGAGCAGGGAGCTTCCTAACCTCCGGGGATAAAAGAACTCCGCTTCTCTTTAGATTCACAGCTCAGTTTTATCTGTGCTTCTTTGTGCTTCCAAAACAT
This sequence comes from Bison bison bison, assembly GCF_000754665.1. Classification (NCBI taxonomy): domain Eukaryota; kingdom Metazoa; phylum Chordata; class Mammalia; order Artiodactyla; family Bovidae; genus Bison; species Bison bison. The sequence goes on from NW_011494680.1 coordinate 8,754,647, forward strand.
AAAGTTATCAACATCAGACTCAGCCATAGTTATCCTTATGCTGAGCAGACCCTACATTTCCTGTAACATTCCAGACAGCCTGAACTACAAAACATTATTTTTAAAAAATCTCACTGAAAACTTTGATTTATTTTTTATTTTTTGACTAATTTTTAGTATAATCAGAGTTCAGTTTTTAAATTAATTTTCATAGACCTTGAAGGTCTATTTAATACATGGATTAGACTTTACCTATTACACTCCTATCTGTCTTATGAAGAGGATCAGAGAGACATGTGGACAAAATTTTGAAACTATTGTTAAGATGATGAGATATGGGTGGACACAGGAAAAGTGATGTGTGTGTGTTGTGTGTGCTCAGTTGGTTCAGTTGTTGCCTGACTCTTTGTGGCCCCATGGACCCTAGCCCACCAGGCCTCTCTGTCCATGGGATTCCCCAGGCCAGAATACTGAAGCAGGTTGCCTTTTTCTACTCCAGGGCATCTTCCTGACCCAAGGATTGAAACTGCGTTTCCTATTAGGCAGGTGTGTTCTTTACCACTAATGCCACCTGGGAAGCCCAAGATGATGAATACTACCCAGCAATGCTGGGGTTTATGAGGGGTCTCCTAAAGACTGTGAATATTATTTCTGGCTCTAGTAACAGCTAATGGATATTATATGACTATGAGGACTTGCCTAAGAAAACTAAGGTCTCAGAAAAAATGTGTGACAAATAATGGAATTACACAGTCTCATCCCCAAATGCTATTCAGGAAAGAATGTTGTTGAATACGTTTTTAAAGAGATTTGCTTATTTTATTAAGGACCAAGGTATGTTTCCATACAACATTGTGAAGTGATTTCCAGAATATATCATATGGTGAAAAAAGTGTAAAAAACATGCATTTTGCCATTTATTTAAGAAAAAGAATGTGTGTGACTATATATATATAGTGAAACTTTCACTATATATATATACTGAAGGTTGCTCAGTCATGTCTGACTCTTTGTGACACCATGGACTGTAGCCTGCCAGGCTCTTCTCTCCATGGAATTCTCCAGGCAGGAATACTGGAGTGGGTTGCCATGCCCTCCTCAGGGGATCTTCCCAAGCCAGGGATTGAACCCAGGTCTCCTGTATTGCAAGCGATTCTTTACCGTCTGAGCCACCAGGGAAGCCTACATATATATATACACACACACATATATTCCTGGAGTAGGAAATAGCAACCAACTCCAGTATTCTTGCCTGAAAAATCCTAAAAACAAAGGAGCCCAGCTGCCTACAGTCTAAAGCATTGCAAAGAGTGGGACATGACTGAGTGACTATGCATGCACAGACATATATGCACACATGTACATATTCTTAAGTTAAAAGTAATCCTTTGAAGAATTCTCTGGTGGCTTAGTTGTAAAGACCCTGCCTGCCAATGCAGGAGATGCAAGTTCCAACCCTGGGTTTGGAAGATCCCCTGGAGAAGGAAATAGCAACCTACTCCAGTATTCTTGCCCGGAAAATCCCATGGACAGAGGAACATAGTGGGCTACCGTCCACTGGGTTGCAAAGAGTCAGACATGACTTAGCGACTAAACAGCAACAACAACAATCCTTTGAAAGAGAAATTATAAGATAATGACTACACATGTGGGATGGAGGCCATAGGTCAGAGGAGTCTAGAAAAGAAACTACACTTATATTTTATGTATTGACAATTAAAAGCATTTAATTAAGAAATAATTCCTAAAAGTGAAAAAAAAATGAATGAACCTCTGTGTCTACATGGGTTTCCCAGGTGACTCTAGTGGCAAAGAACTCACCTGCCAATGCAGGTAGACATAAGAGATGCAGGTTCAATCCCTGGGTCAGGAAGATACCATGGAGGAAGGCATGGCAACCCACTCCAGTGTTCTTGCCTGGAGAATCCCATGGACAGAGGAGCCTGGCGGGCTACAGTCCATGGGCTTGCAAAGAGTTAGACACAACTGAAGCAACTTAACACGCACATGTGTCTACACAGTGTAACCGCACAGTGAGCGACCATCCCCAGTGACTTTAAAACCTAGAGGGGTATGAAATACTCCTTTAGTAGATGGTGGTTTCGATGCTGATCATCTGAATCTGTGGCATGTGTCACATGGACAGCCTGTACGTGATTGTGCGGCAGGTTCTGTGCATCACATGGGGAGGTTGTATGTGATCGTGGGGGAGGTTCTGTGTGTCACATGGAGAGGCTGTATGTGATTGTGGGGGAGGTTCTGTGTGTCACATGGGGAGGTTGTATGTGATCGTGGGGGAGGTTCTGCATGTGTGTGGTGCAGCAGGAGTATGGGAAACCTATGTTCTACCCTTCAATTTCTGTGAACCTTAAAATGCTCTGAAAAAAAATGCAGTCTTAAAAGAAAAAAAGGAAAACCAAGGAAAGAAAAAAAAACCCAGTGACACCTTTCATGCTCATGAGTTGAGTCATCTGATGCTGGATGGCTTTACCTGTGAATCTCTGTCAAGTGAACCGAACTTGTTTTAAAAGTCACTGCGTTTATACAACTGGAAACCACAAGCAACCTGGTCGGACCCTCAGTGCAGTGTTAGTACATTAGTTTTGACGTCGCTGGCGATGATACCAGGTGCGTGCTCATGTACTGGAAATGGTTTTCATTTCCCTAGATTTTTTTTCATGTCTGCAGGTGCCACAGAAAGCAGATGAATACTGTCAGTGATTTCTAGACTGTTAGAAGACCAGCCGTTACATCGGGCACCTGCGACTTTGTGTAAGATGGATCCTACGTTCCCTCAAAAAGTGTTTCTCGAAAGCTCCAGGATACACAAGTGCTAAAAGGCAAACACGAAGTATTCCGAGTGGAGACCACTCTGCTCTTGTATAAATGGTTGTGTTTAATATTAAGATTGAAGAAAGTAGTGAATGTATTTTGTTTTATTTTTCTTAACATTGCTTCAACTGGAGAGTTTAAAGATGGACATCTTCTTGATGTGAAATCATAGACATTTATGTCAGGTGTGGCTGGGTAAAAACTACTAAAACCCATCTCTCTTTACAAGATTTTCTTGGCTGATATGTGGAACTGGAAATGGAACTGCTTTTTTGGCAAGCAGCATGGCTCTGGCTTTTAGGTTTAAAATTTCAAACACGGTTCTCATTTGTCACCCCCGTTGTTTGTTTCATGAACACAATTCCTAAATTTCTACATCTTGTGATATGTGAACATATGTGCTCTAAGAGCTCATGACTTATATAATCAGGCTGACACTTGATTGGCTAATAGTTTCGAGGATGTAGTTAGAATATGAGCCATCATAGATAGATAAGGATGGGCTCATATGGTCTCCTTCCATTTCCTTCCCTGTATTTATACTAAAAATATTCCTTGTTTTAAAAAAGTGTTGCCAGTTATTGGCGACGAAGAGTATTTAGTTTCTCAAGGGGAGATGGAGAGTTCTCCTTCTCACACTGTTTTAAGGCTACAGAATGCTGGTTATATGGATCCCTCCAAAAAACTGGGATGCATCTTTATGTTACCTTTGTCTTTGAAGTCTGCTTTGCCACAAAGTTAGGTTTGTGAGAGAAAACTGAACCAAAGAAGCAGGTTCTCAATGGCAGAGATGTCTCATTCTTGTTTGCATGATAGAGTCTCATAATGAATACTTATTGATTACCTGAAAAGGGCCAGGTTTGTGTGACATATTCTACACGTGACATTTAAATTTTCTCCACCAGATAGGATGCAGGCTAAAAAATAACAGGTAGCTTGGAGAGAGCAATCAACTCACCCCATTGTGAGTCTAGGTTTGCAAACTCTATCAGCCTCTCACTGTTTCACATTGCCCATAAGGTTAGAGACTGATGTATTCCAACAGGTCTCCAAGAACAGGGCAGGGGGTATCACTCATCCTTCAAAGAGAAAATGCTTCTAAAACGGGAATAATATTTTCCTCCTTTTATTTGGAGGTAATCATGGTAGTTACTGGTTAGAGATGTCCCTTGTTAAAATGTGCCACAACCTACAGCATCCATTCACTCCTTCCACTGCAGGAGTATAAACCATAATGTACTGAATGTGCTTTAAGTCATGGAGATGTAGTATGCCCTGTGGTGACTGTACGTGATAATATATTGTGTATTTCAAAGTTGCTAAGGGAATAAATTTTACACATTTTCAGCACAGGTGGAAGGATGAGGGGAAGGGACAGTTAGGGAGCTTGGGATGGACACGTACACACTGCTCTTTTTAAAATGGATAACCAACAAGGACCTACTGTATAGCACAGGGAACTCTGCTTAATGTTTTGTGGCAGCCTGAATGAGACAGGGGTATGGAGGAGGATGGATATGGAGTCCCTTCACTCTTCACCTGAAGTTCTCACAACATTGTTAACTGGCTATACCCCAATACAAAATAAAAAGTTTAAAAATATAAAAATGCAATAAAATAATCATCATGGTGCAACTTTGTAAGGGCCTTGTTATGAGTTAGAATAAAGGAAATCCATTTTATCTAAAAAAAAAAATATATTGTTCTCTCTGCTCAGTGTTATGTGGCAGCCAGATGGGAGGGGAGTTTGGGAGAGAATGGATACATGTGTAGGTATGACTCAGTCCCTTTGCTGTCCACTCGAAATTATCCCAACATTGTTAATCAGCTCTACCCCAATACAAAATGAAAAAATTTTTAAAATATTTTCAAAACAAGAAGAAAATCTGTAATTATGTATGGTGATAAATACTAGACTTATTATGTTGATCATTTTGCAATATATGCAAATATGAAATCATTATGTTGTACACCTGAAACATGTTATATGTTAATTATACCTCAGTTAAAAAAAAATTAACCATCACAGCCCTGAAACTTCTTCATCAACCAAATGAAGAGGAGGTTATAGAATATGAAATTCACTGAGATATAATAAAACTCTCTTCTCCCAGAATCAGGAATAGCCAAAATTTGGCCACTTGGTGATTCCTCAGTAAACTGAGGCCTACTGCATGGAGATTATGCTGTCCCACTAACTAGGCTGACCACCTCCCACTCCACAGCTGTCCACAAGGTGGTCTTAGGATGCTTGGTGTGAATGGTCGGAGATGGTCTTGCTTCTAGGTCTTTCCCAGGATCCCTCAGCTGCGTCCTCCACATTCTGCCCAGATTTGACATCAGCCTAACTTTTGGCTGGTTTCAATTTAATACTGAAATCCAGGGAGGTGCTCGCGGCACTGCTACTGCGCATGCGCCACCTCAGCACATAGCCTTGGAAGTGCGCACCTGGGGCGACTTGCAGGAGTACCCTGGCTCCGCAAGTCCCCTTTCCAAAAAAAAAAAAAAAAATACTGAAATCCATAACTTGAGGGAGGGTCAGAAACCTAATCTTCTGAGATCACTTGGTTATGTCATGGATTAAGATGCCTGGTTGGCCATTATAGATCCTGTTTCCAGCTTTAATAACTCTTCTTAATAAATCTATGAGATATGAGCAGGTCTCTCTTTTCTATTCTGTATCTTACTGGGATTCACTCTTTTACCATTTCTTTCTTAAAACTCTTTCTCCTGCATGGGTGTACCCCATGGGACTTGGGAGGGTCTGGTGCACACACTCTGACATACATTTACTCATCTCTCTGAAACTCCATCCTATGTTGCTTGGAGCCCACATTGGCCACACTGCGTTCATCTAGATCAACTTCACAGAGTCCACCAAAGCTTCCAGTCCTTTCTGTGCCAGTATTATCTGTCCCATCACATAAATAATTAATACATTTCATTTTATAATGCTAATGAAGATGAGCTCTCCAGGAAGCCAAAGGCTCGAGTTCCAGCAAATGTTTGGATAGTTTTTAATTTATCCAAGGGATTTCACTTGGCCCTTCAACCTTCTTTACTTAAGATCTTACCCATATCTTCCTGTCTTTGTTTCTGAACTCTGGGCAATAACATTTGCTTCCTTCATGGCCTTTCCTAGGAAAGAACGTGGGTCTATATAAGGTCTAATTTGTTGTTGTTAACTTGGAGAACTTTCTGAAGTTTTGACCTAAGTACGGCTGGTTAATAGGTTTCCCAGGTGGCACTAGTGGTAAAGAACCCGCCTGACAATGCAGGAGACATAAGAGATGTGGGTTTGATCCCTGGGTGGGGAAGATCCCCTGGAGGAGGGCATGGCAAACCCACTTCGGTATTCTTGCCTGGAAAATCCCATAGACAGAGGATCCTGGAAGGCTATGGTCTATATGGTTGCAAAGAGTTGAACACGACTGATGCAACTTAGAGTGTGTGCACGCACACACACACACACACACACACACACATGGCTTGCTAATATCTTATGCGATCATAAATAAACAACACCTCTTCTTATGCATACATTCTCATTCTTCATTCTGCAATGCAAAACTTTGATCACAATCAGTGGGAGTTATATAGATTCTTCCAAAGAGGACTAATTCTCACAGGACATCAACATAACCCGCTGAGATAGTTCCAGCAACAGGGGTTCGGGGAAAGAGATGAAGTCTGGGGCTGCATTTGAATGATGTCAAAGACAGATTCATGCAGTCTGTAAGTAGTTGCTGACTGTATTGTTCATAAAGACCTTAAATTCAAGCATACTCTCTGTGTTTATTTCAACCTTATGCCAGAAAGACATGCTGTATAAAAGATGACGGTTTCTTTCACAGCCATTGTGCTGTAAAAGAAATAAAAATCTATTTTGTTTGTTGGCTATGCTGGGGGAAAAACAGCCCTCTCTCCTAGAGCAAATTGTGCAACCTGCTTTGATGCTGAGAACTGCATGCCTGACATTTGCAGTGACATTTGCGGTGGTTAGGTGGATGTTGGAATTAAGTAGCAGCTTCAGCTCGATTACTTCAGGTGGGAATAAGACAGTCACTCGTGATATGTGGTGAGAGTGAGAGCATTTCCCCTTTCTTGAAGTGTGAAAGGGAACAATGAACCGCGCTTGACAGTGTTTCAAGTTGGCAAACGCTCGCATTTTAATAAGTCCACACTGCTGAGAGCTTGATGTAAGAGCTCATCTGAAAGTGAAATCAGCTAGTGAAAACTGAGACCAGTGGCCACTATTGCCATCCTTAGCAGAGTGTGCACGTGAATTTGAAGCACAAGTATATGAGTGACCTCTCAAAAGAACGCACATGTCTGGCCATATGCTGTAGTGAATGCCATGGAAATCCCTGCCACGGTTTTCAGAAAGAAATAAACGTAATTTATATTTGGCACCAGCATGAACTTGTAATTATCCTGGGATAATGAGTTGCCAGTCCAAGTTCAACGCACGATACTGGATGCTTGGGGCTGGTGCACTGGGATGACCCAGGGGGATGGTATGGGGAGGGAGGAGGGAGCAGGGTTCAGGATGGGGAACACGTGTATACCTGTGGCGGATTCATGTTGATATATGGCAAAACCAATACAATATTGTAAAGTTAAAAATAAAATAAAATATATATATAAAAA
>NW_011494680.1:8762207-8765687 GCF_000754665.1 Bison bison bison
TAATACTGAAATCCAGGGAGGTGCTCGCGGCACTGCTACTGGGCATGCGCCGCCTCAGCACGTAGCCTTGGAAGTGCGCACCTGGGGCGACTTGCAGGAGTACCCTGGCTCCGCAAGTCCCCTTTCCAAAAAAAAAAAAAAAAATATTCAGCCATATTTTAAAATTGCTTGCATGCTGGGGGATGCTGTTTTCCATAAAGCAGTCAGTGAGAGGAGATGGGAACTGAAGTGACTAGGGCTCAGTGGGAGAAGGAGAGGGTGGGATAATTTGAGAGAGTAGCATTGAAACATGTACATTACCATATGTAAAATAGATAGCCAGTGGGAGTTTGATGTCTGATGCATGGCACGCAAAGCCAGTGCTCTATCTATGACAACCTGAAGGGATGAGTTGGGGAGGGAGGTAGGAGTGGGGGTTCAGGAGGGAAAGGACATATATATGTCTATTCTGATTCATGTTGCTGTATGGCAGAAACCATCACAATATTGTAGAGTACTTATTCTCCAGTTAAAAATGTTAAAAAGAAAAAAAAAAGATTTTTTTTAAAAAATTTTATTTTATTTTTAAACTTTACATAATTGTATTAGTTTTGCCAAATATCAAAATGAATCCACCAAGAGGAGTGTTTTCTGAACATTTGTGTTACTGAATCCTATTTGCTTATTTGAGGACAGTTTTGCCCTTAAATCTACTGATCTACTAATCTACTAAGGGTTTTAAGTGCTGTTAAAGCCACTGATCACTTTTTAAATAGATTTCTAAAAGTTCCACCATTCTATCTTTTGCCTTTTGCCATTATTTATTCATATTATTAGGGCTTTCCAGGTATCTCAGTGGTTAAGAATCTGCCAATGTAGGAGACGCTAGTTCAATGGCTGGGTTGGGAAGATTCCCTGGAGGAGGAAATGGCAACCCATTCCAAGTATTCTTGCCTGGGAAATCCCATGGACAGAGGAGCCTGGTGGTCTACAGTCCATGAAGTCTCAAAGAGTCAGACATGACTGAGCAGCTGAGCACAATATTATTATTAAATTTGATTGTCCAAGTGTTGTTTCTGAGAAAACTCAAATCCCCTTCAAAGTTATGAAGCCTCTTAAAGCTAACCATATATTGAATTATTTTTTTTCCTGTTGGAAAACAATTGGAAATAAATTGCCTGTTAACTATTGTTCCCAAGTAAATCCCACCAAGATCCCTGTGTTCCTTTCTCAGAAAGATAAATTTTGCATTATTGCAACAAATGACACGTGTAATGCCTGCACTGTTCCTGTGGAAATCCCTGTGCAGACACTGAGCTGGTTACTGCTTAATGTTGCTCCGGGAGAGAGGAGAGGGACCCGTCCAATGTGATGTGGAAGATTCACACTGCGTGTCAGCACTGCCAGTCTCAGAGAAGGATCTGGAAGGTGCTCCCGACCCAGCTTTAAAGCAGGACCTGTTATCCACTTCCAGTGGTCAGTGTATTAAAAAGTAGGTCCATATAGTCAAAGCTATAATTTTTTTCCAGTAGTCATGTATGGATGTGAGCAATGAACTATAAAGAAGGCTGAGTGCCAAAGCATTGATTCTTTCGTACTGTGGTGCTGGAGAAGACTCTTGAGAGTTCCTTGGACAACAAGAAGACCAAACCAGTCAATCCTAAAGGATATCAACCCTGAATATTCATTAGGACTGATGCTGCAGCTGAAGCACCAGTACTTTGGCCACCTGATGCAAAGAGCTGACTCATTGGAAAAGATCCTGACGCTGGAAAAGATTGAGGGCAGGAGAAGGGGACAACGGAGGATGAGATGGTTGGATGTCATCATAGACTCAATGGACATGAGTTTGAGCAAACTTTGGGAAATGGTGAAGGACAGGAAAGCCTGACATGTTGCAGTCCCTGGGGTCCCAAAGAGTCAGACATGACTGAGTGACTGAACAACAACAACCCAGTGGTAAGGGGTTCATATTTGTGTGGAAGCATGGAAAAAGGATAAAAACGCACATGTGAAAGGACAAACCCAGATGGTGGTCTGTCCACGTGGACTGTTATAGCAAAGTTCCCCAGACTCAGACTGGGCGGCTTATGAACCACAGCAGTTAACATCTCATGGTTCTGAAGGTAGGAAGCCTGAGACAAGGAAGAGACAAGGGCACAAGTATGGCCAGAATTTGTAGAGTCCTCTTCCAGGTTGCTGGCTGCCAGCTTCCCACTGTATCCTTGTGATCCCAAAGAGGACGAGAAAGCTCTGTGGGTTGTCGTCTATAAGAGTACTAATCCTGCTCATGGTCCTCTACACTCATGACCCTGTGACCTCCCACTGTCTCCTCAGTGACCTCACACTGGAGGGGTGGGGTTACAACACGCAAACTGGGGGATGTACAGTGCTCGTCCTTGAATGCTCCAAAGTGTGATTTTGTGTGGAGGCTGAAGGAAGAGTAGAATAAACCCTGCAGAATGGTCTCTAGGTCCCTTGCTACCATGAGATGCCCTCCTCCTTGCTTATTTATGTGTTTAAAAATTATTTTTGGCTATGCCAGTTCTTTGTTGCAGCAAGTGCTCTTTCTCTGGTTGTGACATGTCGGGTCTTAGTTCCCCAACCAGGCATGGAACCTGTGTCCCCGGTATCACAAGGCAGATTCTTAACCGCTGGACTACTAGGGAAGTCCCCTCTTTGCTTATTTTAAAAGAGCCACAGTGAGGCCAGACCAAGAGTGAGAGAAGCCCCTGACTGTAACGGCCTGTCCTGTGAGGGTCAGTGCATTTTGCTTTGTGTGATGTGGAGCTTTTCTTATAACTCCTGCTTCTTCCACCTAAGCCAGCCTTGTCCTTATTATAGCGCTCCCTGCACCCCGCTGCCAGCATCATTTCCAAACCCACCTTCAGCATAGTCTCATTAACACTATCTGTAATTTTAATAATAAAACATGACATTCCTTAAACCCTAGATGTGCTTAAGTCAACACGTTGTTTCTCTCCACAGCTCCCTGAGTTGTGCGTTCCTTCGGAGACGGGGTGGCCTATCTCACACGTACTGTTGCTTCCTCAGTCCTCAGCTCTTGCCAGATTCAAGTCCTCAAATATTGTGATGCGGGTACATTTGAGAGTGATAGTGAGTGTAAACACACTGTTCAAACTTTAGATTTATTTTTATTGGTAGAATCCACAGATTCAAAAGTTTGGGGTGGGGAACACTGAGGTTTCCGTTTTCATTGATTCCAGTTTATGGCTTGATCTTGCTGCCTATGAAGGAGCCCAGGATTGTATGTGCTTAGTGGTTCAGTCATGTCTGTCTCTTTGCAATGCCATGGACTTAGCCCACCAGGCTCCTCTGTCCCTGGGATTCTCCAGGCAAGAATACTGGAGTGGGTTGCCATGCCCTCTTCCAGGGAATCTTTCTGACCCAGGGATCAAACCCAGGTCTCCTGCATTGCAGGTGGATTCTTTACAGTCTGCTGCTGCTGCTAAGTTGCTTCAGTCATGTCCAACTCTGTGC
>NW_011494680.1:8765787-8774699 GCF_000754665.1 Bison bison bison
AAGGCTCCAGGTCATGTCCAACTCTGTGCAACCCCATAGAGCCACCGGGAATTGTATGGGAAAGTCCAAAAGGGATACCCACCGACAATCTTCTTCCTTTCATCATGGTATCCAGTGAGGTTCTGCTTCTGCTATTTCTCACCAAAGATCTGACCTGGAGCCTTGGGGAAGGAGCTCAGTTATAATTGAATCAAAGCATTTTATATGAAAATATTACTTGCAGAGTCAGTTTCAGAAACAGTTTTTATCCTTTTTATCCTATTCTCTAAAACTGGTCTGTAAATTACAGAGTGAGCACAATTATGTGAGAGAAAGACCAAGAAACTTACAGACCTCATCAACCACAAGAAACTTGGGAATTTACCAGATTCTTATTTCCTTATGAAATGCACATATTGGCTCCAGTCATATGATAACACACAGATTAATGTTCAAAACATCTCAGGCCTGGCTTCTCAGTAAACACCTACAAGGTTATTTAAGTCTTTACTTCCATTTGTTTTCCTTTGTTTCATAAATACATGTTAATTTTATGCTTTAAGCATAAGAGTAGATTGTAGAATATTTTACATAAGTCCAATTCTTTATCTCTCCTTCCCTCCCTCCTTCCCTCTGTCCCTTTATTTTTTATATCTATCTACCTATTTAAATCCCCTGGAAGGGGAAATGACAACCCACTCCAGTATTCTTGCCTGGAGAATTCCATGGAGAGAGGAGCCTGGTGGACTACAGTCCATAGGGTTGCAAAATGTTGGACACGGCTGAGTGACTGGGCATGCACACACGTTTCTATCTGAAGCTCCAATACTTTGGCCACCTGATGCAAAGAGCTGACTCATTAGAAAAGACCCTGATGCTGGGAAAGGTTGAAGGCGGGAGGAGAAGGGGACGACAGAAGACAAGGTGGTTGGATGGCCTTGAGTGTGAGCAAGTTCTGGGAGATGGTGAAGGACAGGGAAGCCTGGTGTGCTGCAGTCCATGGGGTTGCCAAGAGTCGGACTTGACTGAGCGACTGAACAACATCAACAATCAATCATCATCCACCTATCTATTTAAGTTTATCTTGAATTAGAAGGTCATAGGCGTAGGGATGATATTCTCAGTAATCCTCCAAACAGTCGGGCTATAGTTATTTCAGTTTCTTAAATGCCTGTGGTAACTCGTTCTTACTAATCCATCTGGTCAACAGATTTTATTGGTATCAACACTTCTGTGCCACAAGTCAAAATTTAGTTTTAGCTTGCATTTTCCATGAGAATCATTTTGTGGGTAATGGTGAGGAGGTGTTGAGGGAAACCCAGTCCAATTTGATAGCTCAAAGGCCAGGAAAATGAGTCACATTTCAAGCATTAAAGTGGAGCCTCAGGCCCTGAACTCTAATTACTTCTAAACTGTCTCTAGCGGTGCCCCAAGTCTATGAACAGTGGGCATCAAACAAATATCTCATGGTTCCTGTGGAATATTCTTCATTCTCCTTTAACCAGACTCAGATGTGGAGTTCACTGCCAGCAACCTGTACCTCTCAGGTTTGTCTCTCTGTGGGAGGGACTGAATTTCGTGAACAGCCCTCCCAGACACCCTGGTCTGGATCCACCAAGAGCATCCCCAGGCCCTTTACCTTGTAGACTTCTCTGCTGTCAGCTCCCCCAAAAGCTGGTGCTCTGGCCAACAGACTTTCTGCTTCCTTGGTTCATCTGTTCTGGGCTTAGCTATTTAACTGTGCCTCAGGGTAGTGTCAGCGTTTACAACAATGGTTAACCTTTGCCCTGAATGCAAACAGAAATAAACCAGCCCTGCACTTTCGGAGCACAGGAGAGGTGGACAGCCAGTTTCTACTTCGAGCAAAATGGAAACCTTCTCCACTTGGCAGATACAAAGGCATTTTAACTGAATCGGCTTTAACAGTGTTTAAGCATTTGCTCTTGCAAACGAGTTAGCTATTTCTTAATCTCCTGGAGAATACCATGGAACATGGGGAGCTGGTTGTCACCATGCAGTCATGCACACATACTTCATGGCACAGCTGCTGTCAACACAGGGGTGACTGTGTAGATGTGAAGGGTTGGGAAGGGAGAAGCATTTGATTTTAGGCATGAAACCTGAATTGAGATGGCTGTGACAGTTTTATTATATTCCTCCTTGGATGGTTCACCTCTTGGGTTGGAATCTTCCTACTGTGTCTGTGTGCCCTGGAGTGGAAAGGCCTCGCACTGTGACATCCAGTCACTTTGAATTAAACCCCTGCTATGAAACTGAGGGGCCTGGGGCTTTGGGAAAATGACACAACTTCTCTGAAGCTCCATTTTTTTCTTCTGCAAAATGGAGAGAATTTGTACCTTGAAGTTGCTGAAGGATTTAAAATAACACGTGAGTGTTTGGCAGCGAATTCCCTTCTCTCAGCAAAACACAGTCCTTGTCCTCTTCACTGTTGTTCCTACACCAAAGAAACATCTAGGATCTTGATTTAACTTTTGATGTGAGACTGGATTAGTTCTCAGTGAAAAACCCCAAATTCTTACTGTAATCCTGAAAATGAATGGACTTATGAAAGTCACCAAGATGCTCTTAGAATACAGGAGAGCCTTCAAGGGGTATTGGCTTGGAAGGAATGAGCCCACAAAGGAACTCAAGAGTGAAAACAAAACAGAACTTAAGTAACAAAACTCAATTTCACTCAGAATCACAGCTCTGCCCCTGGAGTTGCTTCAGGGAGCATGAGGTGGACACATTTTTTCCTGCCTATCAAGAGCAAGGTGTATGACTGGTGATCATTATAACCTACGAAACCTGGTGTATGTTCTCAGCGTTCACCCAGCAGGTTCTGTAGCAAACAGAACCTGCAGTGGGCCTCTGCATCTCGGTAGGAGGCACAGGACATGGAGTTTCATTTCCCAATTTGCCCCATGAAGCAAGGGCCCCTCTGGGTGTCTTCTCTCTCTCTCAGGTGTGCTGGTTCCTGAACACTGTCTCATTTGGTAAAATTTTGACTTTGTTAAGCTGACATTTGATGTTGCTCAAAGTGCTTCAGCTATTTTGTTTCTCTCTTTAGAGAGGGTTGGCCATTGGTCATTGATAATGCCCATGACCTCTTGGAAAACTGGAAATTCTGCCTTAAAAAATAACCTTGGAATACAGTCTAGCATTTTTTTTAGTTTGAGCAATTTAACTGACACACACAGCTCTCCTCTCCTCTGGGCACTACCATAGAATTCTGTTCTGTGTGATGGAATTGTTCTTCTAAAAGTCAGGAAGGGTGGTTTGTGGAAGAGCTATTTTAAAAATATTTAATAACATGTTTGTTGAATGACCCTAAGGCTTAGAAAACTTGTCTAATTCTCCAGTTAAAACCAAGCATTAAAACTCTTTTCTTCAAGATGTGGTATATACATACAATGGAATACTACTCAGTTATATAAAAGAAAGAACTAATACCATTTTCAGTAACTTGGATGAACCTAGAGATGATCATACTAAGTGCAGTAAGCCAGACAAAGACAAATATCCTATGATATCACTTATATGTGGAATCTAAAAAATGATACAAATGAACTTATTTACAAAAACAAAAACAGACTCGTAAACATAAAAAAATAATTTATAGTTACCAAAGGGGAAATGACATGGGGGAGGGATAAATTACGAGTTTGAAATTAGCAGATACAAACAACTGTATATAAAATGGATACACGACAAGGTCCTACTGTATAAAACAAGGAACTATAGTCATTGTCTTGTAATACACCATAGTGGAAAAAAAATTTGTATCTACAATATATATAAAATATATTTATTTATACATATATAACTGAATCACTTTGTTGTACCCAAGAAACCAAAACAACATTGTAAATCAACTATACTTCAATAAAAGAAATGGAAAGAACCTCTCTTCTTCAAAGGGGAGCAAAGATACTTTTGGAGGTGATAGGTTTATTGCCTTGATTTTGGTGATAGTTTCATGGGTATATGTGTGTGTCACTCATTGAATTGTATACACTAACTATGTACAGTTTTTGTGTATCAATTACCTCTCAATAAAGCTGTCAAAAATTAATTTGAAACTCTCTTTTTAAATTTCTATTATGTGAAATAAAGTAATAACCTGGTAACCATGACTTACTATTTTCCCCAACTCGAGGAAAAAGTTCAATTTTAATAGTCTAGCCTATGAGCATGTCCATTATTGATTTTTTTATACTCCAGACAATGTAGTTTGATAACAATATTCCTAACATGAGGTGTGAATATTGAGATAGATTACCAAGGAAGTCTAGAATTTTCTTCATAGTCCAAGATGGTTCATTTGTGGCTCAGAGAGGGGGATTCAATAGCATTGTAAACTACGTCCAGTCCTTCAATTCTTGGAGCACTTTTACAACAACAAAAACATGTGTGTCTGTGTGTATGTGAGAGAGAGAGAGAGAAGAGGACCAGGTCTAATATTTTAAACTTAAAAAACAGATGCCTGCCTTGAAGTTCTGTTTGCTAATGTTAACATTTTTCAGGGAGATAGTGCATATTGTGTGCAGTTATAGCTGATTATGAAAGTAGAATGAACTTATGTCTAGACATGAACATTTTGCCTTTGCCTTTGCTTCTAGTGGTGCTATTTCTTCTGAAATTTTAATATAACGTGAATATAAACCTACAGCTTACTCGTGTATCCCAGTTTGACCATAACACTGTCTGGCTGCTACCGTGTCTTGTCTCCTAGCTCTGTGATGACTGCTGGCTTTCAATTCTGTCTTTAACGGGTGTAAATGTGACTCTTTGGGGGGTTTGGCTTGTAAGGAAAGGTAGAGTCTGAAAGATAAAAACCAATCTGCTTGACAATGAGGGGGCACAGGAGCTGCTGGTCCAATCCCTGGTCAGGAAGATCCCCTGGAGTAGGAAAGGGCAACCCACTCCAGTATTCTTGCCTGGAGAATTCCGTGGACAGAGGAGCTTGGTGGGCTACAGTCCATGGGGTCACAAACAGTCGGATATGACTGAGCACTGCTTTCATTCCATTTAGATCACCATAGAGCTCTGAATGGAGTTCCCTGAGCTACACAGTAGGTTCTCATTAGTTACCTATTTTATACATACTAACAATAGTATAGATGTTTCAATCCCAATCTCCCAATTCATCCCATCCCCCCACATCCCGCTTGGTGTCCATACGTTTGTTCTTTACGTCTGTGTCTCTATTTCTGCTTTACAAGTAAGATCATCTATATTATCTTTTAAAAATATAAACCAGATCCTGTTACCTTCTGCTGACCATCCCATCCTGGATAGACACTACCCCTCTGCTTCTCTGTCCTTCCATCCTGGCTTCTCCAAGTCAAACAGCCCAGGGTCTTCTTTCTGCTCTACACTTGAACCAACCAATCTCATTCAAAGATTATGGTAGCTGTTGCCTCTGCTGGCAGGGCTTTCTCCATGCATATCCTCCAGCTCAATATCTCTTTCTCATTAAGATCTTGGCCTGAACATCACTTCCTCTGGGACCCCCTTCCTGGACATCCCCTGTAGGATGGCAGCCTCAGTAGAGAGTTGAGCCTGTCATTGCATCTATCCTGTGTGTTTATCAGATGGTTGGATGACATCACTGACTCAATGGACACGAGTTTGAGTAAACTCTGGGAGTTGGTGATGGACAGGGAGGCCTGGTGTGTTGCAGTCTATGGGGTCGCAAAAAGTCGGACACAACTGAGAGAGAGAACTGAACTGAACTGAACTTACCCCATTAGGAACTTGTGCTTCATCCAGACAGGCATTTCAAATGATGTACTCTGCATATAAATTAAATAGCAGGGTGACAATATACAGCCTTGACATACTCCTTTTCCAATTTGGAACCAGTCTGTGGTTCCATGTCCAGTTTAACTATTGCTTCTTGACCAGCATAAAGATTTCTCAGGAGGCAGGTAAGGTGGTCTGGTATTCCCATCTCCTGAAGAATTTTCCACAGTGTGTTGTGATCTACACAGTCAAAGGTTTTGGCATAATCAATAAAGCAGAAGTAGATGTTTTTCTGAAACTCTCTTGCTTTTTTGATGATCCAACAGATGTTTGCAATTTGATTTCTGGCTCCTCTGCCTCTTCTAAATCCAGCTTGAACATCTGCAAGTTCTCAGTTCACATACTGGCTTGGGAATTTTGAGCATTACTTTGCTAGTGTGTGAGACGAGTACAATTGTGTGTTAGTTTGAACATTCTTTGGCATTGCCTTTCTTTGGGATTGGAATGAAAATTGACCATTTCCAGTCCTGTGGCCACTGCTCAGTTTTCCAAATTTGCTGGCATATTGATTGCAGCACTTTAACAGCATCATCTTTTAGGATTTGAAATAGCTCAACTGGAATTCCGTCACCTCCACTAGCTTTGTTTGTAGTGATGTTTCCTAAGACTCACTTGACTTCGCATTCCAACATGTTTGGCTCTAGGTGAGTGACCACACCATCGTGGTTATCTGGGTCATTAAGATCTTTTTTGTAGAGTTCTTCTGTGAATTCTTTCCACCTCCTCTTAATATTTTCTGCTTCTGTTAGGTCCATACTATTTCTATCCTTTATCAAGCCCATCTTGGCATGAAATCTTTCCTTGGTATCTCTTATTTTCTTGAAGAGATCTCTAGTCTTTCCCATTCTATGTTTTTTCCTCTTTTTCTTTGTATTGATCATTTAGGAAGACTTTCTTATCTCTGTTTGCTAGTCTTTGGAACTCTGCATTCAGATGGGTATATCTTTCTTTTTCTCCTTTGCCTTTAGCTTCTTTTCTTTTCTCAGCTATTTGTAAGGCCTCCTCAGACAACCATTTTGCCTTTTTGCATTTCTTCTTTTTGGGGATGGCTTTGATCAGTGCCTCCTGTACAATGTCACAAACCTCTGTCCTTCTTGAGGCACTCTATCAGATCTAATCCCTTAAATCTGTCACTTCCACTGTATAATTGTAAGGGATTTGATTTAAGTCATACCTGAATGGTCTAGTGGTTTTCTTTACTTTCTTCAATATAAGTCTGAATTTGTCAATAAGGAGTTCATGATCTGAGCTACAGTCAGCTCCTGGTCTTGTTTTTGCTGACTGAATAGAGCTTCTCCATCTTCAGCTGCAAAGAATATAAAAAAACTGATTTCAGTATTGACCATCTGTGATGTCCATGTGTAGAGTCTTCTCTTGTGTTGCTGGAAGAGGGTGTTTATTATGACCAGTGCATTCTTTTGGCGAAACTCTTGTTAGCCTTTGCCCTGCTTCATTTTGTACTCCAAGGTCAAACTTACCTGTTACTCCAGGTGTTTCTTGACTTCCTACTTTTGCATTCCAGTTCTCTATGAAGAAAAAGACATCTTTTTTTGGTGTTAGTTCTAAAAGATCTTGTAGGTCATCATAGAACTGTTCAACTCAGCTTCTTCAGCATTAGTGGTTGGGGCATAGACTTGGATTACTGTGATATTGAATTGTTTGCCTTCAAAATGAACAAAGATTATTCTTTTTTTGTTGTTAGATGACTCTAAAAAACACTTAATTATTCCATCAGTTAATTCTACTGATGTTCACACAGATACAAAATAAAACCTTTTTCTTTAAAAATAATATATTCTCTTCATTTTAATTTATTAGACTTGGGTTGTAGCATTCCAAAATCCCATTTACAGAGAAAGCCATAATTAATATGTGGCCTATTTCATTTTATTTTCACAGAAGAATAGTGCAAGCCTTTTCATAATTGGGATATGTGACATTTCCTTAAAGAGCTTGTTTTTCCTATTTTGAAGCTTGACTAACTTAAATGCTCATAACCACAGTTTGTCTGTAAAATAAGAAGAAACCAAAAATCTACAAACAAACCTCTCAATCCTTTGTAACACTGCAAAGATGGGCTGTTAACAGCTACAGCTTAGCTCATGTTCTCACACCAAGGTCGTCTTCAGCTGCCTTGGTTAAGAATAAACTTGATTGACAGTTCTGAACCAAATGCGCTGGAGGCCCGTGTTCTGAATTTGCATGCTTGCTATGCAGCCTTGGACTAGCTGCTCTAGCTCAATTTCCTCAACTGTGAAATGGATTCAATAAACAGTATCTTCGAAAAGATAAAACTGTGACTGAAATAAGCCTTATGCTAATGATGGCCTGTCCTGACAGATTTCCTGTCCTCTAACTTCTACCAGCCCTAAGAAATGCTATTTTGTGGGGGGAAAAAAAATCCATCAGATTTATTTTCGTTCAGTTCAATTCAGTCGCTCAGTCATGTCCGACTCTTTGCGACCCCATGAACCATAGCACGCCAGGCCTCCCTGTCCAACACCAACCCCCGGAGTTTATTCAAACTCACGTCCATTGAGTCAGTGATGCCATCCAACCAGCTCATCCTCTGTTATCCCCTTCTCCTCGCACCTTCAATCTTTCCCAGCATCAGGGTCTTTTCAAATGAGTCAGCTCTTTGCATTAGGTGGCCAAAGTATTGGAGTTTCAGCTTCAACATCAGTCCTTCCAATGAATATTCAGGACCGATTTCCTTTAGGATGGACTGGTTGGATCTCCTGGCAGTCCAAAGGACTCTCAAGAGTCTTCTCCAACACCACAGTTCAAATTTATTTAGATTGAAACTTTTTGTTCAGAATAGCATCGATCCCAGTGAACACATGAAGATGCAGTAATGGTGAAAAATCTCAACATGGAAAACCTAAGAGCTGCAGAAGGACATCTAAGTAGTGCTGAGGCAAAACCTGGGGCTCAGTTTTATGTAAGGAGGGCCCCTGCCTCAGGAAAGGTGGTGATGGACTTCCCTGGTGCTCCAGTAGTTAAGGCTCCATGATTCCAATGCAGGGGGCACCAATTCGATCCCTGGTTGGGGAAGATCCCACATGCTGATTGGTGCAGCCAAAATGTGAAGGAAAAAAAAAAGAAAGAACAGAAGGAAGAAAGAA
>NW_011494680.1:8774799-8822888 GCF_000754665.1 Bison bison bison
AGGAAGAAAGAAAACGAAAAGTGGTGAGATGTGTGGGTAACATCCTCGCCTGTTCGTCTGAGCTCCTCAGGGTCTGTGCCTGCTGGAAAAGCCGGCCTCCTGCTCTCACCCCTGTAATCACCTCCAACTGTTGGTGGATTACCATTTGCTTTGCTTTTTCTTCAAGCAGAAGGACCTTTACTGCCAAGATCTCAGAACAAGGCAGATACTGCAAATCTCAGAAACCAGTGACCCCAAAGTGGGAGGAAATAGGAGATGACAGAGTGCATTTGTGAAGTGGCATCTTTGTGAGTGAAGCACCAGAGACGGGGAAGAGGGAGCAGTGATACTGAAGTGTATTACAGAGGTGGCGCAGGGCAGGGATGCGAGGATGGGCCAGGTGGGCCACACCACTGCGGGGCCCAGACACATTCAGGACAGTGGCATCCTCACAGGAAGGGGCTGTCCCCTTCCTGTCCCCAGGACTCCACGAAGAAGACCTGTAAGGAGAGGTCCTGAGACAACAGTGAGCTGAGGGATGAAGCTGGAGGTGGCTTGGATACAACAAGTCAACAGCATAATGAAAACTCATGTTTAAATCTGGGAGTGAGAAATAGTATGACCAAGATTGAATTAGGATGTGGGACATGCCAGAAGTGATCTCCCCGGGGGTGGAGGGAAAAAGAGAAAAATAGAGAAAGTAAGCAGTGCTTCCCAGGTAGCTCAGTGGAAAAGAACCCACCTGCCAATACAGGAGACACAAGAGACGCAGATTTGATCCTGGGGTCAGGAAGATCGAGGGAATGGCAATCCACTCCAGTATTCTTGCCTGGAGAATCCCGTGAACAGAGGAGCCTGGTGGGCTGTGGTCCATAGGGTTGCAAAGAGTCAGACATGACTGAAGTGACTGAGCATGCAACACGCAAGGCAGGAGTAGAGGATCAGAACAAAAAGTAAACCAAGGTGTTTTGGAAAGAGAAACAAGAGAATATAATAATAGACTTAAAAAATAAAGTGGAACAAAATTTTTAGAGTTATGGAAACACACACACAGAAGTTGCTCAGTCGTGTCCGACTCTTTGTGACCCCATGGATTGTAACCCACCAGGCTCCTCAGTCCATGGGATTTTCCAGGCATGAATACTGGAGTGGGTTGCCGTTTAAGACCATCACATATAAACAAAAGGGTCCACTATGTTCTACACAAAACCAGTGGAAGGAGATGCAGTGGTAGCTTTGGGGAATGCCAAGGATAATCCTCTAGGTGCTTGTTAAAAAAAAAACAAGGTCTTGCTAAACCACAGGAATAATTTATGTAAACACATTTACACCAATTTTAATAGGCTTAAATTTTCATAAAGAAATTATCATATTTATGGGTTTGATTCTACTTTCTGCTTTTCTAACAACAATGGCTAATTTTGTACTTTTTAAAACTCTGCCTTCTGACCTGTAGTTGTTCAGTTGCGTCTCTTTGTGAAACAATGGACTGTAGCCCGCCAGGCTCCTCTGTCCATGGGATTTCCCAGACACAAATACTGGAGTGGGTTCCCATGCCCTCCTCCAGGGAATCGTCCCTTCCAACCTAGGGATCAAAGCCTCATCTCTTGTACTGTCCAGCAGATTCTTTACCTTTGAGCTATCAGGGAAGCCCTCAATCTGTAGAAAGAAGTATGAATATTTGCCTCTTGTGTTGGTTGTGAGCATCCAACTGTCAGCATAGGTGGCTTCAGTGGTTGATGAAATCTCATACATTAGGAAAAGTATAAAAAGCAACTTAATGTCTTAAACTGGAAAAATTAGCATGAACTCATGACGTTAAAAAGATGAAGTTTTTTTTTTTTTAATCTGTCACCTCTAATTGTCCCGACAGTGGTAACACTGTCGCCCACCCACTCTCAGGCCCCTAGTGCCCATGTTTCGTACCTGATATTGCAGACGATGAAAAAGAACCAGGATGCCTGAGTAGGAAACTGCTTCCGTATCGGTGGGAAAAACCAGAATTGGTCTGAAATATCCTTCTGTTGTCAAGGGCGGTGCTGAAGGACAGAAGGGAAAATTTAAAGTGGTTTACACTGTCTAAGCTGGAGGAACCATCTTCATAACAGTGATGTTAATCATAATAGTTAATTGAAACAAGTGGAGATTGTGAAAAGCCATGAATTAGTAATTGTATTAAAAAGAGAAAAGTGAATATAAAATGTACAAAATGTAGTTGTAATACAAAGAAGGGTATATATAATAGTATATGTTTAATTATTTATTGATTTTAATAAATAAAGGAGTGTTAATAAATGAGATTCCTATAAAGCCCTATGCCACTTGAAATTTTAATAAATTCACTTCTATAAAGATGTAAACAGTCTGCAAAATGCAATAGAAAAAAACTACCCACAGAGTAGAATATTTGATTGCAGAGCGTATCCACCATGATTTTGGATAATTTTGATATCATTCAGCATCACATAGTTTTTATTACCTGGGATGTGAAAGAAGGAAATTATAAAAAATGAATTATTAGCAGTTTAATTTAAATAATGAGCAAATTCCATCTCTCCTACATTTTGTGAATTGTTTCTATCTTCTATAGATGCAAATGTATTAAAATTAAATACTACACATTTATGGACATTTTGAATATATAAGTACTTTATTTCTTATTTTAATTATGTATATCTTTATAAGTACAAAAGTGTATTTTTTTTCTACATGTGTGGGAAGGAAAGAAGAAACACAGAGAATAGTGAATAATTCAAGT
Source organism: Bison bison bison (assembly GCF_000754665.1). Taxonomy (NCBI): domain Eukaryota; kingdom Metazoa; phylum Chordata; class Mammalia; order Artiodactyla; family Bovidae; genus Bison; species Bison bison. Next base: position 8,777,537 of record NW_011494680.1, read on the forward strand.
AATCCAGGAAAAAGTACTAAGAGATGTTACACCAAGGCTACACCAAGGTGAGGAAGGACCACCTCGGCCCTGGACACCCAACAGCCGGTTGAAGATGGGGCTCAGCATATGCTTTAAAAGGCTGAATTAGTTGGATGCCTAGATGAGAGCTCACAACACAGCCAGAAATTGCTCATCTCTTTGGAGAGGAGACCTCTGGTTGGCCTTGCCAATCATAACAAAATGCTGGTTCAAAAGATGCTGCTTTTTTCTTTTTAACAAAACAACAACAAAAAAAACCACCCTTTTATTTTTAAATAATTATAGGTTCACAGGAAGTTGCAAGAATAGCATGGAGAGATCTGATATACCAGGGTTCCCCAACCTCCAGGATCTAATGCCTGATGATCTGAGGTGGAGCTGATGTAGTAAGAATAGAAATAAAGTGCTCAATAAATGTAATGTGCCTGAATCATCCGAAACCATCCTCTCACCCTCAGTGGAAAAAATTGTCTTTAATTAATTTATGGACACTGAAATTGGAATTTCATATCACTTTCATTTGTCAAGAAATAGTATTCTGACAGACTCACAGACATAGATATCAGACTTGTGTTTGCCAAGGGGGGTTGGGGGAGGGATGGACTGGGTTTAGCAGATGTAAACTGTTACATATAGGATGGATACACAACAAAGTCCCACTGTAGAGCAGAGGGAACTGTATTTAATATCCTGGGATAAACCATAGTGGAAAAGAATATAAAAAAGAATGCATACATTTAAAGAAAATAGCATTGTGTTTTTATATATATACATATGTATATTTTTTGACCATTTGGAACAGTAACAAGTGTTTTTAGCTACTGGACTGTATGAACACAGGTGCTGGCAGGTTTAGCCCAGAGGCCATAGTTTGCCTCCACCTAACTTAGAGCATTAGGGCTTTGGGACTGACACTTGGATGACACTTGGGCTGCTCAGAGGGGAAGATTTCCCTAAATAGAGGTGTGCAGGTTATCAGTTCATCTTTCTGTGAACTCTTGCTAGCCATTTAATCGTGACTTTCTTCTTGGCTATACTGTGCTAACACATGTCAGCAAATGTGGACCTAGGAGCATTTAAATTCACTTACTGAGCTTTTGCTTTTATTTTTGACTAACAGGGAGCCCACATGTTGCCTTAATTTTCTCTCTATCCATTTCTTGTGTCTCTGATTACTGCCTTATTATTGTCACTGCATGCCTGCTAAGTTACTTCAGTCCAACTCTTTTTGACCCCATGGACTCTAGTCCACCAGGCTCCTCTGTCCATGGGATTTTCCAGGTAAGAATACTGGAGTGAGTTGCCATTTCCTCCTCCAGGAGATCTTCCTGACCCAGGGATCAAACCCGAGTCTCTTATGTCTCCTGCATTGCCACCACTATGGTAGTAAAAAAGCTCTCTCAGTAGATATCGATGACCTCTATTTCAAATTACATGTGTGCATGTGTGTTTGTATGCGCACACACATGCATTTTCTCAGTGTCCTGACCCCTCTACTGTGCCCAACACTGCCGACCCCTTATTTGAGGGGCAGAGTTTTCTGGAGGCAGGCACTCTGGGTGCGTCTGGGCCCAGTAATGTGTCTATATCTGCATCTCTTTGGACAAGCTTCTTAGCCTCCTTGGCCAACACTGCCTCCTCCATAAAACAGGGATAAAAATAGTGCCTGTGTCAGAGGATTTTCTAAGCACATGAGCTAATGCACTTGGTCTTCAGCATAATGTGCTGAGGGTACTTAGTTCCTGGCACGTCGTAATCATGCAGTAAACACCCACTATTACCATCACTACCATTAAATCTCTCCAGCTCTGACCTCCGTCACATGATACCAACCTAGTTCTTCAGTGTCTCCTCCGATTTGTGTGTGTGTGTGTGTGTGTGTGTGTGTTTATCACTGGCTCCACCTGGACTTATCTGTTGAACATGTGGGTTGAGCCTCTCCCCCACTTCTGTGGTCCACCCTACACAGAGAAACCCAGCTTTATCTTTGGCCCTGTCTTCTTTCCTTCCCAGAGCCCCAGGAATCCTGTTAGGCAGCTCACCATCTCATCGTTGATACCCATTCATGATCCATCCAACTATTCCACACGGAGAGGCAAACACATATGCCAACAGGTATTAGGCACCTAGCGTGTGCCAGGGGTGATGAGCGCCATACTCACAGGGCTCCTGGTCCCCACAGTTGTTCAGTTTTCACTGCTCTTGTTAGCATCTTCAGTCTAACAACTCCCCTCCACTCCCCACCACCACGAGTGTCTTCTCTTCTGTTTCTCTCAGAAGACTTGGCTCCAGGACTCACTGGTACTTGGAACCCATCACATCCTGCCCTGATCAGCCTGTTTCCTCCACATGTACGAGGAGCATCTACGCTCCCCACGGGCTTCCTATGGTGTTGCTGCATCTCCCAGTGGGCCCTCTGAGTGTTAGAATGACGCGTGGGCTATGCGCCTGAAATACTTGGTTAATTTAGATATGGTGAGAAAGATTTAGGAAAAGACCAGGTTAATGAATGGAGAAATGTTTTATAATACCAATTCTTTATATTTGTATTGATGTTGACAGTTTGCAAAAGCATGTTTTCATATAAAATCTCATTCAATACATACAGCTCTGGATCCTAATGGTTATAGTTGTCCTGTAGTCATGTGAGGGTGGAGGTGGTGTTCATGGGTGTCTGGAAGACTGCACTGGAAAAGACAGAGGGACCCTAAGAAATTTAGAATCCTGGTTTTCACCCTTTGTCACTCTAAGACCTCTCTAAACTATTCACCCAGTCACTAATATTTGTCAAGAACCCATTCTGCTTTTTAAAAATGATGTATAGAAGAATTTTAAAATCCATAGTACCAATAAGAAAGAGAAGAAATCTTATTGGCTTGTTTTATTCATTATTTCTCAATCTGCAGTGTTTCAAAAGGTTACATTATTTTAAAATGAAATTTATTTAAACTTTATTAGGCACCTATTTTGTATTTCTCCCAGTTGCCTCCTAGCTGAAATATCTGCACAATTTGTTACCTGCAGAAAAATGTTGAAGGCAGTTGTATGGGTTGCCTTTTTTAAAAATCCAAGATACAAAAGAAACTCCATTGTGCTTTAAGTGAACTATTGATTTTGGATTCATTTAACTTGAGCAGCAGTAAAGGCTCTGTAGGCCTCCCCTTTCATCTCTCCACTCATCCTTTTACCAAACTAGCTAATGAAACTTTACCATTAGCATCTCCTGCTTAGAGGGGTAATTTCTTAGCTGAAACACAGTAACCCTTTCTTAAGACATTTTCTGCTACAAAATAATATAATATAATACACCACACCTGGAACTAATCTCCTTCAGTCTTCTAATTTTTCTACGGTTCTGACAAGTCAGTCCAGGCACCCCTTTTTACAGACTATTTGCTCATCTAAGAGAAAATCATTAAAACAAGAAAGTTGAAAAATAATGACACCTCAATGTTGAGGTGTTAAGTGAGGATCCAAACATCCTAGTGAGCGTGGAAGCATTTCCTCTTTGGAAAGTCAGTTTGTGTCATCGAGAGGCTCATTTACTCTTCCTGTGACATCACAGAAGCCATGGCCGATCTAAAGTACTGAATTGATGCTTCTCTGGTTTGAGTTTGGAAGGAGGAGGAACGAGGAAATGACCTTCAATATTTTAAGATTATCCGTTTGTCAAAACATCTTGAAGCCGGCTTAGGGAAGAACATAAACAGGAATGTGGAGGAATTGTTTTTTTTAAAAATTAAGCTATTAATATGTCAGATTGCCAGGCTGCATAAAGTCCTAGGAACCCACCGGAGATTTATATATATTTTTAATTTGGTAGCACAAAAGGAGTGTTTTTCCTTGCAGTTGCACTTACACTCTGAGCCAATTAATATTGTGACTTCACCTCTTCTTTTCAAAAGATTATTGGAATGTTTTCAAAAGAAAAGGATTCTGAGATGATTGGTCTCTAAGTCATCGGTGTTTGGGGCTGAACTTGTTGGCTGTTGGAGTCAGAACCCTGTTCTCCCAGACATGAGTGAGGAAGGGGCCTGGGAACTGCTTCTGGCCCTTGGTTGGTCACCCTGCAGGCTCTGTAGTCAGTGGCCTGGAATGCCCAGAGCTGATAATAAATGCCATCTCAGCTATCAGTGGGCTCTTCATATTCTGACTCGAGGCTTTCTGCCTGAGAGAGGGATGGTAACAGGAGGTGAAGTCTGGGGCCACCTCTGGGGGTGAATAAATGTTTGATGCTAGGTTTTGACAAATGCACACAAGATGTGCTCAGTGGTTTTCTTCAAATCAAGAAAAAACAGTGAAAGAATATAAGAAAGTACCGTCCTAGTAATGTGTCTGCTTCCAAATATTTATGTCTATTAGATTTTAAATAGGGAGAAAATAATTGTCTTTCTGAAAAGCTTACTGACAACTTATAGCAAGTTTTAGGTGGGAGCAGCTGTGAATGTGCCGCAAACTAAGTCACTTCAGTCGTGTCCGACTCTTTGCAACCCTATGGACTGCAGCCTACCAGGCTCCTCTGTCCATGGGATTTTCCAGGCAAGAGTACTGGAGTGGGTCGCCATTGCTTAAAAAATAAGCAAGGTTTCTTTAATGTTTTAGCCTTTACCCCAACACCTATGTTCAAGGAGAGAATGTGGGCTTCAGAGTGAGTCAGATTCTTTCCTTGATGAGACAACTGAAGCTCAGAGAAGCAGAGTCTGTCTTCATATGCTGGTATCAACCACTGGCTTTGTGAAGAGAGGCAAATTATACAGGCTTTCTGAGCCTCAGTTACTCTGTCTGTGCAATGGGGTGATGATACCTATAATAGAGTGATCTCTATGACATTGGCCATCCCAACCAGGACATGCTTGCAAGAGCAGAAGGACTCCATTAATGGTTATAGCTGGACAGAAGATGTCAGTTGGGACCATTCCAGACAACTTGGGGAGTGGTCATCATGAGGGCATCCACTGGAGGAGTGAGAGGGTGTGACCGGAGGGCACTGAGCACTGAGTCTACCCCTCCATCCTCCACTTAGATTTGTCTCTCCCTCCTGCTCCCCTACCAGCACTTAGCTGAGCTCAGGATGGAGGGACAGATGGAGAGGAACCTCGGGGAGAAGACAGACTCCTTTCAGCCCTGCAGCCAGCACCTCCCCCCTGCAATGTCAGTCAGATTCTGTCACTCCTGTGTTTGAAAGAAAAATCGAAGTGTTAGTTGCTCAGTCATGTCTGACTCTTTGTGACAGTGTGGACTGTAGCCCATCAGGCTCCTCTGTCCATGGGATTCTCCAAGCAAGAATACTTGAGTGGGTAGCCATGTCCTTCTCCACGGGATCTTCCTGACCCAATGATTGAGCCTGGGTCTCCCACATTGCAGGGCAGATTCTTTATCATTTGAGCCACCAGGGAAGCCCGATGAGTAATACTTGCCTTTGAATACGTTCAGGTAAAATGATCTCTTCCATTCCATATAGTGTTATCTAGAGACCTATAGGGCTTCCCTGATAGCTCAGTTGGTAAAGAATGGGCTGAAATGCAGGAGACCCTGGTTTGATTCCTGGGTCGGGAAGATCCCCTGGAGAAGGGATAGGCTACCCACTCCAGTATTGTTGGGCTTCCCTGGTGGCTCAGCTGGTAAAGAATCTACCTTCAGCATGGGAGACCTGGGTTCGATCCCTGGTTAGCAAAGATTTCCTGGAGAAGGGAAAGCCTACCCACTCCTGTATTCTTGCCTGTAGAGTCCATGGGGTCACAAAGAGTCGCATAGACTGAGGGACTTTCACTTTCTTTGATCCTTGTTATTTTTCAAGTAGTTGAACTAATTGTAAGTTCTCTTTTAACTCACAGTTTGGACTTATCACCAGGATCCCTCAGGAGTCCATCCTTGTGTGTGGGGTGTCCCTCTTTTAAAGATAATTTGCCAGGGACATCCCTGGTGGTCCTGTAGTTAAGGCTTTGGGTTCCAATGCAGGGAGTGTGGGTTCATTCCCTGGTCAGAGAACTAAGATCCCACATGCCTCATGGCCAAAAAACCGGAACATAAACAAAAGAAGCAATATTCTAACAAACTCAGTAATGACTTTAAAAATGGTCCACATTAAAAAACCATCTTAGAAAGATAATTTGCCAGCCTCAAAATGTTTGTAAGATAAGGTGTGTCTTTTAGCTAGAACATACAGCTCTGCCTTTAAACCAACAATACTGTGCCCTGCTTTCTTGCCCAAGGACAGACACTGAACAAAGGAATCCCTGTACTCTTCACAGGCTGTTTTAGCCCAGGGTATTTTAAGGTGTGTCTAAGCAATGTGGTAACTTTAAATGTTCCCTTTGCATTGTTAGATAAGGAAGAATTTTCTACTGCTTTAAGGATCATGAAAAAAATCTGGAGTTTTTAGAATCTACTGTGATGCATTTAGCATGTTTAAAAAGAAATCTATGTACTTTTGTTGCAGAAGCAAATCCTTGATGAATTATGTTATCTAATAGCTTCCCAGGTGGCTCAGTGGTAAAGAATCCGCCTGCCAACTCAAGAGACGCATTCAATCCTTGGGCTGGGAAGATACCCTGGAGAAAGAAATGGCAACTCACTTCAGTATTCCTGTCTGGAATGGCCAGAGGAGCCCGACGGGCTGCAGTCCATGGGGTCGTGAGAGACAGCCACGACTTAGAGAATAAACAACAAAAACAAACCAGTAGAGTAGTTACCTTTATAGATTTCAGCAACTGTTTCTTCTATGTTTTTAACTTCCAGTTTAAACTAGGTGACTCTTCTTGATATAATTTGAGAATAAACTAGTGTTCATCTGTGATAATCACTTAGAAATTTCTAGTATATGTATTAAATATTTCTCTTTCTTTGATGGTAGATGAGAAGTTAAGTTTTATCTTCTCTTTTTGGTGTATGTGTATTAAATTTAATTTATAGCAGCTTCTGGAAATACAGTGTTGAGAAGTATTTGAGGTGTGTGTGGGTAGCAATCAAGGTACAGGATGTGCTCAAGGGCATGTGCAATGATTGAAGGACAGCTAATGGGGAAACAGTGAAAACAGTGTCAGATTTTATTTTGGGGGGCTCCAAAATCACTGCAGATGGTGACTGCAGCCATGAAATTACAAGACACTTACTCCTTGGAAGGAAAGTTATGACCAACCTAGATAGCATATTCAAAAGCAGAGATATTACTTTGCCAACAAAGATTCGTCTAGTCAAGGCTGTGGTTTTTCCTGTGGTCATGTATGGATGTGAGAGTTGGACTGTGAAGAAGGCTGAGTGCCAAAGAATTGCTGCTTTTGAACTGTGGTGTTGGAGAAGACTTTTGAGAGTCCCTTGGACTGGAAGGAGATCCAACCAGTCCATTCTGAAGGAGATCAGCCCTGGGATTTCTTTGGAAGGAATGATGCTAAAGCTGAAACTCCAGTACTTTGGCCACCTCATGCAAAGAGTTGACTCATTGGAAAAGACTCTGATGCTGGGAGGGATCGGGGGCAGGAGGAGAAGGGGACGACAGAGGGTGAGATGGCTGGATGGCATCACTGACTCGATGGACTTGAGTCTGGGTGAACTCCGGGAGTTTGTGATGGACAGGGAGGCCTGGCGTGCTGCGATTCATGGGGTCGTAAAGAGTTGGACACGACTGAGTGACTGAACTGAACTGAACTGAACTGAAGCATTATTCTTGCTGTAAATATGTGTCTCTATTCTAAATAATTTTTGATATGTACTTTTAAAATCTTTATTAATTCATTTCTGTTATGTGCATTTAATTTATTGAAATGTCTTTATTTAAATTTTTTTATTGAGGCACAGTTGGTTTACAATGTATTACTTTCAGGCGTACAGCAAAGTGAATCGGTTATACACATACACATACCCACTCTTTTGTAGAATCTTTTCCCATATAGATTATTACAGAGTACTGAGTAGAGTTCCTTGTGCTATACAAGAGGTCTTTATTAGGTATCTCTTTTATATATAGTATCTTTTTTCTTTTTTTTTTTTAGTTGTGAACAAGCGCCCCCTTTGTCTGAAATGAAAACATTCTGATAAACAGAAACACTATTTTCTCTATAAAGACTTCTGTTCATGCCCATCTACACACTTGTCTTAATGAAGAATTCTACCATAAATTTTGGCTTCCTTCAGTTTGTGCAGCTACACAGGTGGCAAGGCCAGGTTGTCTTAATAGGTAGTTTTTAAGATTTCTGTGGTTTTCCTAAATTCATCAGGGTTCTAATTTTCTGCTTAGGCTCAGCTGGGTTTCACTGTGGGGCATTTAGAATATGTAAGACGGCACAAAGAAACTGATTTATCTTCTCTGCTTACACCATTTCCCAGAACACCACATTTGTCTTTTTAAAGGTCAGGCATGATTGGACCAGGCCCTGCTTCTCACTTACCTTGTTTTTTTACTTGTTGCATTTTCTTGTCTGAGTCCTTTGGAAAATGTTAATGTGAATTTCTATAAATGCAACTGTTCAGTGGCAAGAGAGGATGGTTTAGAAAGAGTTCTAGGAGCTTAGAATAAGAAGTACTCATTGTATCCAAGATATTATTCATATTAGTAGTATTAGCAAGAGCAATCTCTTTCCTAATTAGTGACTTCTACCAGTGTCTCAGAAATTACTTTAATCCTAAGGTCAAATATAATGGATTGAAATTTGCTGGTACCTCACTGAGCTCTTTTTTAAAAATTGTATTTAAATTTGCATCTCTCTAGAATCTTTGTATTTTCTTCCCTCTCAAGAAGGCTATTAAAAATCTCTATTACTGGAATGATAATCTCTATGAAGAAGGAGCGTGAGTGACCAGCTGTGATTAGAACAGACAAACTTCTGGGGAAAATTTGCCACTTTTATCTAATTAAGAGAGGGGAGAGTTTTTTTTTAAATACGGTTTCTCATAATAACTGTGAAAGTGCAGTGGTTGATGAAAGTGCATAATTGCTAACCATAACTATTTTGAAACAGTAGTTCTGGGAATCACTGAGAGTCTGTATGAATGGGATAAACATGAAATGGCCAAGAGTGTGTTTGAGTAGGGGTGTGCGTAAGGAAAAGGGCCAGGACCAAGTACCATGGAAAAACTCACATCAACTAGATTCAAGAACATTCGGAGTCCTTTCCAGGTCATCTAACTACATTCAAAGAGAAAATAAATATAAGAAAGATAACACCAGATTTCTGACATTTCAGTGGTGTTTTATGAGACCTCCGTGCACACTGGCAGGGGGCCAGGTGCAGAGACAGAGTCAACACATTCATCAACCTCATCAGCATCAGCCGAGATTCAGGGAATCAAAGCCTTCATCAATTCAAAAGTAACAAAGTCAAATTTCGGTGTGGACAGGTAATAAAAAGATCCTTATAAATGTGTGCCCACAATTTTCCCTCTAATTTCTCTAACTAAAAAGACACACAAATAGAAAGTGCCTGAGATGGTCATTTGATACTAGTTATCATAGTATACTAGATACTCAGATGGTAAAGAATCTGCCTGTAATGCAGGAGACCCAGGTTCAGTCTCTGGATCAGGAAGATCTCCTGGAAAAGGGTATGGCTACTCACTCCAGTATTCTTGCATGGAGAATCCCCATGGACAGAGGAGCCTGGTGGGCTATAGTCATTGGGTCCCAAAGAGTTGGACACAACTGAGCAAATAACACTTTCACTTTCATGAAGTACAGTAGGTGTGGTGGTTTCTTGGTGTGCATCTTGTCCTTCTGGAGTTGAGTCGAGATGGGATTTAGCCAGGAACAAGGCCACCATGAGTAAATCCCAGTTTCCTCTTCTGTTAAAAACAAGAAACAATCCTCCCCTACCCTCAAAAAGCCAACCAGGATTCTATGTCCAGGTTTGAATTGTGGTGTTGGAGAAGACTCTTGAGTGTCCCTTGGACTGCAAGGATATCAAACCAGTCAATCCTAAAAGAAATCAATCATGAATATTCATTGGAAGGACTGATGCTGAAGCTGAAACTCCAGTAATTTGACCACCTGATGCAAAGAGGCGACTCATTGGAAAAGACCCTGATGCTGGGAAAGATTGAAGGCAAAAAGAGAAGGGGGCAGTAGATGAGGACATGTTAGATAGCATCACCAACTCAGTGGACATGAATTTGAGCAAACTCCTGGAGATAGTGAAAGACAAGGAAGCCTGGCCTGCTGCAATCCACGAGGTTACAAAAGTTGGGTGACTTAGCAACTGAACAACAACAGCAGGGCAGTCTAGCTCGTAACAAAATGATCATCCTGCTGACAGCTAAAAATGTTTGTCTTTTTAAGCTGGTTTTGAAGGCACTGGAGAGTTGCAGAGGCAGTTAGGGCTTGAGAGTCCCAGATCCTAGAGACGAAGGAAGTTGGAAGAAAACCTGATATTCAGCAGAGCTTTTTGTTCTGTCGTTCGTAAATGGAAATTTAGATCAGCAAGTGAGATTGGAGAGTCTGAGATGCTGTATGGAGATTTAGGATGCTCCTGGGGCTGGGGTGCAGCCCACCAGTGAAGACAGACCCCCATAAACCCCTACCTGAAAGGAGACACCTTCATGCATTTCTCCCAATGCAGAGCCCAGGCAGGCAGATCCAGCAGGTTGTTAATGGAGGAAGTGACCTCAGGAAGCATTACTGAAGGAAGGTGGAAGAGAGAAGCAGAGAGGCAGAGGCAATACAAGTGTGCATCCCAGAGGTCATTGCTGGAGGCAATGGGCACTGGATCCCTGCTGACCTTGGCTGGCAGCCTGGGTGCCCACAGCCCTGGTGCTTACACGTCCTTGTGGGGGCAATCCAGGTCCTCAGGCCGTGCACAGACACCTCCACCCTGCCACCAGGCTCATTCCACCCATAGGCCATTTCACACAGGAGCTGTGGGGCCACAGTGAGGCCTCAATATGGAAAAGTACAGAAAACTATTGGAAAAATGAAAAAGACATAAATTAATAGAGATATACTATGTTCCTGGATTGGAAAACTCAATGTTCTGGAATTCTCATTTCTCTCCTAATTGATCTGCAATTTCAATGCAATGTCAATCAAAATTCCAAAAGTATTATTTTAATGTACACTGGAAATCTTATTCTGAAGTTCATGTAGAAATTCAAAGTAAGTACACCCCAAATAATCTTGAAGATTATTAATCTTGAGGAAAACAGAGCTAGAGGGCTCAAACTGCCACATATCAAAATTTATTTTAAGTTAAAGCAATTAAAATAGCATTAATTGGTACAAGACAAATGGAGCAAAGAGATGGGAAAAAGTCAGACAAGTATATATATATCCTTATGTGTGGCATTAAGGAAAAAATAGTCTTTTAATAAATTCTAAGAGCAAATTGGGAGTCAACAACAGTTCAGGGAGTCAACAAGAGCTGGAGACGACTGAGTGACTAACACTTTCACTTAACCCAATGTCTTCAAGCCTTATCTGTATCGTAGCGGGTGTGAAAATTTCCTTTTTTTTAAAAAGACTGATTAGTATTCTGTTGTATATACATACATTTTATTCATTCACCCATCGATGGCTTAATGCAACTTCAGTTGCTTCCATGTTTGGCCACTGTAGATAATGCTGCTATGAACATGGGTGTGCAAAAACAGACTAAGATTTTAAGACAAAACAGAGAAGCACTACATGTAAAGGGGGAAAAGGGTAAACCACACCATTTTAATATTAAAGACTTTTGTTCCTCAAGACACCATTAAGACAAATCACAAAGTGTGAGAAGATGTAAAATGGGTATAGGCTAAGGACTTGTTTCCAGGCTATCGATATTAATAGAAGGCCCGCAAATCAACTAGAAAAAGAGAACCCAGTTTAAAACATGAGCGTGACACTTGAACGTGTCCTTTTTATCCTAAGGGCCAAATAAATGTGAAAAATATGTCCAACTTTATTAGTAACCATGAAAACAATGAAAACCACAATGAGGTGTCTGTGCATGATCACATGGCTTAAATTTAAGCAGAATGGCAAGACCAAGTATTGATCAGGCTCTGGAGTGCCTTGGCCTCTCATGCTCTGAGCCCACAGAGTGTGTCAGCATCTGCATTTTGGAAACTGAGTAGCTCCTCCACAGAATTGTACTCACACGCACAGGAATAGACATGTACAAGACCGTTCTGAGCAGCGTTACTTGTAATACTACAAACCTAGAAATTATGCCCAAAATAATATAGATAAACACTTTGGAAGGATCTGGCAATAGAAATGAAAGAAAAGCTGTTAATCAAAACAATACGGATTAATTTCTCAAAGGCTGAGTGAAATGAAGCAAGCAGAAAGAGAACCTGTTGTATGCTTCTGCTTGTAGCCCAGACCTGGCAAAACTGATCAAAAGCATCTAAAGGATAGTGAAAGGTGAGGGTTAAAGACTGGACAGGTCATGGCAAGAGGGGGTCTTGGGTATGGTTGACATTTAATTACTCGCAAGGACGGTGTGCATTGAATGTGTCATGCATTTAGAATCTGTACACTTTACATCTAGTTAACAAATAGCTTAAATCTTTATATGTATATATGTGCGTGTGTGCTAAGTTGCTTCAGTCATGTCTGACCCTTGGCGACCCTATGGACTGTTTTTGTCCTCTCTTCTCCCCCTTTCACAAATGTTAACTAGACCTACTAGTCAGTTCTACTTCAGTAATATCTTCTTTATCTTTATTAAGAGAGTTAAGAGAGTCCATGTCCCTACGGAGGGCCTTCTCTTTTCCCCTGCTTCTCGTGCTTTGAGTAATTAGGTGGCTCACTCAGGCTTGCATTTCTCTGCTGGTATAATTCCGATGTGCATATTTTTGTACCCAAATTGCCTGACAAGTGCCTTTTAAAAAGAAAAATTGGAGATCCTATGAATAAAATCATGATACAAGTGTATTTTATGCGAAGAGTCAAAGTGATCGCCTTTGTCTGTTGACACAGGTAATGGATGATTTCTCGAGGATCGATGAGAAGTCTGAAGAGGAAGATGGCCATGGAGAGGCGCTGTGCCCCCGTGGCAGGGGTGCTGTGCCTGTGCACCGCGATGTGCCCTTTGTCACCAGCCTGCCCCCCTCCATCCATCTGGATGCATCACCCCTCCTTCAAAACTAGAGAGGAAATTCTCCTCTCCCCCAGAAGCTGCTCGTTATCCACACTCTTAGTTCTCTCTGAATATGTCACACGTAATATTTTTCTCTTCTGAAGTAAGCTTGCTGAAATGAAAAGGGCACTGAATTAGGACTTAGAAAATAGGTTTTTGATTCCATTTCTCAAACACTTGCTCTCTTCCCCACTAGTTCTGCAAACATGGATAGTGCACCTGACCTCTGTGAGGTCGTTTCCTTACACGCAAAGTGGGAATCATACCTGTTCCTCCCAATTCATTTAAAATCAAATGAAGGTGCATGTATGAACTGTGAACTCCCAAGCACTCTTTTAATATGGTGTAGATATAAATTCAGAGAAATAAGTTGTGGGACTTCCCTGGTGATCCAGTGGTTAAGACTCCATGTTCCCAATGCAGAGGGCCCAGGTTTGAGCCCTGGTCAAGGAACTAGATCCCACATGCTGCAACTAAGACCCAGCACAGCCAGAGAGAGGGAGTTAAGCTGCAAGGGTGGCTCTAGATTCATTGACCATTCATAAGTGTATCATTTAAACTCTCAGATTCTCAGTTTTAGAATTTTATGATAAAAATGGTTACATAAGACATATCTACTTTATGGGCTTCCCCTGGTGGCTCAGCAGTAAAGAATTTGCCTAAAATGCAGGAGCTGCAGGAGACATGGATTCAATCCCTGGGTCAGAAAAATCCCCTGGAGAAAGTCATGGCAACCCACTCCAGTATTCTTGCCCAGAGAATCTCCTGGACAGAGGAGCCTGGTGGGCTCCATAGCATTCCAAAGAGTTAGACACGACGGAAGCGACTTAGCAGTACACACTCACAACTACTTTATAGGGTCATTATGAATAGAATGTCAAATATATCTTAAAACTAACTGATTTCTCATTGCTATTTATCTGTAGAAAATGTTGATACATTCATCCAGTCATTGTACAAACAGCTGCTGACCATGAACCACTGTAGGAAGCAGAGTAGACAAGGAGATTCAGGGATAAGGTGACACAGTCCATGCCTGCAAGGACTCAGCGGGCTCCCCCGTGAGAACAGTGCTCCGTCCTCAGGGCCACAGCAGAGTTGGGTGAGAGCCCAGCGCCAAGGTGGACATCTGTGTGACTACATCTCCCCTGAGTCTGGAAAACACGTACACTGCATTGTATTCACTCATTTTTTCATCTATTTCTTCAAGCATGAACTTTGCATGCCTACTAGGTGTCAGGCACCACACCAAGTCTGGGTATGTAGACAAAAATATGAAGTACCCCCACCTTCAAGGAGTTCCTATTGATGGTAAGATCAGGGAGGAAGGATGTGGTCTTAAATGAAGCCGGACAACTGGGTGTGCTCTGAGTTCAGCAGGTGTTAGTTCATCACTGACTCCTGAAATCTCGTACATTCTTTTTTAGAAATGTAGAGAAGCACCTCGGCTGACTGAGTGGATTTTCCCTTACCATAATTCTGATTCTAGGAAATAGCTATTTTTTTGAAACTTTATGAGGAGTTGCATTCTTATTTATATGAATACAATGTATAATATGTCTCTGCCCTTCCGTGTGTGTTCTTACTGCATAGCCACTTGAAATGCACATGCTTCATAGAGTCATTACCATTCTATAACCTCTGAGCTCTAGGGAGAGACCTTAAATTTTTAGTTTTTGCAAGAACTCTTTTTATTTTTTAAAGGGAATGATTGAAGTTTTTCAGAACTCATTTTGAATGATAACTTTTTCACTGACTAGTTCTGGGAGCCTCTGCTTATTCTTATGTAAAACAGCAATTTTTTGGGGGGCGGGATTTTGACACCTATTTTGCAAAGTTGTTTGAGGATTTCACACAATATATATAAATTACCTGAAAAGATGTCTTGTAGTGATTAGAAGCTCCATGATGATAAATGTTATTGCAATAGAAGCGAATATAAATTAAGGAAATCTTTAGATATAATGCCATACATGCAAAAAGGTAGAAAGAATTTTATTTCTAGATTATATGTCAAGTATTTAGAACTCTGCAAGTAATGAAGTAACTTTTATTTTTAAAAATCTAGATCTGTACAATCCAATACAATAGCAATTGCTACATGTGATTAGTACATGCAAATTAATGAAAATTGACTAAAACTAAAAATTCAGCGACTTCCCTGGTGGTCCAGTGGTTAAAACTCTATGCTTCCAATGCACAGGGTGCAGGTTCAATCCCTGGTTGGGGAAGTAAGGTCCCACATGCCACAGGGCACAACCAAAAGTAGAAAAATTCAGTCCCTGGGTTGTACAAGTTACAGTTCAAGTGCTATGTAGTTTCAGGTGGTAGTAGTCATGAACTGGGCATCTTATACACACATTTGGTTCTATATCACATCTAGGTGTTTGGTATCATATGAAGCTATGCTTAATATTATCCAACATATTTTTATTGCTCTTAATACAGTGGTAACTATGGAATCACATAAAGAGTAAATAAAAGATTATTACTCTTATAAATGTGCCACATTTTAAAAATCAAGAATCATTCAAAGCAAGTGATAGCAGTCATATTGTTGTCAGAGCTAAAATTGATTTTCTTGCCAATGCAAAAGCGTAGGAGTCAAGACAGAAGTGATTTATTTCTCCAGGGTCTGTCAACATTTTGGAGTGACTTCACACCTCGGAGATTGGATTTGTGACGAAAGAAATGATACAAATGAAGATAATATTATTATGTTTACTGTGCCACACTAGATCGTATTAAATCTCACATACAACACATCATTGAAAGACAATCATGAACTGAACTCTAGCACCATTGTCAGGGCTTGCTTGGCTCATTTTCTCTGAGAACTCAGGGTTACATAAATAAAACAAGAGGGGGATTTTCTGGCTACCCATTAGAGGTGGAATAAACATATTTAACATTTAGTCTCATGCCTCGTTTGACAGATGAGAAAACTGACACCTGAGGAGATTAAACGACCTATATAAAACTCAGAAAAGCCAGTCAGCTCACAGCCTACTGGTTCCTTGCACACGCTATGGTATTTAATTCAGTCAGTCAGTTCAGTCACACAGTCATGTCTGACTTTTTGGGACCCCATGGACTGCAGCATGCCAGGCTTGCTTTTCCATCACCAACTCCAGAAGCTTGCTCAAACCCATGTCCATCCATTCGGTGATACCATCCAACCATCTCATCCTCTGTCGTCCCGTTCTCCTCCTGCCTTCAATTTTTCCCAGCATCAGGGTCTTTTCCAATGAGTCTGTTCTTCCCATTAGGTGGCCAAAGTATTGGAGCTTCAGCTTCAGCATCAATGAATATTCCGGACTGATTTCCTTTAGGATTGACTGGCTTGATCTTCTTGCAGTCCAAGGGACTCTCGAGAGTCTTCTGCACCACAGTTTAAAAGCATCAGTTCTTCTGCCCTCAGGGTTCTTTATGGTCCAACTCTCACATCCATACATAACTACATGAAAAACTATAGCTTTGACTAGACAGACCTTTGTCGGCAAAGTAATGTCTCTGTTTTTTAATACGCTGTCTAGGATGGTCATAGCTTTACTTCCAAGGAGTAAGCGCCTTTTAATTTCATGGCTGCATTCACCATCTGCAGTGATTTTGGAGCCCAAGAAAATAAATTGTCACTGTTTCCATTATTTCCCCATCTATTTGCCATGAAGTAATGGGACTGGATGCCATAATCTTAGTTTTTTGAATGTTGAGTTTTAAGCCAGCTTTTTCGCTCTCATCTACCACTTTCATCAATAGGCTCTCAGTTCCTCCTCACATTCTGCCATAAGGGTGGTGTCATCTGCATATCTGAGGTTATTGATATTTCTCCCAGCAATCTTGATTCCAGCTTGTGCTTCATCCAGACCAGCAGTTCACATGATGTACTCTGCTTAGAAGTTAAATAAGCAGGGTGACAATATACAGCCTTGACATACTCTTTTCCCAATTTGGAACCAGTCTGTGGTTCCATGTCCGGTTCTAACTATTGCTTCTTGACCTGCATACAGATTTCTCAGGAGGCAGGTAAGGGTGGTCTGGTATTCCCAACTCTTAAAGAATTTTCCACAGTTTGTTGTGATCCACACAGACAAAGGCTTTGGCATAATCAATAAAGAAGTAGATGTTTTTCTGGAACTCTCTTGCTTTTTCAATGATCCAAGGATGTTGGCAATTTGATCTCTGGTTCCTCTGCCTCTTCTAAACCCAACTGGAACATCTGCAAGTTCTCAATTCACATATTGTTGAAGCCTGCCTTGGGAATTTTGAGCATTACTTTACTAGCGTGTGAGATGAGTGCAATTGTGCCGTAGTTTGAGCATTCTTTGGCATGCCTTCCTTTGGGATTGGAATGAAAACTGACCATTTCCAGTCCTGTGGCCACTGCTGATTTTTCCAAATTTGTTGGCATATTGAGTGCAGCACTTTCACAGCCTCATCTTTTAGACTTGAAATAGCTCAGCTGGAATTCCATCACCTCCACTAGCTTTGTTCGTAGTGATGATTCCTAAGGCCCACTTGGCTTCAGACTCCAGAATGTCTGGCTCTAGGTATGTGATCACACCATCATGGTTATCTGGGTCATTAACATCTCTTTTTTGGTATAGTTATTCTGTGTATTCTTGCCACCCTTTTTTAATATCTTCTGCTTCTGTTAGGTCCATACTGTTTCTGTCCTTTATTGTGACAATCTTTGCATGAAATGTTCCCTTGCTATCTCTAATTTTCTTGAAGAGATCTCTAGTCTTTCCCATTTTATTGTTTTCCTCTATTTCTTTGCATTGATCACTGAGGAAGACTTTCTTATCTCTCCTTGCTATTCTTTGGAACTCTGCATTCAGATGGGTGTGTATTTCCTTATCTATCTCCTTTGCCTTTTGCTTTTCTTTTCTCAGCTATTTGTAGGGCCTCCTCAAATGGCCATTTTTCCTTTTTGCATTTCTTTTTCTTGGGGATGGTCTTGATCACTGCCTCCTGTACAATGTCATGAACCTCTGTACATAGCTCTTCAGGCACTCTGTCTATCAGCTCTAATCCCTTGAATCTATTTGTCATTTCCACTCTATAATTGTAAGGGATTCGATTTAGGTCATATCTGAATGGTCTGGTGGTTTTCTCTACTTTCTTCAATTTAAGTCTGAATTTTGCAATAAGGAGTTTAATTCAGTGTCTGTCAACCTACTGCTTGCATCCTATCACCAGAATTTTGTGAATTATCCTCTAAGGAAGATCTCTGCAAAAATTACTGAGTTTACTGTAAAACTGATTTGTCTGAAAATTCTACTGAGATTTTGGAGAGTTTAGAAGACAGGTTTTACTTGTTTCCTCAGCACAACTCACTAGCCATTGAAACTCAAGTCCCTTTCAACTGTCTGAGCCACGAGGGAAGCTCATGGCTCAGAGGGCAAGGAATCTGCCTGAAATGCGGGACACCTGGGTTCAATCTCTGGGTCAGGAAGATTCCTTGGAGAAGAGAATGGCAACCCACTCCAGTATTCTTGCCTGGAGAATCCTGTGGACAGAGGAGCCTGGTGGGCTACAGTCCATGGCATCGCAGAGTTGGGCCTGACTGAGTGACTGAGCACACACAATGCACAGAGAATGACGCTGAAGTAATTCTGGGAGACAGAGTTTTGGATGAAGTAGCAAAGTTTGGGAGGCAGTGAAGGCCAGGGAAGCCTGGCATACTGAGCCCAAGGGGTTGCAAAGACATGACTTAGTGACAGAACGGCAACAAAGGAAAGAATACCACCTGACAGGAGTTTCAGTATCTGCAAAATGTTCAAAGATACTGGGATGTGTGTCCCTTGAGGGGGACCTGGACCTGCCTCAAGGCTGCACTATGGTTTCTTGGCTACTCCTCTCTAGTCTTTGCATTCCCTCCTCCCCTGAGTAGCAACTGTTTGAACCTGCCCTATGGAACTCAGGGAAGGTCTTGGAGTCTGAATGAAGCATATTTCCTGTGACCCAGAAATAGGGGACAAAGATTTTTGTGGCCAGGAGCCCACAGGTTCCTGTTTGGTTCAGAGCTGGTCCTTCATTTACACTCCCTGGACCGCTGAAGTCATCAGCATCAGTCTGTCTTTTCTGCAACCCAACTGTTCTAACAAATTCAAGCTCTTTTCTCAGACAGCCTTCACCCTCCCTTGCTTTTTTGTCTGCCTGGCCATCCATTTGGCTCCCACCTCCTCCCACCTCCCACCCCGCTTCTTCCCCCTGCCCCTGCCCCATGTCTTTAACTTCAGCCTGTAGTGAGTACAGGCTGGTATAGACATCCTTGTCCTGAAAGAAGCCCTCGAACAGTAGGAGGAATGATGTTCTTTACTTTTATGTTTCTTCGATGATTATGTGTACATAAACATAGACCATCCTAATGAGAAAAGCAAAGGCTGTCTGCTCAGAGCTTGCTGCAGCAAGAGGTCCTCCACTCTCACATGTCCTGGATAGAGACTCAACAACCTGAAGAGCGATGAAAAGCTTGAGAGTGGACGAGAGTGTAGATTTCAGAGCGGAGAGCTGCTGTCTGCCGATGCTGCAGAGGGTTTGAGTGGGAACTTCATTCCCTGGTAGTGCTGGGGGTGTATATTTGGCTTTTTCTGGTGGATTCTAAGTTGTAAGAAAGGACAAAAGTCAGGGAGCTGGCAGTTATTGATCAAGTTCTGGCCACCTGGGGCCATTGAGACTGTCTTGTGGTTTGGCTTCTAGGGCTGGTGGCTGCAGAGGTTGTCACTTCTTGTGTCATTGTCACTATGCCCTCTGTCTGTTTATTCAGTCTCTCAATTAGCACTTGAGTTTGTGGTTTAGGTTTTATGTATATTTAAGACACATTCTCTTTGCTTTTATTTCAACTCCAATGCAAAGGAAAGGAAATGCTAAGAAATAAAATTCTTTGCCCAAAGCCACCTCTTGAAACCTGGAAGTTCTAGTTTCCAAGTGCAGGGAATTCTTTGTTTTGATTTAATACATGAAGATTATCTTCTAGTTTCTCTTTGTAGTTTCTAAATGCAGGTGGTCAGGGCCTGCTTCTGAAGAGACCTTTAGACTTGTTTTGAATCACATTCTTCAGCCTCTAAATACATCAGCGTCTGTAGGGAAGCCTGAGTAAGAGTTTTCTTCCATGTTGCTCTGTTCAGGGTTGTTGCTGTTGTTCTGTTGCTAAGTCATGTCCAACTCTTTATGACCTCATGGACTGCAGCACACCAGGCTTCCCTGTCCTTCACCATTTCCCAGAGCTTGCTCAAACTCATGTCCATTGAGTTGGTGACGCCATCTAACCATCTCATCCTCTGCCAGCCCCTTCTCCTTCTGCCCTCAATCTTTCCCAGCATTGGGGTTTTTCCCAATGAATGGACTCTTCACATCAGGTGACCAAAGTATTGGAGCTTCAGCTTCAGCATCAGTCCTTCCAATGAATATTCAGGACTGATTTCTTTTAGGATTGACTGGTTTGATCTCCTTGCAGTCCAAGGGACTCTCAAGAGTCTTCTCTGGCACCATAGTTCAAAAGCATCAGTTCTTCAGTGCTCAGCTTTTTTTATGGTCCAACTCTCACATCCGTACAAGACTCCTGGAAAAACCACAGCTTTGAAAAAGCCATATTTTTGAACAGTACTTGTGTAAGGTATTATTCCCAAATGCCATGTACATCAGAACAAGCTGAGGATGTTATTGAAAATGCAGACTATTGGGGCCTCATAGGCTACATGTGCCAGACTGTTTTTGGTTCACTTGTTTGTACAAGAAGCATCCAGAGAAATTCTTCTGCTGTCTGGCTGGTGCTGGTCCTTGTGTTGGCAACTGTTGAATTAAGAATTCCATGGCTGCATGTTGGTGAGATTAAGGCTGGCCCATCACTTATCCTTTTTATAAATCTTGCCTTTGACAGTATATCCACATTTACATTTGTGTTTCCTGATGCTTGGAAATTGTGTGGCTTGGGGAGTTCCGATTTCCCTGTGTTGTCTTTTTCACTCTGCAGGCAGTGGGAACGGGTTAAGGTAGACAGTGTAGGGTCGGTTGGGTTCCTTTTGACTTTGAACACGGCAAAATTTCCTGAACCCAGAACAGTTGTGAACAGGCTTCCTAATGTTACAGAGTTCAGGAAAGAGCAGGGGTGCCGAAACTAAGCAGGAATATATGTAACATTTCATGGGTCCTTAAGGAAAGAGGCAGCCCTGTGAATTTAGCCAAAGTACCTAAAATAGCTTTTGCTCTAAATTCTTTGAAGCCTGGCAGTTCAAAGAGACGAAAAAGTTCCAACTTGTGTCAGACAGTAAGCCACCCGCTTCTTCCAGATTCTTGACTGCATGTTAATGGGAATCCCTTCCAGCTAGTCCTGAAACACTCCACAGACTCAGAGCAGCTGGAACCAGGCCAGGCAGGGTCTCTGGCCCCATGCAGGTTGGCCTCCAGTGCAGACCCTCCTGGATGGTCTGGAAATTCCAAAGGATCACCATCCATGAAGAGAGGCACTTCCTGCCAGGATATCAGTTCTTTGCAGCCTGCCGGGCTCTCGCAGGTTCCTGGAGAGGTGGTCATTCTCTACAGGGCACCCATGAGGACCTCTCAGCATCCAAATGCTCGGGTTCAGGGCCCAAAAGGAAGATGTCAGCAAAGGACACTCACCGGCCACCCAGCCAGATGATGCTGCTGTGGTGTGGCTTCATGTATGCACCTAGGCATTCATTCATGCATCAGCACCACAAAGCACTCTCTGAGCTTGCTCCCAGGCTAGACCTAGATAGCCAAGGGAGGCCCAGTTCTGCCGCAGGGGCTCAGGGTGCTGCAGGGGGTTAGGACACCACCCAGGTGCCCTGATGGACAAGCTCTCAGGAGGCGACACCCAGGCTGAAAGAGCTCTGATCACAGGGCATGGAGATGAGCAACCTTTTCTAGAGAGGCAGGATTGTTAGCCGCTGGTGATCTAGGCTCCATCAGCCTGGCCTTTTTGCTATTCATAGACCCAAATAACAGATGTGAAAGTGGTCACTTGTTCTTTATAAATTGGGGCGGACTCAGTCGCCTATTGGCATTCAAATTATTATTCACCAGGCCCTGAATGGCCTGATTTGTTTCATTTAGGACGTAATCTGAGAGACATGGACTGATACCTACAGGAAAGACCTGGGCACTGAGCCAGAGAGAGTGAGTGAGCTCCAGGGTGAGTCCCAAGATTATATCCCCTGCCGGCCCCAGGGACAGGCATGTTTCCTATTCAGTCTCACCAGGTGTGAGGTTCCTGTTCTGATCCCCATCTGATGCCTGTTTTCCTCTCCATTCATCTGGAACCCTCTATTCATCTGTTACTTACTGATCCTAACATTCTAAATACACAGTTTGGAATACATGCTATATTAGTGTAGTATCTGCCTCACTCCCTCCCTTCCATCAATTTTCTAAATATTTACCAAGTACTTACCATGCTCCAGGAATTGAGACTTTAGAGGTTTTCAAGTTTATGAGCCTGACCTTGGGGGATTTAAGTATCCTCAGATGGGGAAAAGGAAGGAAAAATGTATATTACCATTTCTTCAGAGCATGCTTCTTCCTCTGTGTCACATCTATTTCCTGTACTGTGCCTGGGAGTAAAAAAACAAAATTTGATTCCACCTTTCATCTCTCTAATGCCCAGTCTTTGCTGCTTCTTAAAATACATCCTCCACAAAAAGCAACCAGAAGTATTGAATGTAGGAATAACTTTATCCAGAATATTTTACCAATGACACAGATTCATGTTTGCAAATGCTATCCCCATTAGCTTTAAGGAGTTGTAGACGCAACCGTTTTCTGTGTGGTTGTCAGTAGCTAGCTCTTTACTGGCACTAAGGTCACGAATGTTGTGTAAACAACTGACTTTTGAATGATCTTCCACAGTCAGAAATTAAAACGCAAATTAAATGCTTAAAAGACTGTATTTGAATTTGAAAAGTTAATTTGAAGTCTATTTAACTTTTTTATGTAGTATTTCTCACCTTCAAATTGTTTTCAAGTTTGTAATCCCTCTTAAAAATTAGAGGGATAATAAATCATTAAACCTCAATGCCCTTGATGTTGACAAATATTCAGCAATATTTATACCTGGGTTGGGAAGATCCCCTGGAGAAGGGAAAGGCTACCTACTCCAGTATTCTGGCCTGGAGAATTCCATGGACTGTATAGTCCATGGGGTCTCAAGGAGTCGGATACGACTGAGCGACTCACTTTATACCCCTATCAGGCAGAGATGGATGGGAGGAGTTAAAAGACTTGAAGACTGCAGAAGCTCAGGACGGGAAGAGAACACTGGGGGTTAGTGGTTCAAGAGGAAAAAGCTGTAACCTCTCCCGTCTCACCAGTCATTCCAGGTCAGAGTAGTCTTCTTTGGAAGGTGAATTCCTTGGTCACTAAAAGATACACTTTATATAATAGACTGTGGAAATCCAACAGAAAGAGAACTTCTGTAAAAAAGGATTTGCTGTGCCTTGGGTGCAGGCACTGGGTGTGTCTAACGTGGATTTTAAAGCTAAAATTTCTCAGCGTTGTGCATGTGTGTATGTTTTAACTGAAGCACATTTGAGGAGCTATTTATAGAGCAGATGGTCAGCAATGCAGCATGGGTGCTCCAGGATCCAGGTGTTATCCACTTAGACCTGTGGACCTTCCCAGGGGGCCTATTCTCTCTCATCAGATCTAGGCTCTGGTATCACCTGCACACGTGGCTCTGGTGGCCACTTGCAGGCGTCCAGCTCCTTCCATCCCCCCACCCACTTGTTGTCTCATTTCTCACCATATGTCCTTTGTCGAACCCATACCCTCCAAGAGCGTACGTATTGGTGGTCTATTTGTTTACTGGCTCTCTCCCCCACAGACTCTAGAGCAGCATTTTGTTCTGTTGACCCCACAATCATGGGGGCTTGGGGTGTCTGGTATACAGGAGGACCCCACAAATATCTGATGAAGGATTGTATCCTAGGCTACTAGCCCTTAGAACTAATCACACCAGACAGCTGCCCCTTTTCCAACTGGGATATCTTTAATCTTTAAATGGTGGATATCTTTAAACTGTGCCTAAGATTTTATCAAAAGAGAAGAATGGGGCTCAATCTTTGCACAGCTACAGGCATGCACAGAGTGACAGATTCCTTAGGGCCATTATACTAAAACCTCTGCCAGGCCACACCTGCCCTATTGACCACCAGTCTTCGCTGCAACAGAAGGCCCATGACAGAAGTGTCTCTGCATGTAGAACTTGTGTCTCCTCCATCATGGATGGAGAAAGCTCTCCTCTTATCAGGTGAGTGTCCATGGCTGACAGAGGGGGCAGTGCCATGAGGGTGGCCTGAGCCCAGGGTGTTATACCAGAGAGAGAAGCTACCCTTGTCCAACTGTTCCTGCACACCCTCTGCCTCCACTGCTGACCAATAAGACTCTAGAGAGTAACTGGGTGGGGACAGCATGAGTCCCCCACTCAGGGTGCTGAAACCCTCCTAAATGCCTGTGGCTATCTCATTGTCATATGTGATGCCTGTGAGTTTCATGAAACAAAATGGGCAGAAAGCGTGATTACATTTCGCGGTCTCACAGCTTCCTGATCAGAAGTGTCTATTTCAGTTCCGACTCCTGAGCCATCCTTCAGGGAGACAGTTCCGCAGACTGGAATCATTTAGTTTACTTTTGGCTTTTTGGGAGTATATTTACTTCTCATTTGTACTTGGGTAGATAACTCATTGGCCACTTGGAAGTAGAATTCTGTCCTTTTGTTGGTCAGGGTTCATCCTTGTTTATACATGATCTTGCCAGAACATTAGTATTCTGGAAAGATCATTAGTCTTTAAATTTGAAGTTTTGCTTCCTGAGTGGACTGTGATGTTTTACCCATTTTTAAATACTATACAATAATCAGAACAGCATGGTGTGGCATTAGAAATTTGATGTTTCATGGAAAACATCCTAGTTAGAGAGAATTGACTGCATATATTGTCACTAGTCTTTTTTTGCTGACTTTATCAATAAAGACTTGATGGGAATTAGAACATTCATTTCTGTAGAAAACTGGCAGCACTAAGCATATCACAGCTTTTAGTGTCATGATCAACAGTTCACTCTATTGGGGAGTAAGTCAATAGAATACATCCCTAAGACAGTAAGGATTGGAAAAGGGGATAAATTAGATAAAATTTCTGAATGCTCAATTATGAAATAAAAGTTTGGTGTGTTCTGAGAGGTAGGGAAGAAGAATAAAGCGAAGTAGGCCCAGGTGGTAAAGAATCTGCCTACAATGCAGGATACCTAGGTTTGATCCCTGAGTCTGAAAGATCTGGAGAATGGCGTGGCTACCCACTTCAGTATTCTTACCCAGCGAATTCCATGTGCAGAGGAGCCTGGCGGGCTAAAGTCCACTGAATTGCAAAGAATCAGACACGACTGAGCAACTAACACTTTCACTTTCAATGAAGCAATCACGAGAGGCCAACATTCTGATGGATTTAACTAAAATATTAATAAGGGTTGTAAATCTGTTTTTTTCAAAGAACATCTTAAAGTTAGTGAGTAGGAGGGAAGTTTGGTTGCAAATGTATCTCCGTTGTGTATGCATGCAGTGAAAATTACCAAGTAAGTGAAAACCAAGACTTTGTGAAGCCGAGTTTAATAAAAAGTTTTTTTTTGACAGTGATCCAAATCATTAACTACAACAAAATGTATTTTTAAAATGCCTTCTGGGTATTTTTCTATGTTTGTGTGCAAGGCATGTACCTAGGTTCCTTGGTGAACAAGGGGAATATATACCTATGCAGATATTGCTGTTAGCATCCCTTTTACCAGAAAGAACTGGAAGCCAGGGGGTGTTCCTTAGGTGCACAATGTCCTCCCCAATGAATAGGCTGATTTGCAAAACTCCTTGTCTTCCTGAACCAAAATGAAATGAAATGAAAGTTTCTCAGTCATGTCCAACTCTTTGCAACCCCATGGAATTCTCCAGGCAAGAATACTGGAGTGGGTAGCCTTTCCCTTCTCCAGGGGATCTTCCCAACCCAGGGATCGAACCCAGGTCTCCCACATTGCAGGCGGACTCTTTACTGACTAAACCACCAGGGAAACGTCCTGTATAAAGTTTTTCCTGAAAGATCCATTTTGCTATTGAGACGTAGGTTAAGAGATGAATCCAAGGCTGTGAGAAGCACAGACTTTAATGGATCTGTGGAGGGGATGCTGTTAACCCAGAGGAAGAATGTGTGGTTCCTGGGAAGGTATGTTTGCCTTGAAATAAGAACCGCATTCACAGGAGGGAAGACAGAGCCTTCACGCTTCAAAAATCTTTCCAGTCGGCATTACTCCATGTACAGCCCTGAATGGGTTTGCAAAGTCACTTTTTCTATTTACAGTCTAGGTCAAAAAAGTCACTCAGTCACTTTTATATTGTCTCCTTCAATTTCCAAAACTCTTGAGGTTTTTGAATAATGGAATCTTTAATAAAGATTTTGTTAATAACAAAGCATATAATGTCCGATCACAGAAAAGTGATCAGCTGTCTGGTTAGGATTCTCTACTTTGTGAGCTCCAGAAACCCTCTCAATGTGCGCTGGTCCAGCCTTCTCGGTGCCTAGAGCAGATTGGCTGGGCAGAGGGAAGCTGGGCACAAACCACCTCATTCTTTCATAGGTTGTTATTATTCTTCCTAAACCTTGCAAGGATGGTGATAAGAAGAATGACTTTTTTTTTTTTTTTTTTTGCTGTGACGAGTCCTCGCTGTGGCACTTGAGACCTTCATTGCGACATATGAATTTTTAGTAGTGGCCTGTAGGATCTAGTTTCCTGACCTGGGATGAAACCACGGCCCCCTGCATTGGGAGCATAGAATCTTAACCGCTGGATCACCAGAGAAGTCCCAAGAATGACATTCTGATGTCAGCTTTCAACTTGTTGGCCAAGTGGGTTGGACAAACCATTTTGTCTTTCCCAGACTGCTATTTTCCTCTATAAGATATAGATAATACTGTTCACCTCTCTGAACGTATGCAAGATGAAATATAACAGATGTAAAATTGCTCTTAAATTATGAAAATCATGCTTCTGATAGTAACGGTAGTGTGGTTCATTACAATTCTTGATCTTGCCGTGTGAACAGGTGCATGTCTCCCTGGGCATAACTAATGATGCCTTGGCTGACAACTAGAGGCTTCAATAACTGTTTCCCTTTAGAGTGCAAACTGTTCACAATTGTTTTTGTTTTAGCTTTGCTCTTGATTGCAAACACTTTTGTAACATCAAAGAGTAGAGACGTATCCCAGGTAGCCTAAGTTAAACAGGTTTATGGTGATGGGAAATCTAAGAACAAATTTTCTAAAGACTTACAATCACTTTTACGTTATGTTACAATTTCAGTGGGGTCACCACGGGCAAGATGGAGTAAGATGAAGCTCCCTGTATCCCAGGGATGCCAAACTTTGATTTTAAAAATAACGAACTGAAAGGGAGACAATCCAACTGTATATATATGTACATATAAACATTTAATTGGTCACAATGATATGATTCACAGTAGTCTGTTAATTATTCAATACATGGATTGTTGGTCAAAGTATAAAAACATGTTGCAGTACGACCCTAGAAGTGTCTTCCCAGGTGGTTCAGTGGTAAAGAATCCGCCTGCCAATGCAGGAGACACAGGTTTGATCCCCAGGTCAGGAAGATCCCCTGGAGGAGGAAATGGCAGCCCACTCCAGTCTTCTTACCTGGAGCATTCCAGGGACAGCGGAACCTGATGGGCTACAGTCCATGGGGTCTCAAAGAGTCCAAAGTGACTGAGCAACTAGACAATAACAACAACCTTATAAGGAGTTCTGGAAACTCCAGCAACATGGCTAGAACTTCTGGTCTTGAAATCACAGGCATTAGGGAGAGTTTTAGAGTATATTTCATGGGTGACCTGAAACTTACATCACTGATGACCCATTCAAGAGAGGATGCCTTCCTGGAGTGATTGTTACTAAAACTGTCTGGTCATAGCCACATGGCCAGATCCCTAGCAGACATCTGGAATTAATGGACCCATCACTGCTGTCCTGGAGACCCTCTGTCTTCTTGGTGGGCATGCTCACCCTGAACCACTGGCTGGGTGAATAATGGTCGTTCAGAAACACTGGGAGTCTGTGCTCCAGAGGCAGCAAAGGCAATTGAACCACTTACAAATATCTGTGAGCCTTCCTGGAAGGCGTGACATCATCTCTGCTAACCAACTCTGCAATTTCTTGAAACCCACGAGTGCATCAGTACGTTTCTGTAAAGGGGACAAAGGTGACGTGTGGTGGCAGTGTGCTTGGTGTGCGTCCAGCTGGAGTTTGAAGCTGTGGACTATCTCTGAGACCAGTTCAGTCCCACCTCAGTTTCTTTGCTGCAACATAGGATTCAAAGTCCAGATGGTGAGAAACTTAAATCTTGTGAACCACTTAATGTCTGACAAATTGGCATTCTCTGAGTTTTAATTATGAGAAGTCTTTAATTGGATAAAATAGTTAAATGCATCTCTATGACAAGTTTCCACAATCTGTCTATAACAACAACAACATCAGCAACAATAGCAACCACTACAGTTGGGGATGGGTCACAGGAAGGGCACCACTGATGGAGTTTGCAAAGTGATTGGGAGGATCACATCCCTTAGGTGATCTCTGAGTTCCAGATGCTGTGTTCTCAGCCTGTCCCCACCCCTCCATCATGCAGGTTTGTTGTTGTTGAGTCACTAAGTGGTGTCTGACTCTTTTGTGACCCCATGGACTGTAACCCGCCAGGCTCCTCTGTCCATGGAATTTTCCAGGAAAGAATACAGGAGTGGCTTGGCATTTCCTTCTCCAGGGGATCTTCCCAACCCAGGGATCGAACCCATGTCTCTTAAGTCTCCTGCATTGGCAGACAGATTCTTTACCACTAACACCACCTGGGAAGTGCCATGGCTTGGTGCTATTTAATGTTCTGTTAATAGTTTCAACTAACGACATATTTAATAGCTTATTAACAATGTTTGTACCTAGTCTTCTGCCAAAACTAGAAAAATGAAATTTGCTATTAATACCAAAACTTTTCTTCTTTTTATGGATTTTATTCACTTCACAACTCATAGAAAATAAGAACATTATTTTCCTAGTATGGGTGTGCATCTTTCTGAGTACCACATCTCTTCAATAGGTGATTTCATCTCCAGATTTCACCTGCCCGCCTGCCAGGGATTATCTTTTTTTATTCTAGCTCTGTCAAGATTATGCAAAGTTCCTTTTTTTCTCATTAACGTTATGCTCCTTTTGGCATTTTAGAAGTATTTTAAATAATGACTGTGTAAAATGTCATAATATTTGGAACTGAGCCTTTTCATTATATCATTCGATGTGAAAAACTTATGAACAGACCTGCAAGAAGATATTTAAAAATAAATATCTTGGAGACATTTTTCATGTCAGCTGGTGGTCTTAGCTCCTCCCCTCCCCATCAGGCTGAGTCCCTCAGCCTGCCACCGCGTCTCACAGGCAGCGCTCAAAGACGATTTAACACTTGTTTTGTTTTAAACCTTTGTTTTGACTGCGTTGATTAAAAAATCACTTTGTGATCTTTACTAATCTAAGAAGGAGAGGATGCAGTGCCTGGAATTAGGTACATGGTCGCGTGATTCAAGAGGCTTTCTCTTGAAGTACCAGGTGACGGCCAGAAAAACACCTGCCGCAGAAAATAGGCTTGCTGCTGTTTTTTTCAGTAAAGAATTACTAGTGCTTTTTGTCCCTCAAAATTGTCCCCAGACGGGAAGATGACTGAATGTACTGTTCCTGAGCAATAGAATCACCTCAAGGCACAGAAAATAACAGGTTCTTTCCCCCACTGGCACGCCTCAGTCCACTGCCTTTTTCTAGTCCTGACGGCTGCGGCAACTTTGGAGTGTAACAAATACACATTGTGTCTACAGCATCAGCACCCAATCATCGCCTCTGATACTTGTTAATCAGATATTTATTAAGAAGCTTCTGAGGTAAACAGAAATAAAATGCAGGGCTCCTGCTTTCTCCATGTGTCAGTCTTTGGGGGAAGAAAAGCTCCTTTGCTCATCAATATTATAATTTAAAAACAGTAATTTCTTAACAAAATATCTCCATGTAGTTGGGATATATATTTTTTATTATCTTTCATGTGTTGTTCAGCCGCTAAGTCATAGCCCACCAGGCTCCTTTGTCCATGAAATTCTCCAAGCAAGAATGCAGGAGTCGGTTGCCATTTTCTTTTCCAGGGGATCTTTCCCGACCAGGGATCGAGCCCCTGTCTCCTGCATTAGCAGGTGGGTTCTTTAGCACTGAGCCATCTGTGATTTGTTAAAAGCCTGAACAGCTTTTCATAGGGAGCCATTTCCGTTTTTTAAGCAGTTGTGTTTCAGCACATTTTTCTGTAATACTGTTGGGCTTTTTCTCCTCTATTTTTAGATACTTTATATGTTTAAAAGATATCAAATTTTTGTGATATAAGTTACAAAAATTTTCCTAATTTTCATTTAACATTTTTAGAGTTATTTTTACAACAATGCTATATTTTATTGTTACTCAGGTATTTCAAATTTGGTTATATATCCTTGGGACAACATGGACGGACATGTATCCCGTCAAGTGAAATGAATCAGACAGAGAAAGACAAATACTATATGATCCCACTTATACGTGGAATCTAAAAAAGCCAAACTTATAGAAACAACAGATGGGCAGCTGCCAGGGGTGGGCGTGGGGGCTGGGGAAATGGGGTAGGGGGTCAAAAGGTTCAAACTTTCGTTGATGAAACAAGTGAGTCCTGGGGATACAGTGTACAGCATGAGGACTACGTCGATAACACTGTGTTTCATGTTTGAAAGCTGGGTGTTAAGGAGCAGCTCTTGAGAGTTGTCCCCACAAGAAAGAACCACCATGTGAGGTAGTAGATGTTAACTAAAGCTATTGTGATCATTTCCCAATGTGCACAAATAGTGAAGCATTATGTTGCACAGTTTAAGACAATGTCATATGCCAATTACAACAGAATAAACTTGGAGAAAAGCAATAACAACAAGTACTGTCTGGGCTATTGCTTCACGTGCAGAGGTATGATTGTTCTTCATTTTAAACAACATTCAGGGATGTATTTTTTAAAATATGAAGACTTGTTATTTCTGTTCTGTACTAATTTTTTTTAATTAAATTAAAAAAAAATAAAATTTGCCCTCAACCTGGGTAAGTCCCAAACTGAGGCGAGTTGTCCTTAAAAACTTAAAGTTTGCTGGCACGAATGCAGAGATCTTGAAGATATGGCTGAGGGGGATGACTTGATGAATGTATAGCTTTGGGGAGCAGGGCAGGCTGAATGAGGCCCCGGCAGGGAGGCAGGTTAAGAACAAGTCTCCTCCTTCTGAGGACGCAGCTCTGTCCCCTGGCAGGACATGGCTGCACCCTGGGCCCCCAGTTCCTCTCAGTGGGTGGCACACAAGCTGGATTGTTGCTTCATCCAGAAAAGAAGCAGCTGAGCAGTTATTAGGAAGCTGCCTGGAGAAGGAGGGCTGTGGATGGAGGAGGCCTGGGAGCAAGTTCTGAACTGACTTCCATCAGGGATGTGCGGAAGACTAGTTGTGTTATTAACAGATGCATTGTCTTAGGAAGTCATGAAACTTGATTTTTTTTTTTTTAATTTACAATATGGTATAGTACTCTTTACTATGTCATTTGGCAGGACTGCTTCTGTCAAGCAAGGAGATGAGTTGAAAAGCCCATGTGAATTCTATGGTGCTGTCCAAATGGGCGTGACTCCATGGTGTGCAGCTGGGTGCCAGGTGATACCCACCATTTCCCCTGACGCTTGGTGGCACCAAGAATGTTAGGGAGTCATGCTCCTTAGTTCATGGCCAGGCTGGAATTATGGGGTTGCCTCCTGTTACTAATGAGAATGCATCACCTGGAAACTGAACTTTCAGAAGAAAATGATAAAATCTGTATAGTCTCCTATTTCTGTTATTTCTGTTCAAATAAACCTTAGCTGAGGTGCTAGCTCAGTGTCCTGTGGTTTGAAGTCCTAGGATTCTGAAGTCATCCTTGGAGACCAGCATAAGATCCAAGGCCAGATTCTGACCTGCAAAGGGAGAGAAGCCGAATGTTTAGATCCAAGAGTGCTAACGAATTTAGAAGACATTTCTTCTTGATGAGGATTTATCGGCTGGAAATGGATACAGCTAAAGGAGAGCATGCAGCCTGTGGCGATGAGAAGCGGGGCCATTTTGGTCTGTGTCCACATTGTGGGTTGCCTCTCAGATGTGGAAATTTAGGCATTTTAAAAGAAGAAAAATCGAACACTACTGCTAGAGTTTGAGAAGAATTATAACTCCTATAAAATAGTGTGACAACAGAACTCAGAAGAAATCTGGGTCTGATTCATTAAATTCTCTTTGGCCTTAAAACCCGTTATATAAATTAAAAACTGTTTGTGATATCCATTCCAATTAAAACAGCAGAAGCCTAAAAATAGCTCATAAGAGTTATTTATCCAAAAGTTCAAGAATATTTCTACCCATAAAATTATCCCAGTATTATTAGCTACAAAGATAAGCCTGATAATCTATATACTGATAGTTTTCTAACTATTTCTAGTAGGAATGATCATTTATCTTGTTTGAGCAGAATAAATAAGACAAAAACATGCCTAAAATCTGTAATATATTTTAAAAGTAAAAATTTAATCTTCTTGAATAGGGGAGACCATTTATTGGATCTCAACTGTTGTTCTTAAGTCAAAACCCCCTGGCTTCTTGGACATAAGTTTCTGGCTCCTGTTTCATGTTTAAATTTTAGTAATGACCCTTTGAACTTAACCTTTGGCATACAGGACTGGTTGATGAATTTAACAACCCCCTTACTGGTTCAGATAAAAAAGGGAAAGCATATGCAAACTCAGAGAGGCAGGAAGTAACACTACATTTTCAAGAAACTTGAAGTACTGTGGAATTCCTGGGGTTTTAAAGAAAAAGACAGTGATGCCCAAGAGAGTAAAGCTGGAGGGCTGGTGAAAGGAGCCTCTTCTGTCTTGTTGAGCTGTGCTTGCTCAGTCGCTCAGTCATGTCCGACTCTTTGCGAACCATGGACTGCAGCCCACCAGGCTCCTCTGTCCATGGGATTCTCCAGGCAGGAATACTGCAGTGGGTTGCCATTTCCTCCTCCGGGGATCTTCTCAACCCAGGGATCAAACCCAGGTCTCCTACATTTCAGGTAGATTCTTTACCGACTGAGCCACCAGGGAGGCCCCTCTGTCTTGTTAAGGAGCTTGTATTTTCTCCTGGATGGTAAGTCCCTGCAGCAGGAAGATGAGTGTTGGAATTAATTCTTCCTCAGGCAGCGTGGAGTCCTGTCTGCAGGGGAAGAGGAATTAGAGGAGGGGGACCGGCTGAGGATGACGCAGAGGAGATCAAGCAGGTGAGTGTTTGTACCTCGACAGGGAGGAGTGGGGAAGAAGGATAAGATGACAGCCAGGGCAGGGTGCCTGCTCAGAAGGGAGAAACTCGAGCTGAGGGAAAGAAACCAGAGGAACCGATAGATCTTTCAGTAATGTAAGAGGCCAATGAGCGGATGCGTCCCTTCCTCAGGTACACATGTAGCCTCTTGGCAGGGGCCTCTGGGCGCAGAGCCGTGGTGTGCACTGGGGCAGGGGACTGCCCATGGCACCACCTGGAGTGGAGGGGGCCCCTCTCTCAGCACATCCTGCCTGTTGGCCCAGGAGGGGGCACCAGAAAAGAAAAAGGAAAGTCTTGTCTTTGCTTGTGTCTCGTGGTGGCAGATAAATAAAAAAGCATATCAGCATGGGTACCTATGGGATCTGTTTCCTCTCTCTGTCTGTCTCTCTTTCTCTCTATCTTTCTGGTATAAGCACCCTGAGCCGAAGAGCTAATCTGAAAACAGCCTTCTGGAGAGAATTGCAGTGCTAAGTTCCTGGAGGGAACGGTGTTCACAGCTCTGGGACAGGATTTCCCAGAGTCCAGCCTGTTGGATCCCACAGGGAACACACAGGGCCCAGGGGAAGATGAACCCCCTTCAACACCATAGACAGGAAGTGGGGCTTGACAGGAGGAAGTATGTCTCCTAAACGCCAGAATCGCCTCTTCCAGAAATTAACACTCCAACATTGCAGAAAAATTGTGTTTGAAGTGAGTATAAAAGAAAGAATAAATGCCTCAATGAAGAAATTGGGAAGTATCTTGAAACCAGGCAGAACTTGAGATAAGAGTAAACAGAATTCCAAGACATGAAAATATGCTTACTGAATCTTAGACAATGTTTCTGGAAAACAGAGCTGAAGAAATTGTGAGAATGTGGCAGAATGCTGATCACACATTCTTACCAAAATGCAGTAAAATTAGCCTACAAGAGCAAAAAAAATAAACCTAATGTATGGATATTTAGGAGCATGCATAAATAAGACATAGATCCCCATGATGTAAATTATGAAGTATCAAGAACTGAACAATAAAAAAAACACTACATATGTCAAATCTTTATAGGGGCAGCAAAATTTCCTTTGAAGGAAATAAATTGTCCTAAGTGTATATATTCAAAAAGGAAAACGATTTAATATGAATAACCTCATCATTCAGTTCAACAAGATGAAAACAACAACAACAACAAAAATCAAAACCCAGATCAACATTGTAACCTTGAAGAAAGGTGAAGGAAAGGAAGGAAATAGTACAGGAAAAAGCTGAAAATAAAAATTTTAAACCTCAGAAGTAATAAATAGCATCAAAAAACCCCAAAGCTAGCTCTGTTAATAAAACAGCATGCCTCTGGCAAGAAAGTAAATGGGAGAGACTATATTAATTTATATAAAACGTATGTATGCTTGTCTGTGCTAAATCACTGCAGTTGTATCTGACTGATTGTGACTCTATGGACTATAGTCTGCCAGGCTACTCTGTCCATGGGAGAGAATACTGGAGTGGGTTGCTGTGCCCTCCTCCGGGGGAATCTTCCTAACCCAGAGATCAAACCTGCATCTCTTACGTCTCCTGCATTGGCATGTGGGTTCTTACCTCTAGCATCATCTGGGAAGCCCATAAAACATACGTATATAAAACTCTAAATAATTTAAATATATACACCATACATATTTATCTCTCTCTATATATATATGCATGTGTGTATGTATAAGACATGTAAATTTATATAAACATGAATATAAAATCCTGAATTAAACATTTACCATCTGAGTTTAGTAATGGTGCCAATAATATGTGACAAAGAAGTTATCTCTGCCCCAGGAGCCTTGGGTGGCTTAGTGTTAAGAAACCTGTTGAGATATTACAGGACTTAATGAAAGGCCCTCTCCTTATACCTGCAGGACCAAAACATGCTGATGTGAGGTCCAATACCTCTCGGCCACACTCCAGCTGACTGTTTACCTCCGGCCCAGTTTTCAAATCCCTCTGCTGAGAAGCTGTAGGAAAAAGGAATGGATTTCATGACATCTTTTGAGGGGTATTGACAAAGGGAGAACACACATTTTAGGACAACCTGTTAGTGGCTCCTGACTCCTTCCACATAAGTTATCTGCTAGCCTGGAAGAAGGGGCTGAGGAGCTCCAAGTTCAAGGTGATACTTAATGCAGCTTCCCGTTGGGTGTTTGGAAATCTATAGAAGCTGTTTTCCTCTATGAGTAGGTCATTGTGTAGCAGGACTAACAGCCAGTATTGACATTATTAGAATTTAGAACAATTTTGTCTCATTTAGTTTACATCAATGGCAATTGAGGTTTATAAGTTGTTAGAAAATCCATGTCATACACAGCTACTCAGCCTTCTCCATCTTTACAAAACCATCTCAATACTATGACAGATTCAATAAAATTAAGCATCTATTGATGCTAAAAAAAGAAAAATGTAGAACATAAGAGAACTTTCTCACTTTGATAAGGGTATCTACTAAAAATCTATAGTAGACAATAAATAAAAGAACAGAAAAATTAAAAGAATGAATATCAGAATAGAGTAAAAACTGTCTTTATTCACAGACAGCATGACTTTCTACATAGAAAGTCCAAGAAAATTATATAAGTACAAGTAAGAAGGTTTAGAAATGGTATTGCATTTAAGATTAGTACATAAAGATCAACTACGTTCCTATATGCCAGCACCACTAGTTAGAAAATACAATAAGCCAAAAGAAAATGTCATAAGATTATGGGGATAAATCCAACAAAAAACATGGAGAAGAAAGCAAAGCTATTGAAAAATGGAAAGTTGTGCTGAAATATATGGAGAACAGTATTGTTCACAGATGAGAACACTTCAGTGGTGTCAGTCTGAGTAACAACTAGTCTATGAATCTCTTTTCCTCTTTCTCTTTTTCATTCCTTCTTCCCTTTCTTACTTCTTTCTTTTCATGAAAATTTGATCAGCTAACTCCAGAATTTGTGCAAAATAACAGAAGACCAAGAATAGCCAATGCTGGAAAATATCTGGTAACAGCCTTCGGAGGTGCATTACAAAGTTTAGTAATTAAAATCATGTAATATAGACACAAGCTTAATTAGAACAAGGCAAAACAAAGGACTCAGAAATAAACCTGAGAATATGACAGGGTGGCATAACCAATCTGTGGTTGTGGGTGAACTTTTAAAGATTGGGGCGATTGATTATAAATACTGAACGAGATAAAATCTAGTCTTTACCTACCTAACAACATACCCCCAAATAAAATCCAGAATGTGAAAAACCAAACTTTCAAAGTATTAAAAGAAAATATAAGTGAATACTTTCATTTTATGATAAAGAAGTTTGCTCTAGCACAAAGATTTTAAAATGTAACCATATTAAAATCCAAAATTTCTATAAAATTAAATACAGTATATTTGAATTAAAATATAAACCCTGAGAGAACATACTTGCAAATTGTACAAATAAAATATTAATATGAAGAGTAAATTTTGTGATTCATATGACAAATGAGATCTTAGCATCCAGATAAGAAGACTACTCCCATCCCCACAGGTAAATGGCCAAAGGGCATGAACAGGTAATTTTTAAAAAAGGAATTACGTTTTAGTTTTATAGAGAACTGATAAAACAAGTGGTGCAGAAGAAAAATGAGAAGGGAAAATGACAGCAGGTGTTGGGATAGAATTACTCAAGTAACTGCATTATGAACTAGGTTAGTTAGGAGATGAAGCGAGACCAGCAAAACTGGTTACTAGTTAATGGGGGAGCGGGTGGAGACCAAGATTACTGGTGTCAATGAGCAGATGCCTTGGGAAGAAATGAGCAGTTAGTCCTCAGAGAGACAGTGAACTCTTACAATTAAGATTTCAGAGGTTTGAAAACTCTGATGATGACTAAGCCCAGAGTTTGTCTACGAAGGTGGTAAGTGGAGGGGAGTGGGAATCCTCAGTATTGAGGAGGTTTAGGGGTTGTGGGTGGATCCACCTAACTCTGAAACTGGTAGAAAAGGAGACAGATTTGGTACAGACGGCAGTGCTTAAAATTTTCCATCTTATTTAATCCTGGACAGTGTATAGCCTGATAGGTATAAAGTATGAACTAGTAATGAAAACATAAGAATGTAAAATCTGCCTTTTGCAGATCAAACTTGACAAGTAAATCTTCCCTCGTGTATTGATCTTTAAGTTAATGTAACCAGGAAATTGAATTGAGACAAATTATTATTCTGCTTGCCTCAGGAATGGGGGAAAATGTAAACATATCAGCTTCTTTATTAGAATGAGATAGAATATTGCTAGTAATTTGGCAGCTAAGTTTAAGTGGGTCTCACACATTTTCTCTTCATCCTCTGCAAAATACTTGATTACTAATTCATCTTCTACTATTTTCCAGTTCCATTGCTTCTGAAGAAAAATACCTCCTAGAAAAGCATCACTTTTCTTGCCCCTCACATATCCAGCTCAGAATAAAATTATATGGTTACCCAAGTTTTAGTTTCTTCGTCCCCTTTGCACGCTTGTTGTTATCTACTGAGACTTGAAATCAATTGTAAATCGTTCTGTGTGGCCCTGTGAGCTCATGCAGGCTGCATGCTGAGTATTTAGAGGCCACAGTAATTGATGGGACTTCCGGTCCTCTTGTACACTGCCTGTCTTCCTCTACAAGGGATCATGTGTCATCCTATTTGGTTATGTATGTCCCAGCTGCTGACAAGCAATGATATGCTTAGTGGAACCTTAAACAGTGCATGGAAGCTTCTGAAAACACTGTATATCATTGACAGTGGCAGTGTATATAATTCCTAAGACCTTCTCCTAGTAGAGGGGGTGGTAGTCCCTACAGGAAACTCAGGGTCCCTGAGTTCCAACCCTGTCTTGCCACCAATCACATCTGCAACTGCAGGCAATTCACTCAGAAGCGGCATGCTTTAGTTTCATCACCTCTAAAAGTTTCTTAAAAGCCTCCAATATAGTAGGATTATTTGAACTGTGCTGATGTTGTGTTTTTAAGAAGTTAAGGAAATCAATACAGGTTAAACGCACACAAAAATATTCTCAAGCTGCCAAAAAAATGAATAAAAGACGTGTTTTAATCAATTGGTACCCTACAGTGTTACATCTTTCCATCAGTATCTCTAATTTGCTTAATTTCAGGTGGATGTTTTCACAGTTGGAGCGGTGCTCTGTGGCAGCCTGGAGCAGGTGATGTAGAACTCCAGAGTTTGTAAAAAGCTACAGTGTTTTGAAATGTAAAATAGTTGACTCTAGGCTGACCATTGGAGAAGGCAATGGCACCCCACTCCAGTACTTTTGCCTAGAAAATCCCATGGATGGAGGAGCTTAGTAGGCTGCAGTCCATGGGGTCGCTAGAGTCGGACACGACTGAGCAACTTCACTTTCACTTTTCACTTTCCTGCATTGGAGACAGAAATGGCAACACACTCCAATGTTCTTGCCTGGAGAATTCCAGGGATGGGAAGCCTGGTGGGCTGCCGTCTATGCGGTCGCACAGAGTCGGACACGACTAAAGCGACGTAGCAGCAGCAGCACGCTGACCATGGACTTCCCTGATATTTCAGTTGGTAAAGAATCTGCCTGCAATGCAGGAGACCCCTGGTTCGGTTCCTGGGTTGGGAATATGCGCTGGAGAAGGGATAGGCTACCCACTCCAGTATTCTTGGGCTTCCCTTGTGGCTTAGTTGGTAAAGAATCTGCCTGCAATGTGGGACACCTGGGTTCGATCCCTGGATTGGAAAGATCCCCTGGAGAAGGGAAAGGCTATCCATTCCAGTATTCTGGTCTGGAGAATTCTACGGACTTGGGGTCGTAAAGAGTCGGACATGACTGATCGACTTTCACTTTCAGGCTGATCACAGCACTTGATGATATGTTAAATATATTTGAAGACATTTACTAAGGAGTTGTTTTTGTAACTTCTTTCATTATTTTAGATTAATTACATTTTGTTCTCAAGTATTGATAATGACACATGATAATTTTTAAAGCAGAATTTAGTTTTTCTCTCTCTAAAATAATGAAATAAAAACAACATATTGAAATAGAGCTATAGTCATTGCTGTATAATTTAATCTGTATCTAATGATTATTATTATTAACTTTCATTAAGTAATCTTAACCCCTTCACTTTTGAGAAAACCAAAAATGGAGTAGAGTTTCATGTAGCGTTATTTCAGCTTATTACAATAAAGCTCTGTTTCTCAAAGCAAACTGGGGGGATGGATTTCTTAAATTGGCACCAATTTCAGGGATTGTATAAGTTAGGAGATTTGGGAGTTAATCTTAGTTAGTGATGGATCCCCAAACATGGGAATCTCAAAGTTCTTCTTTATCAGGAAGTATCTGTGTTCACTGAAGAAAGAATAACATTCTTTGAATTCACTTTATTCAAAGCAGGAAGGGAGAAACTCTACATAGGAAGAGAGAAATTGGCTACACTTTTCAAGCTGTTTGTTATACTTTCTAGAATGTTGCACTTGAGACTTGCTTGCATTTAAAATTTTGAGATATGAAGGAAGGAAGCCCCCCAAAAAAGTTTTTTCCAGATATTTGTTTTTATTTCATTTTAAAAGTGGCTTAGAGCTCTGACACTGGCGTCCAATTGTGGACTGGATTATGATCTCAACACATGCCATTCGTTTTGTGTAACTTCTAGATACACATGGCCTTATCCTGCTTGAATATTATAAACATAATCAAAATATCTTTTGAACTTACTTAATAGAATTTAGCAAAAATTTCAATTTATCTAGACTCCAAATCTCGACAGCAAATTAAATAATGTTCAGGGGAAAAAAATAGAAGACTGAGAAATCGAGTTTGTTTTCCAAATTTCGTTTTCTCCGATGGGATATTCTAAACTGCATAGAAACCCTTGAAGTATATAGTTCATTAGAATATTAAGTTAAAATATAGCAAAGCTATTAAGAATGACAAATTATGTAAAAAACACACAGCAGTGGTAAGAACACACTGTGAGAGAAAAGCGTACATTGTATCCCCAACCTGCTCAGCACTCAAGAAGTTTGTCCTGTGAATGAATCTTCACCTGCTACTTCATTATGCGTCTGCAGGTGAGAAGTTCAGGGAAATTCAGGGAATTTAGGGAAAGCAGATTCTCATTGCCCCAGAGAATTACCTTTTGATCACCTCACACATAAAAGCCAAGTAAATAACTAGCTGGGAGTTTCTTTTGTGGTTGTTACATGTGACCTTCTCTGCCTTCTCCCATAACCACCTCCTGGGCAGACTTCCTCTGCTTCAGTTCTGGTTTGCATGTTAGTTATTAATGTAAGAAGGTGTTTGGACAAAGGAGGGATTCAATAGTTGGAAGAACTCTAAGGCCTCACTGTACTGATGCAAAGTTCCAGGAACAGAGAAGAGGAAAGTAGTCCGTGGGGAGAGATCAGCAGATGATGCTTCTCTTGTAACCCAAGCTCAGATTTTACATTGCTCATCACAGCAGAGAACTTTGGTCAGTTTTCCTGAATGTGATTTCTTGTCAGTTAAACAGTAACCAGAAAGTCTGTTTTCATCCATTGGTTATCCCTGGGATGGGAGGAGGGTGCTGTGAGCAAAACTTATCACCTGAATCCAAGCCGAAGTGTTGAAAAGATCATGCCTCTCTGCTTTTGGAAACTGGCTTTCTATTGCAGGGTACTCTTGGCTTCAGTAACATAGTCATGCTCCAGGATAGCAAACAGTAAGAGTATATCACAAGCATGTTTCAAAAAATGTGATTAATTTCAAAACTTGTGCATTTATTTTTGCCAGCAAACTTTTGACTCATCTAGTCCTTGGCATTCATCTTCAGAATTTTGGCAGATAATGTTATTTTCTATCAAAAGGAGAGATATTTCTTTTTTTCTGGCCAGCCATATTTTGGAAATCAAATGCCTAATTGTTTACCATCTAATGTAAAGAATAATTTTCCCCATTAGGATTTCCATTGAATGGGAACTGTGATGGACATTGGCCATCATTTGACTCTGGCAAACTGCATAGCATTTTTAGTAGAGCTACATAAAGTCTGGCTTATTACATGTTTTCATTTTTATAAGCTGTGTTTCTTTTATCTGGATTCTGGCAAATATGTGAGGAAGCATATATTTGGGATGTAACCATCTTATTGTTACATAAGATCCCCTGGAGAAGGGAAAGGCTACCCCCTCCAGTATTCTGGCTGGAGAATTCCATTGACTGTATAGTCCATAGGGTCCCAAAGAGTTGGAAATGACTGAGCGACTTTAAATGTAACATAAATATCATCCTATCAAAAACATGAAAAGGCTTTAAAGTCATGCTTTTAGCTTTTAATTTTCTAAAGGTAGCAATGTATCCAGGGTTGATTACAGAACTGATTATGCCTTAACTGGAAAAGCAGTCCTTTTCAGCTCACAAAGTATCAGGTCTGAGTTGGGTGACACAAGGGAGATGTGGTGGCCCTGAGGGGTCCTTGGAAAAAGGTGTCAAGCTCTTGGGGTTCTTGGCTGCATCACCTGTAGGCTAAGAGCTACAGCTTCATGGGCTGAAGAAAAAGGCTGATGCTGGACCACCTGTTTCAAGCAGGAAGAAGGCAACAGGAAAAGAGAAAAAGTGGCTTATGTCAGCTAGTCTGCTCCCGTTCAAATCTTACCTCATAGTGACCCCTCCCTCCCTTCCTAGCTTGCGTCTCTTTAGCCAGAACTGTGCCCTACAGTCCCCAAATTGCAGAGGAGATAGGGAATGCAAATATTTAGCTGGGCTTGTTGCTGTCACAACCAAAATCAGGGACTATGAGGAGAATTATAGCAGCAACAAGCAGCAGTCTCTGATACATCCAGAGACATGGAATAAATTTAGAGTAAGCAATCAACAGAGAACATCAGGCCGTAAGTCCACAGGGTCCCTAACAGCTGGACACGACTGAAGTGCAAATGCAGAAAGCATCAGTGGATGCGGCTTCATGCACCTTTTCTCTTTTGGAATAAAGAGGATCTAGGTTAAAAAAAAAAAGTGATGATAACTGTACTGCAGTCATATAAATGCCTTTGGTTGACTAAGAAATTAAATATCAAATGGGGAAATATGCCAGTGTGTATCTGGTCACAGCTTCCAGTCTGCACCCCGGTACCTTCCAATCAGCAATACTAAAGTGCACACTTGGTGATGTGATCAAAGCAGCCAATTGAAATGTGACAATTACAGGTTATGTAGACCAACAGTGTTGATGGGTTCATCAGACTAAAACTCTCGCATTTTTAGAAAGGTTTGTTATTCATTTGTTTTGGTTCTTTATGTAACTTATGTGACTTCTTTCTCTTAGGATGTTAAAGGTATGCTTTACACATTTCGCATCACACTGTTTTGAGGACATAAACACACCCTCCTTCTTGTGTTTCAATGGGAAAATTGGCCACATTGTTATAAAGGAAAGACACACCTCTACCTGCTCTCATATATTTACTTGGGAAATTTGCATCAAATATTGTTACCTAGGTACTTTGATACCTGAAAGAAAAGCTATGAGCAACCTAGACAGCATATTAAAACTCAGAGACATTACTTTGCTGACAAAGGTCCTTCTAGTTAAAGCTATGGTTTTTCTAGTAGTCATGTATGGATGTGAGTGTTGGACTATAAACAAAGCTGAGCACCAAAGAATTGATGCTTTTGAACTGTGGTGTTGGAGAAGACTCTTGAGAGTCACTTAGACTGCAAGGAGATCAAAATAGTCAATCCTAAAGGAGATCAGTCCTGGATGTTCATTGGAAGGACTGAGGCTGTGAAGCTGAAGCTCCAATACTTTGGCCACAGGATGTGAAGAACTGACTTATTGGAAAAGACCCTGATACTGGGAAAGATTGAAGGCAGGAGAAGAAGGGGACGACAGAGAATGAGATGGTTGGATGGCATCACCAACTCAATGAGTCTGAGCAAGCTCTGGGAGTTGGTGATGGACAGGGAAGCCTGACGTGCTGCAGTCCATGGGATCACAAAGAGTAGGAGACGACTGAGCAACTGAACTGAACTGAGGTACTTTGTGTGTGCCTAGCTGCTCAGTCATGTCTGACACTTTGCGACCCTAGGGGCTGTAGCCCGCCAGGCTCTTCTGTCTATCTGGGTCCTTCAGAGGGGAGCTAAAGCAGAGGATACAAGGGAAGGCCTGTCCCGGGAGGGCCCTATGGGGTCCTGCTCGGTTACAAGACCAAGAGGCAGAAACAGAGAACTGCAGCTCAGCAGGGCAGTCACTCAGGAGCTGAATTCCCACAGGAACCAGCACTGAGTGAACCCTGTGTGAATGATGAACTTTGGATGATCATGACGTGTCAATGTAGGTTCATCAGTTACAGCAAATATACCATCTGCTGAGTTGTTGATGATGGAGAAGGTCTGCCTGGGTAGGGATAAGGGTTATATGAGAAATGTCTTTAAAACCTTCCTCTAAGTTTTTCCAAGATCCTAAAACTGCTATTTAAAAAATAAAGTTGTTTAAGAAAAGACTCATATTTTGGTAAGTTTACTTTTAAATATTAATTTTAATCATATTCATTTTTCAAAGAAAATACGAGAGTTGACTGAAACAGAGTAAGGAATCATGACATTAGATCTCGTCCCAGGTTTGTTTGATATGCTGTTCTAACCCGGGCAGATGAAAAAGTCACATCATCAAGAGATGTGGAGGGAAGTGTGCAGTCAGAGGAGCACTTGGGTATGTAGTGAAACCCAGAATTGTCTAAGAAAATTTATTTTGCAGCATCCTGCCAAATCCCAAATGCCAGAGAATCCTGGCAGACTCCTTGATAATTCAGTCTAGCTGCTCTAAATCATCTTCCAGACACTGGGCTTTGTGATGCTACGTGCAGCAGTGTCAAGAGGAAGCGAAACTGCTCAGATATCATCCTATTTTAGAAAACGCCAACAACCAAATATGCTTTGAACCCTTCTATGGAAAGGTTCTTGCTCAGAATGCTATTCCATTCAATTTCTTTTTCTTTTTTTGTCATTTAGAGATGTGTGTTGAGGGCATGGTTCTATGATTAAAGTTTCTTGCCTAGTATCTGGCCTATGTTTGAAAAGAGGAATTAAGCTCTACACAGTATTGTTTCATATTGTGTATTTATTTGTATTCACTTGTTAAATAGATGCATGTGACATACACAGGCTTCCCTGGTGGCTTAGTGGCAAAGAATCTGCCTGCCAATGCAAGAGACATGGGTTCAGTCCTTGGATTGCAAAGATCCCTTGGAGGAGGAAATGGCAACCCACTTCAGAGTTCTTGCTTGGAGAATTTCATGGACAGAGGAGCCTGGCAGGAGTCCATGGGGTCACTAAAGAATCAGATGCAATTTAGCAACTAAAACAACAACCAACAAAGTGACATATAAATAACAGATCAAAGCTTTTGAGTAATGCTGTGCACTTCTCTCTTTTATGATACTTCTTATGACAATGAAA
The DNA here is from genome assembly GCF_000754665.1 of Bison bison bison. Classification (NCBI taxonomy): domain Eukaryota; kingdom Metazoa; phylum Chordata; class Mammalia; order Artiodactyla; family Bovidae; genus Bison; species Bison bison. The sequence goes on from NW_011494680.1 coordinate 8,822,509, forward strand.
TTAAGGTAATTTCTCTAGTCCATGTAATAGATCTTCATGTAGATAAAACTTTATTTTCATAGGTAAGAGGTTAATAAAAAGTGATGCACAAAGCTGCAAATTTTATATTAGAACAAAATCTTTAAAAGATATGATTTAGTAATTTTACAGTTAATTTGGAAATGTCATGTGAACTTGGGGGTTAATATTCTTTTATTTCCTGAAAAAACTTTTTTTTTTTACCTGTCTTCCTCAGGTAAGTGACTTAATTCATCTCCAGACAGCATAACTCAGGTGACACCATCTGCTTTGGCCACCTGATATGAAGAGCCAACTTATTGGAAAAGACTCTGATGCTGGGAAAGATTGAAGACAGAAAAGCATGCAGAATAGGATGAGAT